>NC_048600.1:33534336-33861836 GCF_003668045.3 Cricetulus griseus | reverse complement strand
TGGAAGTGCAAACAATGCTTAAAAACACAGGAGGGAGTCCATGATCGTCATCCAAGGTAAGACATGCAGCAGTGATACCCACAGGCTTGGATTCACACCCCGACTATATTTCTGCCTAAACCATGTTGGACAAGTTATTCAGCCTCTAAGAACCTCAGTTTCTTTACTTTTGACATGGAGTTGCCTTACTAAGTGATACCAATAATAAAAACATGCAAAGAAAAGTGCTCACCTGTGAAGCAGGCATATTAACTGTGATGGTTAGTCCCAGCTGTAACCTTGGAGAGACACAGAATCACCATGGAGATGGGCCTATGGGCATGCTGCAGGTGGGGGGTTATCTTGATTAAGTTAACTGAATTGAGAAAACCCACCCACTGTGGGTGGCACCATTCTTTGGATTGGTGTCCTTATCTGGATAAAAATGAGACCATGATCTGAGCATAAACATTCATCCAGCTCTTCTGGACCAGCTGCCCCAAGTTCCTGCCACATGACTCTCCGCCCATGGTGGATGGTGACCTGAACTGAGTCTAAACAAACCCCTTTCCTCCCTTAGTTGCTTTTGTAACTAAGACATTAACTCATTTAATCACCATAATGGCTCTATGAGACAGGCACTGTTTTCATTCTTATTTTCCACAGGAGGCAAGTTAAATTCCTAGAGGTCAGCGGCTCAGCCTCAGCCAAACAGGCACAGTGTCAAAGCCAGGATTCAAGCCTAGACGTTCTGGCTCTCAAATGTGTGCTATAGCCACCATACTTAATCCATATGTGACAGATCGATCTCCCCAGTAACAGAGACCCAGGAGCGGTGTTTGGGATGCTGTGAAATACCGGCTATGTGTAATGGAAAATGTGCACTCACTGGCAATGTCTGCTGTGGGCACAGGGCAGGAGGCCAGGGAGATGGCTCCTCTCCATCAGTCTGCTTCCAGGTGCTGTCAGATTGTATAAAATATATGATTGCAGAAAAACGCAGATCCAGGGTTGACACTGTGTATTTACGCACTGAAACTACGCCATCGTATCTGATCTCTGATATTTACGCACAACCCCACACCCCACACTTAGTCTCTCCTCAAAGGGGATTCAAATATACAACCACACTGGGGAAATGGCGTTGTTCCCAAACACATAACAGAACATAGCATCATCCAGTGTGCTGATGTTTTCTGGCCACAAGGAACAAATGCTTAGAGTCCACGAGGATTACTTTGAAAACGAGCAAGAGATTCCTCTTACATCTCAAATCTTATCCCAAAACAAACAAACAAAAACCACGTGTGATTTTGTTTTCATTTTCTGCATATTACAATGCACTGGTTGTTTTGGGTTTTTTGTTTTGTTTTTTTATTTTATTCTCTCATACAATGCATCATGACTGCCGTTGCCCCTCCTTCCATAGCTCCCAGTTCCCCGCCCCACTTCCCTTCTCCGCCAGATCCACCCCTCCTCTGTTTCCCTTCAGAGTTTTTTTTTTTTTTTTAATCACTTCACAGCAAGAATAAGGGACACCCTGGTCTATGTTCTCATTTATCTCATAACTTGTCACAAGCCTGGGAACAAGCCTCATCCCTTCCACAAACGTCAGCCTGCAAATCATGTCATATTGAAAAGCTTTTAAGGGTCATGAGCCAGATGGACCTGGGCTCAGGCTGCAGCTCTTCCTCTGGTCACAGGCTGTATGGAGGACTTTGGATAAATTCCTCAACCCTTTATGTCCTCCTATGCACAATAACTGAAGACAGAACTGCTGTTGGAGCCCTGTGTCCAGAGAGTTTTTAAGAAATGCTCCTTGCTTTCCTGTCCTCTCTAATGCTGCTGGCTATTTCAAGCTCTCTCAGCAAGCATGGGCGTGTGTCATGAACCCCCTCACTGAAGAATGAATGCTAAGGGGATCCAAGACTTTTCTCTGCACCTTCCCCTTGGGCCCTCCTCCTCTCTATTCTGATTCAGCTCAAAATAACTGAACTTGCATTGAACCAGTTGGAATATCTCTCTGTATCCAGCAGCTCCACAAAGACCGTTAAAACTTGAAACCCCACAGCTGTGGTACAGTTGAAGCCAAATTCTGCCTGGCTACCTTAGGCACCGTGTGTCTTTTTTCAATCTTAAAAACATGTGATTTAATGTTTTCTAATTTTAAATTGTTTTAAGTCATATGTGGAATCCTTTTCTAATTAAATAGAATGAAAGAATTTGAAATGAGTAATTCTCCTCAGCTAGCTATTCTCAAAAAAAAAAAAGAAAGTGTTCTTTAAAGGGTTTTTATTAACTCTTTAAGACCTTCCTACTAATGTATTTTGAGCATATTCAAACATAATTCCTCCCCTTAACTCCTTCCAGATCCACCCACTTCCCCAATGCCCCTGACTGCCTGTCCTCTTCTTGCTAACAGCTCCAATTTGTGCTTCAAATATATACCTGGGTATGGGGCCATCCACTGGAACCTAACCAGATTCTCATAAATCTTGCCACACTGCTATGTTTACTCAAAGTCAACACAAGAACTGTAAGTATGGTTTTAGGTAAGTGTAGAAGACAGATGTAAGTATATGTATATGTGCAGATTTCAATACCAACACACAGATTTAGAATCCTACTAAAGGCAACATACTACAGTTTATGGTTTCAATACAAAATGTTCCCCACAGATGTGTTGAATACGTGATCTTCAGGTGGTGGCACCATTTTGGAAGGTTCTGGAACTTTAGGAGGCAGAGCCTCTTTGGAGAAAGTAGGTCACAGGGAGAGTACCTATGAAGTCTGTGCCTGGTACCTGGTAACTTCCCCTGCTTCTTTTGCTCCATGAGGTAAAAGTCACCTCTGCATGCTCCCACCACCATCATCTTCAGCCTGACCACAGGCCAAGAAGTCCACAAGGTGGAGATATTTTCTTTGCTCTCCTGGAATCTAATGTCTACAGCAATACTGATAAAGAGCTCTCTCTCTCTCTCTCTCTCTCTCTCTCTCTCTCTCTCTCTCTCTCTCCATATATATATAGACAGATAGATAGATAGATATAGAGATATAGATATATAGATAGATGAGAGAGATAAATGATAGAAACACTGATAATTGATTAGATAGATGATATATACATAGAGAATTAGATGATAGACAGATAGATGTATATATCATGTAAATTTAAAGAGTAAATCATAGAACATTCTGGAAAATATGTTCCTTTTTTAGAGTTTAAAGAAGAATCTAAAACCTTGGTTAGATGGGAACACTAATTAATTGTGGTGATATATTATTTATGATTTATTAAAGCTTGCCTGAGGGTTCAGAATGCAAAGCTAGCCACAAGCCATAGAGGTCAGGCAATGGTGATACATACCTTTAATCCCAGCAGCCATACTAGCAAGGCATAAAGTCAAGCAGCGGTGGCACACACCATTAATCCCAGGACTCAGGAGACAGGCAGATGGATCTCTCTAAGTTCAAGGCCACCCTGGCCTACACAAGAGTAAAGAGTAACAGAGCTCATGCCTTTAATCACAACACTAGGGAGGTGGAGACTGGAGTGATATGGCTAGGGGAGAAAGCAATATAAGGAGGAGGAGACAGGAAGTCTGAGCTTTTGCCTCTGAGGATTCATAGAGACAAGATTGCCATTCCAGCTTGATAGAGGTACGATCTACTGGCTTGGCTACTTTACTTCTCTGATCTTCAGCTTGAAGCTTAAACCCCAATATCAATCTCTGGGTTTTTAATTTTCTTGTTACAATTGATCCCTTCCTCTATTTATTTCTGTGCTGGGGGACATAATTTAATGGAACACTTCTACCCCTGATCACTCCCAGGTAAAACTCTATAGCAGCAGCCTCAAGGCTGTGACTCAAACTCAAATATTTCAGAACATGATGAGGAAAACATGGCCTCCCATATCTTCTCCAAATCCAACACCATTCATGTTTGGGAACACATTGAGGTTTAGAGGGAACTTCAAACCCCAGAACCTGCTGTAGTCTCAAAAGGGGTTTGGTGATTCAAGTCTGGAACTCAAAGGATTGGGGGCAGAACTCAGTGCTGGGCAAGCAGATACAGCTTGGTCAAAACAAAATGTTTTGGTCACACCTACCAGAAAACCAGGTAGATACCCACATACTTTCTCCAATCTCTCAGTTCCCCCAAACCCAATGTGTCAGTCTCCTGCCTCGTGCTGCACACAAATCACCACCTACAGCCTCCCTTCTCCCACCACATCTCTTGTGGGACCCACAGATCATTCTCTCCTAAAACACTTATCACTATATCCCAGCATCTAATACCAGCAAACATTCCCTGTGAACATACCAGCTGAGCAGGCCCCTAAAACAGCAACACGCAGCCATCACACTCTCCAAAAATCCAGAGAGGAAACAGAAACCAAGGAACAAAACACCCACCCAACAAAGACAAACCCAAAAATCAGTATCTAAACCTATTATCACCTCCAAACCCAGATGCCTAGATGCCAGCATAAAAGCACAATCAATAATAGCCAGGACAATATGTCACCACCAAAGCCCTTGAATATTCCAACATAGTTAAAGCACAAGAAAAAGACCTTAAAACCAACCATATGAAGATGATAGAGGTCCTTAAAGAGGAAATGAAAACATTCCTTAAATAAATCCAGGAAAACACAATTGGAGAAAAAGAATAAGACAACAAACAGTTGAATGAAACAGTTCAAGACCTGCAAATGGAAATCAAAGCAATAAAAAAAAAAAAGACAAACTGAGATAATTCTGGAAACGAACAATTTAGGTATTCAAACAGGAACCACAAAGGACACTTCACCAACAGAATGCACTAGATGGATGAGAGAATCACAGACAAAAGATATGATAGAAGAAATGGATACATTTGTCAAAAAAAGTTGTTAAATCTAAAATTCTTGACACAAAATATACAGCAAATCTGGGACACTGTGGAAAGACCAAACCTAAGAATGATTGGAAGAGAAGACAAGAGAATCCCAGATCAAAGGCCCACAAAATATTTCCAACAAAAATCATAGAAGAAAATTTTCCTAACCTAAAGAAAGAGATGCCTGTAAAGGTACAAGAAACATACAGAACACCAAATAAACTAGACCAGAAAAGTAAGGAACCCCCCCCACACCCATAGTAACCAAAACACTAAACAACAGAACAAAGAAAGAATATTAAAAGCTGCAAGAGAAAAAGGCCAAGTAACATAAAAAGGTAGACTTAATAGAATTACACCAGACTTCTCAATAGAGACTCTAAAAGAGAGAAGGACATAGACAAATTTGCTGCAGATTCTAAGAGAACAAGCTGACAGCCCATACCCAACAAAACTTTCAATCACCATAGATTGAGAAAATAAGATATTCCATGATACAGTCAAATTTAAACAATATATGCCTACAAATCCAGCCCTACAGAAGATACTAGAAGGAAAACTCCAACCTAAGGAGGTTAACTACACCCATAAAACACAGGAAATAATCTCACCAACAAAACCAAAAGAAGGGAAACACACACACACACACACACACACACACACACACACACACACACATGCACACGCACACACATCACCACCACTACCAACAACAAAAAACAAGAATCAATAATCACTGATCATTGATCATTGATCTCTCTCAATATCAATGATCCTCATTGCCCAATAAGAAAACACAGACTAACAAAATGGGTGTGGAAACAGGATCTATCCTACCACTACACCTAAGAAACACACCTCAAAATCAGGGATAGAAATGTCTATCAGCGTAAAAGGTTGTAAAAAGATTTGTCTGAACAAATGGGCCTAAGAAACAAGCTGGTGTAGCTGTTCTAATATCTAACAAAATAGACTCAAGACAAAATTAATCAAAAGAGATAGGGAAGGACACTACATATTCATCAAAGGAAAAAGTCCACAAAGATGACATTTCAATTCTTAACATCTATGACTCAAGTACAAGGGTACCCAAGTTTTTAAAAGAAACACTACTACAGCTTAAATCACATATTGACCCTCACACATTGATACTGGGAGATTTCAACACCCCACTCCCACCAATGGATAGATCATCCAGACAAAAACTAAACAGAGAAATACTGAAGTTAACAGATGTTATAATCCAAATGGATCTAACAGATATCTACAGAACATTTCACCCAAACACAAAAGAATATACCTTCTTCTCTGCACCCCATGGAACTTCCTCCAAAATTGGCCACATACTCAGACACAAAGCAAGTTTCAACAGACAAGTGAAATAACTCCCTGTATCCTATAAGATCATGACAGATTAAAACTAGACTTCAACAACAGAAACAACAGAAAGCCTACAAACTCACAGAAACTGAACAACTCTACTGAATGACTCCTGATTGGAAGAGAAGAAGAGAGAATCCCAGATCAAAGGCCCACAAAATATTTCCAACAAAAATCATAGAAGAAAATTTTCCTAACCTAAAGAAAGAGATGCCTGTAAAGGTACAAGAAGCATAAAGAACACCAAATAAACTGGACCAGAAAAGTAAGGAACGCCCCCCCCCCCACCGGCAAGAGGTTTGATTCAAGATGACCAAGTCCACCGGCACCCTCAGCGCAGCAGAGCCACTCTAAAGAGCCTGAGAGACCCACGGAGACTTCGAGGGAAATGAAGTGGCAGAAGATGAGCATTCAGGGCCCACAGTATCCCCAGAATGACATTTAAAAAGGGTAGGTCTTGTGGGAAGATGCTTCTAAAAAGTGTTTTCATGCAACTGGGGGAGGGAAAAAAGAGGGCCGGATGGAGCTGCACATTCGGGGGAGAAGTGGAACTAGAGAAGCCAGAGAGTGGAGAAACAGGGGACAGAGGAGCATGCCCTTGCCAAGTAGGGCTGGTTCTTGGCCTGGCCAGAGGCTTGTTTGTGACAACTAGGCCGCTGGCACCAACAGGCCCAGAGGCTCAGCCCTTGGGAATGGAGCCGCCACTGCTGCAGCTTGCCCTGTTGGTGGGGAGGAAAGCAAGTGGCCATGGTGCTGCCCTCCAGCCGCAAGCACAACACTCATGCCCAGAGAGCCATCAGGGCAGGCATCAGGGCCACCTGTATCAAAGATAGAGATGTGTGCAGCAGCCTGGAGATTTCGAGGATTCTGCCCAGCTGCAAGACCACCCTGACTCTGGCAACAACAGGATATACAAAATGAGTCTCAGGGCAGTCCTGTATTTACGGTGCCTCAGAAACCTTGAACCAGACTCATTGCAATAACTATTTGCATGTAAAGCTGTTTGGGCGGGGTAAAAAAAAATGTACTGTGTGACACACAGCAGTTTGTAACGCCACTTTAATAAATGGCAGAATGAAAAGAGGCAGAACTAGAGAGGCAGAAAGTATGGAAACACAGTCACAAGGAACAAAAGAGCATGTCCTTGACAAGTAGGGACAGCATGGTGGTATACACCAGTCTGGAGCTTGCACAGGTTCTGCCCCCAAAGTTGCTGCCCAACTGTACAATCAGAAGACTCTGAGATGAACAAAGGTTTATTTCCCAGATTAAGCATCCTATAAAGATGTTCATGGTTCATGTTGATATCCACGGTCCTTGTTGCCTCAAGAGGCAGTGCTGATGCCCATGATCCATGTTCTCACTGAAGGACTTGATGAGGTCATTGGTCCATGATGCAGTCAGATACATCCAGAAATGTTGATGTTTGTGGTCTGTGCAGCTGCCAAAGTCCATGTGGATGTTCATGACCCATGCTGCAGCTAGAAGCCATGTTGATGTCCAAGGACCTACTGTTGCCAGAGGCCTTTCCGATGTCAGTGGTCCATGCTGCCCCAGAAACAAAATGGAAGTTCATGATCCATGCTGCCGTAGATGTTACAGGCAAGGAAGCTTCTCATTAGATGCATAAAAGAACTCAGACAAAATCCAACACTTCTTCATGATAAAAGTCCTGGAGAGAATGATACCTCAGTCTCTCAACATAATAAAGGCCATTTACAGCAAGTCTGTAGCCATCATCAAACTAAATGGAAAGAAATTCAAAGCAGTTCCACTAAAAATAAGGAACAAGACAACAGTGTCCACCCTCTCCCTATCTATTCAACTTGAAGTTTTACCTAGAGCAATAAGACAACTGAAGGAGAGCAAAGGGATACAAATTGGAAAAGAAGAAGTCAAAGTATCTTTACTTGTAGATGATATGATAGTATGTATAAGTGACCCTAAAAATTCCCTCAGAGAACTCTTAAAGCTGATAAACACTTTCAGCAAAGTAGCTGGATATAAAATCAGTAACCGTTCTATATATAAATGAAAACCATACTGAGAAAGAAATCAGGAAAACAATAGATATCATATCAGATTTAAATAATATGAAATATCTTGGGATAACTCAAACCAAGCAAGTGAAAGACTTGTATGATAAAAACTTCAAGTCTTTGAAGAAAGAAATTGAAAAAGATATCAGAATATGGAAAGATCTTCCATGCTCATGGATTAGTAGGATTAACAGTAAAAATGGCCATCCTACCAAATCAATCTACAGATTCAATTCAATCTACATCTAAAGTCCAACACAATGCTTCTCAAATTTTGAAAGGACAATTTTCAACTTCATATGAAAACACACACGCAAAACAGGAGAGCTAAAATAATTCTGAACAATAAAAGAAGTGCAAAAGGTCTCACCATTCCTGATCTCAAGTTATACTACAAAAGTATAGCAATAAAAACAGCATGCTATTGCCGGGCGTTGGTGGCGCATGCCTTTAATCCCAGCACTCGGGAGGCAGAGGCAGGCAGATCTCTGTGAGTTCGAGGACAGTCTGGTCTCCAGAGTGAGTGCCAGGATAGGCTCCAAAGCTACACAGAGAAACCATGTCTTGAAAAACCAAAACAACAACAACAACAAAAACAGCATGGTATCTGCATAAGGCATATACATTGATCAATGGGATAGATTTAAAGACCTAGACATAAATCCACACATCAATGAACACCTGATTTAAAAAAAAAAAAAAAAGGAAGCCAGAAATACACACTGGAAAAAGGACTGCATCTTCAACAAATGGTGCTGGTCAAACTGGATGGCTACATGTAGAAGAATGCAAATAGATCCATAGTTATCACCCTGTACAAAAGTCAACTCCAAATAGATCAAAGATCTCAACATAAAACCAGGTATACTGAAGATGGTAGAAGAGAAAGTAAGAAACAACTTGAACTCATTGGCACAGGAGAAGACTTCCTGAACAGACTGAACACCATTAACACTGACCCTAAGATCAATAATTAATAAATAGGACCTCATGAAGCTGAAAAGCTTCTGTAAGGCAAAGGACACTGTCAGACAAAATGGCAGAATGGGAAAAGATTTTTACCAACTCCACATCTGATAGAGGGCTAATATTCCAAATACATAAAGAACTCAAGAAACAAGATATCAAAAAAATAATAATAATCTAACTAAAAATGGGGTACAGATCTGAACAAAGAATTCTCGATAGTAGAAACTCAAATAGCCAAGAAACACTTAAATGTTCAACATCCTTAGCTGGGGTGGTAGCCCAAAAGTTGCAGAACTCCTGACTCCATCACTCTCCCCTCACAGTTCTGGGGTCAGAGGTCATCATGACCACACCCAGCTTTTTACCTGGGTGCTGAGGATGCACTCAGGTCTTCATCATGGCCACACCCAGTTTTTTTTACCTGGGTGCTGAGAATTCACTCCAGTCTTCATGCTGTGCAGTAGGAGCTCCTGCCTTATGAGCTCTCTTGTTTATTTTCCTGTCAAGGTTGACATGTATCTAAAGTTGCGTTTTCAATTGATCACTTGCTTGTACTTTATTCCTGTCTGTCCAACCAGTGTAAGCTTTCTTCTGCTTCCTCCATGTCCAGAAAACCAACAAGTGCGCTGTTGAAGCTCCGTGAATATCCGTGGGAAGAATGGCTGGCCCGATGTCTTCCACAGTAGGCAGAGCTAGCTGGCAACTAGCTATTCAGCTGGCGAAGCGTCTATCTCAGCCTGGGGTCCCGTAGCGTCTTCTATGGATTCTATACTTCCTCAGTGGTGAGCACATACCACACAACTCCATGACCATTCTCCTTTCTCAGATGGGGAAACTGATCGTCTAAAGTAGCATACTGAGGAGAGCTCAGCTGGTCAGAGAGAGAACAGGTTTAGATACAGGTCTGTCCCAGGCCAGCCTCTGCTGATCCCATAAGCCACCTGGACAGAATAACAACAGCAACGAGAATCACAGCCAAAAAGCATGTAATGCTTACTGTGTGCCATGTTCTGTTGCAACAATCACTTTAAGGGGGACAGATACTAGGAGGGCAAATGTTCATTACTGACAAAAATAGGATGTCCCAGTTCATAAATTAGAGAGGCTCTCCACCAACAGTGTTTCTGGGCAGAATGATTCAAAGAACAAATGGGCAACACCAGGTGTATTATAGAGCTGCGCTCACATTTCCCCCACACCCTTTCTCCTCCTTATTTGATAGACAGGCTTCAGACTGAGCCTTCGGCAGCTCAAAGGGGATACAGCACTGTGTGTCTGATAAATACCCACCCTAGGCCTTCAGGGAGAACAGAGGAGGTGTTCGGGGTAGATGGTGAAATGCTGCATAGTCATCTTCGAAAATAGCAAGAGCACAGATGGGTGCATATCAAATGTGCCTCAAGCACATGACTCGGCCACCTCCCTTCTCACCAAGCCAAATATCCAGCATTTAAAAGCTACCAAATATAATTGTCCCCTGCCAGATTTCCATTTCCCAACTAGGAATAGAAGGTCTTGGAGGCTACCTGAATGCTAGTTTCTTTAAAAAAAAAATCTGTGATATATAAGACTTCTTTTATTTTGGGGTGGGGTTAAAGATGAAAGTGATGAATTGAGAGTGGGTAAAGGCTATGTAGTCATACTGGAACGGATTGGAACGGATCAAGGAGGCATACAGAGATGAGGAGGAGGAGGAAGATGATAAGAGAGGAAGAGGAGGAGAGAAAGAAGAGTGTGTTCTTGTGGGTGCATATTGAGAAAGTGGGACTACAATATCATCTCCCTCCTTGCCACCAGCCCCACACCCTACTTATACCAAGCTATTACTTCTTTCTGGCTCAGCTACTCATTGCAACCCTTCTTTACCCCTCCTGTCTCCTACTGACCCCTTCTGACCTCTCCTGGCCCCTCCTGGCCCCTCCTGACCCCTCCTGGCCCCTCCTGGCCCCTCCTAACCCCCTCTTAGCCTCCTCCTAGGCACCTCCTGGCTCCTCCTGACCACCCTTCCTAGTCCACCTTAGAGCGTAGCATCCTCAAAAGGCCCCATCCTCCATGAACAGCCTTCTAGGAACTCCTCCTGGTCCCCAAGCCAGGCAGGAAGAGCTATCCTATGGGTAAATGAGTTGCCCACACATAAGCAACACAGCCCTCAGAGATTCTACCAGGCTTTGCAATTAAATCCTCCTTGAATCCAAAAGCACTTCAGGATTTTTCAGAATCTGGATCATGAACAAAAATCTAAATTTGAACATCAAGTAGCAGAAGCAGCCAGGCTGGTTTGAGCATATCCACTCACCCCGTGAGGGAACAGCTCTGTGACAGGAGTCCCAAGAGAAGCAGGCCTCATCAATTATCTTCCATAGATAGAAAGCAAACACAGATTATAATAATTTTAAACCCCAGTTATTTACTATCTTGATTTTTAATGCATTTATAGGAAAATTACTAAACAAAATTAAAAACACAAATTTTTAACTGAGGTAGTTCTTAATATTGCTACTTTTCTCTTTGTATGTATATGTTCATGTGTGGGCTTCGTAGGGGGCACATATGCTCTTTGTTAGCATCCAGGCACACCAGGCCCTGCCCCTTGAGGACCTGGCAGGGTGTGTCACCCTTGTGCCCATGGAAGGCAGTACCCTGGCTCTGCAGGAGGCACAAAAGGCCCCTTTAAGAGATAAGCTCCTCCCACTCCTGCTCACTCTTTTCTGCTGTTCCTCTGAAGAGGCAGGCAAGTCTTTGCCTGTGTCTCTCTCTGTCTCTCTGTCTCTGTCTCTGCTTCTCTCTTTCTCTTTCCCCTCTCTCCCTTCCCTTTCTCTACTCCCTTCACTTCTTCCAATAAAACTCCCAATGTAAGCTCTGTCTGCATAGCATGTTTGTCCTTCACCCACCGTGTGATTTGAACCCAAGGTCCATCTCGTACCATATTATAACACACGTGTCTGCATGGGAGCCAGAGGTTATAACCTAGGTTTTGTTCTCATTCTCAGACATGCTCCTTTTCCTCTTTCTTTCTTTTTTCCTTTCTTTCTTTCTTTTTTTCGAGGGCCCACTATGCAACCCTGCCTGGCCTAGAATTTGCTATATGGACCAGGCTGGTCTCAACTCACATAGCTCTGCCTGCCTCTGCCTTCCAAGTGTCATCTTAGTTCTTGATCTAAGGTGTCTCACTGGCCTATAGTTCACCAAGTTGTCTGACTGACCAGCCAGCCCAGGGACCTGCCTGTCCCTACCATCTTGCACCCTAGCACTGGAAACACGAGTGCACACCCACAGTGCCTAGCAGTCTTCTATGTGGGTTCTAGAAATGAACTCAGGAAATCAAGCTTGGAAGTAGGCCCTGTCTTCCACTCCTCACTTTTCAGATCATCTTTCAAACCCTTTTCCCAAACTTCATAAGCAGATATTACTTTTATAACTTTTGATAGATTGGCTTTATCTTAAACTCCAGTTATTTGAACCTTCTATATGAGAGTTGCATGATCAACAAATATTTATGAAATACCCTCTGTGAGCTGTATCTGAGTTGAGAAACTACATACCCACTGCTGACACATCTTATTGAAGTACAAATAAGTTGTTTGCCCATGTGTCATCAATGACTGTTTCTGTACTATCAGAGCAGAGCTAAGTAATTGCAACAGAGGCTCAGTGAACCACAAAACTCTCCACAGCTATTTTTACTGGTCCCTGAGTTGTATGGAAGGCTGTCAAGTGGCAAAAAAGAGCCAAACCAAGAATGAAGTGTGTAGCTTTGGGGATGTACCATTGGGGTTCCATATTCCTGATGCAACTGTGTAATAGTTATAGGAAATATAAGCTCAGTGGGAAGTTCATGGTCTCATTCTCTGCCTAGAATGGCCCCTGATGTTCCAAGGATAGAGAGACCCAAGTCTTGCTTGTGCCCTTTCCCCAACCCCCAACACAGCACCTCACATGTGCAGGTCAGATGCTCAGAAAGCTCTGGCACCAAGTTTGACTGTGTTCCAATAAAGCTTTATTAAATGGGTCCATCGCCCACAGACTGTATTCTCCAGGGTTCTCCAAATCAATTGTCTTTCCTTGCACAGGACTCAAAACTCAAGCTGCATTTAAGAAGCCGGATCTCTTACATAAAGCCAACAGAATCCACAGGTCTGGAAATCTAATATACTTCTCTACATTTACCTGAACTAGCTAATTTTAGACTGCTTGAAGCTGAGAGTTTCAGATATGTGCCACTAAAGGCCCATAATTCCCTCCTAAACTGGAGCATCATCTAGTTTCACAACAAGAGATGAATAATAAAAGATTTTCCAGACCCAAGTTTTCCGCAAACAAGACAACACTTAGCCTACCCCTATGCCTCCCCTGGCTCCCCATCTCCTTGGAAGTATCTAATACGAGCATCAAAGGCCAAGAGATCTTAGCGAGATCTACTGTTCTGCTCTGCAATAGGAATGTGCGTAAGTGCCCTGTTGAAAAAGCCAGCAGCCAGTTGGTCTCCAAGCTAACTTGCTAGGCAAAAGGAGACCCATCAGAAACAGGTGGGAGAGAGGCAGGGCTCAGAGCCTCTAGGGAAAAAAAAACACTTGAGAAAATGTTCTAATCGGGGTTTGGGGTTTGCTCCACATTCAGCAGGTTCCTTCCACATCTGTCTCTCTTTATTCAATTAAGGAGACGGTGGGAACCTTCAATTTTCTTGACAATTTGGAATAAGAATAAATGATCAGATAGGGTTGGATTTTGTTTTGTTTCTTTTTAAAACACATTTCTAAAAGAAACTTGTGCTAAATTTAATCACAAGTTTTCTGGGAGACAGTCTTCAAGTGAATGTCAGTTCAGACCACACACACACACACACACACACACACACACACACACACACACACACACACACACGCACGCACACACACACACATGCACTCGTGCACCATAGACACACACATATAAAAACACACACTCACCACATATAGTGATACAGACACACACACAAATATGGGCACACACACAGTCTTCAAGTGAATGTCAGTTCAGATCCACCACACACACACACACACACACACACACACACACACACACACACACACACAGGCAAACACATATAAATACACACAGAATTCCACACACTATACACAGATATACAAACACACAGATACAGACACACACACACACACACACACATACACAAACACGTGTACCACAGGTACATACATATAAACACACACACATACAGGGTGAGTCATTCCTAATTGGGAGGGATGTTCTGCCTTTCAAAGATAAACAAAACAATGATAATGATAATACAACTAATTAAGTCCAGAGAGAATAGACATGAGTCAGGCCAATGTTCAAACTCCAAGAACTAACAAAAGAAGAAAAGAAAACATCACACCACCCACATTGTGGCAGACATACTAAGAGGAGTTCTCCACCTCCATAAGGCTCCCTGGACTCTGAAGGTCGATTTTTTTCATCCCCTCCCCCATTATCTTCTTAATTGTGTTTCCTGTGTTTGAATTTCTTATTATCTCATATGAAATGTTCTCTACTGTTCAGGCTCCAATTCTGCAAGATTTTCACTTTGCCTTTAGTTCATTTAATTTGGGGTTTTGCTTTATTATATAAGGTGTGGATATGAAAGGAAAATGGGGTAAAATCCTTACCAGATCTAGGAGCTCGAAAACATTTCAAGATTAAACAGACAACTTGGGTTTATACATGTCTCCTCAGATAAAACTGAGAAAGTACCCATCTAACTTCTAGATGCTTGGCTTCCTCATGTGCCTTCCTGACAAAACAAGAACAGTGTGCCCAGAGTGGTGGTAGCTCAGTGGACAAAGCATTCACCACACAAGTGTGATGGCCTGAGATGGAAGCCCCAGAATCCACATAAAGCCATGTACTGGAGCATGAACCTGTGATCTCAGCATCTCTCTGGTGAGATAGGACAATGTGGAGGCAGAGACAGGAGAAATCCCACAAGCTTGCCAGCCAACCATCCTCACTTACACACCAAAGAACAGAAATTTTGTCTCAAATAAGAATGAAGGCAAGTACTGCCTCTTGAAGTTGTCCTCTAAAATACACATGTGAGAAAAGGCATACAGATGCCTACATGCAAGCACATGCACCATCTACATATATGAAGCTTTTTGTTTGTTTGTTAGTTTTTTAAGAGTAGTGTGACCTCTTTGGGTTAATGTGTGAATAAAATGAGATACTGAATGAAAAGTTCTGACCATGATGGTCATGAAATAGTTACTTCACAAACTATTGTCTGCTATTATTTTTATTATTACTATTATTATATGTGATTCTAAAACCACCTAGGACAAGTGCTTGAGAACTCTTGATAACATCACACCTAAGTGGCTGTTCTAAAATTTTGTCTTTTGTCTAAAGTTTTCCAAGGACTGGAAACTCAGAAGTCATACCAGCTCTTGGAAACCTGCTTCACGTATTCAGCTGAAACTCCTCCCACATAACCCAGTCCCCTTGGTCCTAGTTCTTAGCCTTGGGAACCGCAAAGAAATGAGAAAACACATTTTGTACTTTGTAGCAGTGAAGGTTTGCTTCTATTACCAAAATGGGGGTAGCGGGGACATCCAAAGAGAAAGATGCCGTTATTCAGAAAGAGCCTGGGACATTGATTGGAGGATTTAAACCCGTGCACTGAGGAGGAATGGGCCTCAGGGAGTGCCAGTTGCCTCCCCCCTCCATCAGGAGGAGTCAGAAAAACATCTATGGCTAGCACAACCTTTGGCAGAGTTTGTGTGCAGTTCCATGAATCTGATTGCTCACCTGAGTCAAGTTGCTGATCCTGGACCAGTCAACCCAGGGCCCAGAAATGGAGACACCTACTGTGCACCCCAGAGCTGGGAGCCCACCTGTGTTCTGGGAACTCTGACTGCATCCCTCCAATAGATGACAAACTTGGTGTTCTAGCCATGCTGTGAGGAAGCCCATGACAACAAAGGTGAATGTCCTCTTATTCCAACTGCTGAAGTTGGATTAGCTGTGTGGTTACTGGTTTGTTTCTCACTAGAATTGACTTTAGGACTACAGAGGGTATGTCTATCTTGTTCACCAACATCTCCCAAAGCCCTTAACCTGGAGTATGGAGCATAACAAGTACTCAGTACTTTATTGGGTTTTTTTCCTAGAATATTTTGGTTATTTCCAAAAGTGACTCTTTCCCTTTCAATCAGTTCCCATTTGTGGCAACAAATCCAGGCATCAGGGTCTGATCTCTCTGTGTGAAATAAGAGGGGAGGTAAGTTAACCCACAGGATTTTATTTGCCCATCTGTTTTGGTTATCTGTTCTGTCAAACTACACTCCAAAATATAGTGACAACACGACACTCTTCAGTGACTGGCCCATGGAGACACTCATTTGACAGGGTGTGGTGAGATGGCTCATCTGGTCCATGAGACACACACAGCAACAGGTTGGCTGGGGAATAGAGAATCTACTTCCAAGATAACTGCCAACTGGAAGCTGGCAATTGGAAAGAAAGCTCAGCAGAGAATATGGGCCACGGTCTTCTTTCCTCTCCACAGGTAGCTCTCATAGGCTGTCTGGGCATGCTCAAAACATGGAGGCTGGGTTCCAAGAGTGAGTATCCAAGACAGCAATTCAAGAAGTGTGCATATACCCATGATGCAACTTCAGAACTCCATAGTATTACTTCCACCACAACCCAAACAACTTCAAAACCTTCCCATTGTAAGTACAAAGAACAGCACCTTGTCAAGCTATGGAGAAATTGGCAAGGTTGCATTAAAAGAATCACTCATGGGATAGGAGATATTGCTCCGGCCTTGTTTGGAAAACACAATTGGTCACACCATCTTTCCTCAGGTGTCACAAGCGCAAGGTTGAACAGCAGCATCTCATGTACACACACTGCTGAGTCATCTTCTATTCTGTTGTGTGGTGTGGGATCCTCCTGTCTGTCTCTCCAGCATGGGGACAGCAGACACGCACCTTTGCACTCAGTTTTCTATATGCACCTCACAAACTAAGCCATCTCTCTAGCTTTTGAATCATTTCTTTTGAATCATCTATATTGGGCATAGAACTAAGGTCTATGGTTCTCAACCTTCCTAATGCTACATACAACCCTTTAATACAGTTCCTCATGTCATGTTGAGCCCCCCACCACAAATTAGTTTTGTTGCTACTTCATAACTGTAGCTGTTACTGTAGGAATCACAATGTCAATATCCGATATGCAATGTATATGATATGCGACCCCTAAAGGGGCTGTGACTAACAGAGAACCACTGGTCTAAAGTGACCCAGAAAGTAAGAAAGTTAACAGGCAGGCAACCAAGATGGATAATGGGAATCCATCCATTCATGACTCAGCCCTCATGTCACAGAGGGGTGACAGATTCTTCAGGGCAGGCGCTGAATCTAGCATTAACACTTTTACAGTATGCTGTAAAGTCACTGTTTACATAGCTAGTACCCATTCCCTTAGGTGAGGCATGTGTTACCCATGCTGTACCTGTGGTTGCCACACCAACCACAACCAAAAAGAATGAGACTCCTTAGCTAGCAAAGGAAAGCTATAGGGAGGCCTGACATTATGATAGGCCCTCCTGGGTGATGAACTTTCCTAGGTGAGATCACTCAAGAGAGAAAATTATTATTACTATTAATGGCTTTTTAATTAATTCTAATTTTCAGAACACTTTTAGACTTACAGAGAATTTGAGAAGATGGAGAAAAGAATTCCCATGAACCCTTCTCTCATTTCTCCTATAATTAACATCAGAATCTGGTACATTTGATGCAACTTAAAAAGCAATGTTCATACATTATTATTAACAAAAATCCAGAATTTGTTTGGACTTCTTTAAATTTCTCCATGAATGTTCATGTATGGGAGTGCACATGCTCATATATGTGTGTAGAGGCCAGAGCACAACCTCAGGTGTCATTCCCTTCACTGAGGACCACCTACTTCTTAAGCTTTGTTGTTTGTTTGTTTGTTGTTTTGTTTCTTGTTTTTAGAGACAGGGTTTTTCTGTGTAGCCCTGGCTGTCCTGGAACTCTCTCTGTAGACCAGGCTGGCTTGAAGTCACAGAGATCCACCTGCCCCTGCTTTGAGTGCTGGGATAAAAGGTGTGTAGCACCACACCTGGCTAATCTTTTATGATTTTAAGACAGAGTCTCTCACAGTCCTGGAACTTTCCAAGTATGTAAGGTTGACTAGCCAGTGAGCTCAGGGGATCTGCCTGTCTCCAGCCCCATCCCTGCTCCCCCATGCTGAGATGACAAAAGTATACCACCATACTTGGCTCTTTACCTGGACTCCAGGCATCCAATTCAGGTCATGTGCTTGTATAACAAGCAATTTACCCACAAAGCCATCTCCCCAGAACCAGATTGATTGATCGATCGATTGATCAATTGATTGATTGATTGAACCTCAGAGTCCCTGTTTAGTGCCCCACTAGGGAGGGACACTACTTCAAATGTAGCTCACAGCTCCTCTTGGCTCTAACAGTTTCTCAGACTGGATGACCCTGACAAATGTTCATGATTACTAAACACATGCTTTAGAAGCTTCCTTTATATTAAGATTTGCTTGATATTTTTCCATGACTAAGCAGAGGTTATGAGTCTTTAGGAAGAAGATCACAGAAAAACTGACCTTTTTCCACCAAGTCAGTGGCAGGTATTACAACACCATTTATCAAAGTTGACTGTGGCTTGGTCCACAGGCTGAGTGTCTGTCAGATTCCCACTGTGTGCTTTCTCTTTTTCTTTCCTTTTTGGAATTTTTAAAAATATATTTGGTTAGTGTGTTATGCACAGGAATGAATGCACACTTGCAGTTGCCGTGTGTGCAAGTCCGAGGACAGCTTGCTGGGGTCATCAGTTGTCTCCTCCCACCATACTGGTTCGGGTTCTGATGGTTAGACCTGGTGGCAAGCAGCTTCACCTGCTGCTGAGCCACCCCACTGGCCTTTTCCCTTTTCCCACTTTGTACACTGCTGCCTCTAACAGGGGGCCACTCTGCACAAGGCACACTGAAGCACTCATCCCTTCTGTGGAGGGCTTTTCAGGTATGGCCATTTGAGGGTGGAGTGCCCATATCCCTGTAAGTAACCCCTCACCTGTGCTCTGTAAAGCGGGAAGCCAGGAAGTGAGCTTTGGGGGAATTGTGCCTCGGTTTGTCATTGGGACCATAGAAGGAGGGAGGGCTAGTTTTTTGTGTGTGTGTGTCTCTCCCTGGGAGGAATTTTAGCAACACAGAGCTACCAAAGGTAGGAAGTGGGATGGGAATTCAGGCTGCTGCAGATCCCCTGCAGTTCAAACGCCCGTCATGTGACCCTCCAGCCTGCAGGGATACAAACACTGGGTTTGCAAACGGGGGTCTGTAATACAGGTGAGTAATAAAAGGGGGCACAAAAGACAACTAAAAGAGCTTCCCAGCGGCTCACCATGGTGGCAGCCATTTTTCTAAATCTTCTAGCTTCTGCCAACCAATTTGGACAGTCAAGAGAAAAAAATTGACCGGAAAAAAAAAGCCACTCACTTGGCAGTTTATTGCTGCCCCCTGGAGGGAAGTTGTGGAAAAACCCAGTAGATGTTAATACTAAGTCAGCCACCTAAAAGGGAGGAAGGGTAGGAGGGGGGCTCTATTTTGGAGCCTGAGTAGATAGATCTTCTCTAAGTTTCTTACATCACACTGCGTGAGCTCACTCCACCCATCGAGGAGCAAGCCCCCAGCACAACACACTCACTTTCAAACCTTGGGGCTCATATCTCTGTATCTCCGTAAGCTCCCTCCATATTCCCCTCCAACCCTGCAAATGCCAAGACAACTTCAGGGATATCTGATAAGAATTGCTAATCATTTTTACACTTGGCTGGATAAAGCTTGGAGCAGACGAGAAAACTGAAGCCTGGATCTCCTCTGGAAGCCCTGAGGTGCCCTGAAATCTAGCCAGATACAGCATGCAAAGTCCCTGTGCAGATATGTGCCCAGGGCATTCCACACAGGCAGGCCAGCTACTGCTTCCACATTGAGCTCAACCTGAAATTCGAACACAGATCCTTGGCTTCCTTCCCCCAGACTTGGCAGCAAAGGTCTTGCCTTCTCTAAGTCCTGCCACTTTCTCCCTGTGTTCTGTTGGTTCAAACAGCAGCATCCTACACAATGAAATTCCATTCTAGCAATTTCTCCACTGCCTTTGAGAAGGGGGAAAACATTCCCAGTGAGAAGGTTGCTTTTTGTTATTGGTTTCTGCTTTTGGAAGATGACAACACCATCCTTTAGATTTCTTGAAGAAATAGAGCAAAGCCAAAGTAGACTATGGTGCTCAGCTGGGGGCCAGGACCTTGTTCATAATGCCTAAGGAACTTCAAAAGCTTACAGAGCCAATTGCCTAGTGTTCTATGCTCATTGAAATCTAGAGGGCACATGAAAACTAGGCCACAGGTATAATGAGAGGCAAAAATACTGATAAATGGAAGGGGAGATGCACCCAGGTATCCCCGGGAGCCTTTGCTTCCTACTTCCAGAACAAAATTGAATGGGAGCAGAGGCTTTCAGGAGGCGTCAAAACTGCCTTGTAACTCTGGCAGTAGCCAACTTTGTTTTCTAAATTTAAAGACATCACAGCTTCTATAATCTGTCTCCCATGAAGCAAAGCTCTTTAAGTCTTAGCTTTTTTAATAACTCAGTGTGTCTACACAGTTACTCTCCCTCCTTGAGAAAATTCAGTTTACACACATGTAAACCAGGGACACTGTGTATTCTGTAAGAACTGTCTACTTAAGACACTTGCCCAATGGGGTCTTGCATGGTGATTATGTAGGAGATGCTCTAAGGAATCCCTGAGATGGATCAGAGGTTATTCCTGCCCTCGGAAATTCAATAGATTCCAGAGAGAGAAAATTTACATTGGCCACACAATCAAAAATGGCATAAAATTCATATACACCAAAAAATACAAGCCCTGAACACCTGGCAATCCACCAAGTCCCAACTTTCTCCTGACTGGCAGACTTTCAAAAAAAATATAAAGAGCAGTTTGGTCATTTCAAAAGCAAAATGTGGTTGTTTTCATGCATTTCCCTCCTTGTACTAGGTCAAAGTTCCTGGTTCTTCACTGTCCTCTTGTCTGTAAGCTCCTACTTTGGGATCATGGCTCATTAGGATGACAGAAAGAGGAAAAGAAAATGCAGAAAGTATCTTTTGATGCAGCAGCTATGTCTAAATTCTCATTGGTACTCATCCATTCACTCATTCAGCAAAATGTTACTGAACTGTCAGTGTTAAAACATTTTTTTCAACCAGTCTGGTACTGTTGGTGTAGACAGGAAGACTACAACTGTGAGCAAGATATGCCTGGAGAAGTGGTAGAGGGTATCAACGGCTGTTATAACACATTACTACAGCTCTGAGATGGGGGAATCACGAGGCACTGGAGGTGAGCAGATCACATGCACCTTCTGACTCCCAGGGGCAATCAGGAGAGACTTTCTGGAGGAGGTGACATTAAGACAAGTACAACAGAGTCAGCTAACTGTGGTAGTATGGTATACAGGCTTGGAACAGAGTAGGGGAAGGCAGGTAGGTGGGAGCAAACATTCTATATTTTCAGCCTGGTTGCCACTTTTTTGGTTTTGGTCATTCCTTGCACTATATCTGAACCAAGTATCTGCCAAAAGATTGCGCTAATCAGACATCCCCAAATGTCGAGGCACCCCTGAGAGGACACAGTTATCCTGATTGAGAACCATCATTCTATTTTTTTATTTTTCATGTCTTCATATGCAGTAGACATGTTCACATGTGTGCAGTGTACATGTAGAGGATGTTCCCATGTGGAGACTGAAGGACATCCTCGGGTGTTATTCCTTAGGCACCTTCTTTTTGAGACTTAGAACTCACCAGTAGGCTAAGATGCTGGTCAGAAAAATCACAGGGATCCCCCTGTTTCTCTCTCCCCAATCCTGGGATTACAGGTATGTGGCATTTTATACATGAGTTCTTGAGATAAATTCATACCTCATGCTTGTAAAGCAAGCACTCTACCAACTGAGCCATTTCCCTAACACTGAGAACCATTATTCTTGTGTGTGTGTGTGTGTGTGTGTGTGTGTGTGTGTGTGTGTGTGTGATGTATGTGCCCACAAAAGAGAGAGTCACATGTCTGCTGATGTGGGTACTGGGATATGAATTGGGTCCTCTAGAGAATCATGAAACTGAGTCACCTCTCCAGCCCCCAAAACCACTAAGGCACACAAATGAGGATGGTGATGGGTTCTTTTACTTCCAGGGTCTATATTTCTTCAACTCTATCAAACACATCCTCAGTTCTCTAGCCTTCCAATTTTTCCATAAACTAAGGCAAGGGATGACTGTTTCATATTAACTATAAATTGTTACTGTGCTGGAAGCAAAAGAGATTTCACTTATATAATATTGCAATGCTATGCATTTCCTTGGGAAGTAGAAGGTCACTGGTACCCAAATGATCATGATTCCTGTGATATCACAGTTTGTTTCTGCCCAATTCTATGAATACTTTTTGCCCCTGCCTTGGGAATCTGCCATCCACTTGGTGATTTAAAGCCTCCTAAAATGGACATTACAATAATTAAATTAGAGACTGAAGAGATGACATGTCAGGGCAGGTAAGACCCAAGTTTAGCCCCAAGCGCATATTTTAAGAGGCACACAGCTAGCTGCCTATGACTCCAGCTACAGAGGATCTGATGCCCTCTGCTGGCCTCCGAGGGCACCTGCACCTATGCAAATGTGTTGACACACAGGCACAGACAGACAGATAGACAGACAGACAGACAGACAGACAGACAGACACACACACACACACACACACACACACACACACACACACACGTGCACGCGCGCGCACGAAATTAGAAATAAATTTAGGACTAGAGAGATGGCTGAGTGGTTAATAACAGTAGTTGCTCTTCCAGAGGACTTGGGTTCATTTTCCAGCATACACATTGAAGCTCACAACCATCTGTAACTCAAGTTCCAATGAACAAGATGCCCTCTTGTGACCTCCAATGGCACTGCAGGCATGTGGTACACATACAGGAAAAGCACCCACACTTAGTAAATAAAATAATACAAATAAAATAATTTTTAAAATTTTAAAGAAATAAAAATAATCTTTCTAAAAACCCTAAATCATTGGTCTCATGAATCTGCATCCAAAACTGTTCTGTGGCTAATCTGTGGAGAGATCTTCCTTAAGTAATAAAAGGAGGGAGTTTTCAGCAAGTAGCTAAGTGCAGCCAGAGCACAGAGGAACATTTTCCTCTGTTCCCTTTTTATGTAAAAGTGTGGCAGCCACGAGATTGTCTTCCCTTACTCAAATTACCCTGCCAGACAAAAGCAGTTTGTAGAAGAGTCCTGAGCGTGTAATTTTATTACCTTAGCACTGATTTTAATATAATTCATGTAATTTCTTCCGCAGGGGAAAAGCAATTTTCCTAAACACCTGGTAAATGAGCACTGATGGGTGTTGACTCCCACCAACTCTCCTTGTAGAATTTTCTTCTAAAAGAAGACATGGAATGGTACCACTTGGACAGCCTCTCCACAGCACCTTCGCAACTTGGTCAGTTCTGCTGCTGCATCTCAGCATAGACCAGAAATGTTTCTGAAAACACTGTTTTATAAAGATGGAGCCCAGGCAGAATTCAGGGAATCTGTCAACCCCTACATGATAGGCATTTGGGGTTGGAAAACTGCTGTTGGGGGCTGCCTATACATTACCAGATGTGCACTGTCCCTGGGCTCCACCCATTCAGGACCAGCTGCATATTACTGGCAATTGTGACAATGAAAATGCCTATGCTTAAGCAAATTGCATTTATTTATTTACTTGTGGGGGTGTGCACATTCCATGGAGCACACAAGGAAGTCACAGGACAGCACGGTGTTGGTACTTTCCTCCCCCTGTGACTCAGTTCACCAAGCTTGGCACCAAGTCCCTGTACCTGCTGAATAATGCCACCTGCCCTGCCTCCATATTTTTATCACTGAGAAAATTTAATCTTTTGTTCCAGGATCTACATTGTTTATTCCTGAGACCCATCTAAATCACAGAGGGCCGAAAACTGCCTGCAGTGCTTAAAAGAAGCAGGGACTGGGGGGACACAGAAGAATCAAAAGTCTTCAAGATGTCTCCCACAACTATAGCCTGAGTTCAGGCTAAGGGCTAAGGCATTTGATTCTACACTCAGTGTTCTTAGAAGGCTATGGTGTGTGTGTGTGTGTGTGTGTGTGTGTGTGTGTGTGTGTGTGTGTGTGTGTGCACGCGCGCCTATTATGTATATGAGTGTTGTTGTTGTACTTGGGAAACAATTGAATTTGGACTCAGTTCTACCAGGTCTCCTTTCCTGTCTGTGTTGCTTAGCAACTGGTGAACATGAGTAAGTTCACTGATGCCTCTGAGCCTCACCTAGTTACACATGACATGGGAACCATAGTTCCTACATTAAAGGACTACAGAGTGTTTTGTACCCAGTCATGTCATTCTTGTTACCCTCTGTTTCAGAACTGAGTCACTTCAGAATGCATACAAAAACAATGGAATGGTCCTGGTCTCCATCGTCTCTCACCAAGTTGACCACAGCAGCCTCTTGAATGGTCTCTCTTATCTTCTTGCCCTGGCCCTGGTTCTTCTCTTAGTGTGTATTATTCTCCACCCTGAATTACATTCTCTGGCCATGTGACTTGGTACTTTTCCCCCAGGAAGAATGAATTATTTACTTATCCCTTGGGTCTGCTCTAACCTTTAGCTTGTATTAGTATATAGTAGGAGCAATAACCATGCCAGTCCTGAACCCAGAGATTTTCCATGTTTGCATTCTTGTAGGCACGATGTGGCTTGCCCTGAGCATGAGATGACACAGACCAGCACTTAGCATCCTCATAGTGATCCCACATATATGAAAGACCAAGCCAATGTTAGTAAAGCTGATCCAGAATTGATGAATGAGTGAGCCTACCTGGGCCAAGCTAAATCCCTGTTACAGCTCATATACGAAATGTTCTTCAAAATTGAATGTGTTAAAGGCTTGGATCCCATGTATCAGAATTCAGAGGTGGGGTACGGGAAAGTGATTGAATCATGAGGACCTCAAATTTATCCATGGATTGAAGTCTGTGAATAGAGCCATAACCAGACCGTTTCAATGGGAGAGATTAGGAGGTTGGGTATGGCTTGAAGAAGGAAGTCACTAGGGACTTGCCTTTGAAGGGCCTCTTGCCCCTTTTTTCTCCCTCTGCCTCTACCCCCCTAGGCCCTGCACTATGCTGGGTCCTCTCTGTCATGATACCCTGCTTCACCAGAGCTCACAGCAATGAGGCCAAGCATATTCGATTACAATTCATTTGGGTGAGGTTAGCACATATAAGTGATCCATCCCCAGTACCCAAACTGAACAAAATTTTAAACTAATTTGGAACATGTCACTTCCATGACTGTAACTCTGAAGATATTGCAGCTTACCACATTTAGAATAAAAATTGAATCCCAAAAATCATCTGCAAACTGTGTGGAGAGCTCCTGCCCTTCTCTCCAACCTCATTATCCCACATTCTCCCATTGATAGCTGTGCTCCCAATATGCCATGTTCCTGTTCCCAGTGCATGCCCACTCTGTTCCTGCTTGGCCACCTTGTAGTTAGTTCCTTCTGCCTGGAAGACTTTCTCCTCCTTGTCTTGAAATGCCTAGTTTCTTATTGTCATCGAAGTCTCAACTCAAGACAGTCAAAAAAGTACCCCTTGTTCAAAGGCACTCTTGTTGCACACCTCATTTTATTTTCCTAAAAGTACGAGGCCATGGTTGGCACTGCACACTCACGATTCCAACTCTCTAGAGGCTGCAGTAGGAAGGCCATTCCTTAGGACCTGCCCGTGTGATGTTACCTTGACTGGTAGCTCGATGGGATTTAAAATTAGTGTGGAAGGAAATCTGTGGACAAATTCAGGAGAGATTGCCAAGATTAAGTTAAATAAGGTGGGAAGACACCATTTCCTGGGCTGAGGTCCTGGACTGAACAAAAAGTTAAAGCCAGCTGAGCACCAGTGTCATCTATCTCTACGACCAACTTGTGGATGCAGTGTGCCCAGCTGCCTTGTGCTCGAGCAACCACCACATCCCCACCAGAATGGCTGCATCCCCTCGGATAAACCGCCCCTTCCTAAAGTCACTACTTGCAAGGTCTTTGATCAAAGCAATAAAAAAGGTAACTAATTCACTTAGCTACACAGCAAGGCCAGGTCTCAAACAAATAACATTTGAAAACACACCTCAGTCTCTGAAGTTTCTGAAATGGTGGCTGCTGCTCCACATAGAGTGACAGCCTCTGAGGACAGCAACAGGCCTAGAGCAGTCACCACCACATTGCCACTGCCGGTCTCCCCACACCCTGCATCCCAGGGGCTCACTGAATAACTGCCTAATGAATCAGAAAGGCAAAGTTGTGCTTTGGTTCTGGCCTCCCAGGCATCATATCTCCCATTCACATCTCTTTCAGTCCAAAAGGCTCAGTGGTTCCTGAATACAAAGAGAAGAATGCCCATAATCATCCCATCATCAGTGTGAAACTCAGTAACAGAATGGAATTGGAGTTGGAGATTACATCACGGGCATGGCAAATTCCTGCTGTGAGGCCTCAGCCTAACCAAAGGGGGCTGATTGTAGTTGCCTCCTAGCCCCATTAATAGATCATGACAGAAATGAGAAAACCAAGCTCCCACTCCCTTGGTGGAGCCCAGTGTGGGAGGAGTTGCCTCTTCTCAACTCTGGAAACCTCTCCCAGCCTTCTGAAGCTTTCACAAACAACATGAAGAAATGCACTAAGAGCAAGATGTGGTCATTTATAAAATCACCACCAAGACAGTTTAGAGGGTAAAGGTACTTGCTGAGAAAGCCTAATGCCCTGAGCTCGATCCCCAGAACCCACAGATGAGGAAGAGAACTCACAAGCAGTAGTGAAAATAATGGACACTGGAGTCTTTTACCTAGTCAACAGTGTGCATTCAATGAGACAATTGTTCAACTACTGTCTCCCATCAAATGGGAAGAACCCATATTCTGAGTTTCCCCTTTGCCATATCCCTGCAGCCTCCTCCCTGGAATAAAAATAGGAGACACAAATCCTAACCAGTTTCCTTTCTAGCATCATTTGCTAGAATTAAATATCATTCTCAACAGATAGGGACCCATAGAGGGAAAATAACATGAACATGATTGTAAAGACGTTTAATGTAGCATGAATTGCTAACTCTGTGTGTGTGTGTGTGTGTGAGAGAGAGAGAGAGAGAGAGAGAGAGAGAGAGAGGGAGAGAGAGAGAGAGCGCGCACATGTGAGTGTGTGTGTTCCTATGTGTGCATGTGTGTTGTGTGTATGTGTGTGTGTGGAACTCTGACTGGAATTCAGGGCCTTGTACATACTAGGTAGCTGATCTCCCACTGAGCTATCTTCCCAGCAATCTTCTTTTCTTTTTATTTTTTTTTAGAACAGAAAGCAACCCACTAATCCATGCATATTAATGCTCAGCTAGCTTTTTGTGCTCTCTCTCTCTCTCTCTCTCTCCCTCACCATTTGTTGTTGGGTGTAGGTACATATGAGGAGGCCAGAGGACAAGTTGATTATTTTCTCCTTCCATGATATGGGACACAGAGATCAAACTCAGGTCATCACACTTGGCAACAAGTGCCTTTGCCCTCGAAGATATCTCAGCAGCTTTTTTGTTGTTGTTGTTTTCTTCTTTAAGCAGAGTTTCACTCAGTTGCCCAGGTTAGCCTGCAACTCACTCTGTAGCCCAGATAGCTTCCTAACTTGCAATCATACTTCCTTAAGATCCTAAGTAGCTGGGATTACACCAGGTAAGGTGTAATTGCCCACCAGGTAAGGCTTGACAAGTGTCAGTTCTGTGTTACAAAGGTGCTTCATAGCAACCTGGCGTTCCCAGGACCTTGGTAGATGAAGAAAAACACAGAGATTCACCAACATGAGGAAAAGTCACAGGTGACTCCCACTCACACCATCATCAATTGTAGACACAGCCATAGGATGAACAGACTGGTTCCAAATGCTGACCTTGTCCACCATACAGACTCATACAAATCCCTTGGCCTACCTCTCCAATCTGTAAAATGGGTATAATATGTGAGCCTCCAATGCTGTCAGGGAATAAATAACTTACCTCATATAATACACTTGGCACAATGTCCAACACAAAATTGGGTCCATTCAAACTCCACAATACTATCCTTGAACTCTAACCTCTATTCCCTAGGAAGCCCCAGAAAGTCTATTGTGAGCAGACAAATGTGAGGGAATTCTTTGACTAGATATCAAGCTAAACAGCTGGGGCAGACCAACATGAAAGATGAGCTTGAAGTATCATACACACAGAGAGAATGGTCACAGAGGGAAAGTCGGGGAAGGACTTAGGAGACACACAAATGGGACTATCTAATTTCTTCCCATCCCACCATCCCCTGCCATTACCAGCCACTGAGGTAAACCTCCCATTAGAAATCCTCTGGAGAGAATGTCACATCACAGATCCAGAATCTGACCATAAAACCCTAGCTGCGAGGGGAAACCATGTTGTGTGAAGGGAAGGGAGTAGGGGAGTTAGGGGCTGAATGTCTCCAAGAAGAAGAGAAAGGAAAGGCAGCCACCACTATGAAGCGATTTTTAAAACACTAAATAAACAGCTCCCAGGACACTGGGGACCCTGAACAGCCCACAGACAGGAAGAACACGGCTCATACCAGGCATCCACACAAAGGGCTGCCCAGGACACTGGAGGTGGCTGCTCCAGAAAATCCTGTGGGCACTTAAGATTTGCATATGTTAAGTATGACATTTTCTGTACCCACTCCTTATCATCTTCTCTTGTCCCTCCCTATTCCCACAGATCCCTTCCTCTTCCCATCTCTCTTCCACTTTTGAGCCTTTTTTTTTCTTGATTTCTTCTTCTTTTTCTTCTTCTTCTTCTTCTTCTTCTTCTTCTTCTTCTTCTTCTTCTTCTTCTTCTTCTTCTTCTTCTTTTTCTTCTTCTTCTTCTTCTTCTTCTTCTTCTTCTTCTTCTTCTTCTTCTTCTTCTTCTTCTCCTCCTCCTACTCCTCCTCCTCCTTCTTCTTCTTCGGAACCCAGTGATTTTAATTATGGCTTCCTTCAGGAGTGTGCGTCAAGGGATATCTGCAGAAACAACTTTCCAGTGGCTATACCACTGAAGAAACTGTTTCTCCTTCTCCAGCCAGCATCAGCTTTCTATAGATCCTCAGGGAGGGACAGAGACACATAAGCCCTTCTCCCCACCTCCAGTCAACTGCCTGTGAGTCCTCAGGGAAGGGGGAAGGGGAGAGTCCTACAGCCCATCCCCATGATGGAATGTTAATCTTTACAGTAGGCATTTAATTCTTTGTGTTGGTTCACTTCCCCTGCTCTGAACACTGCATCCCAGATGGACATAGCTCTAGGAGAGTTGGACACGAGAGGCCAGGCTAGCCTGAAGGAGCAGCCCCACCCAGAAGTAGATAGTCAATCTCTGTAGAGCAAACAGCTAGTCTCAGGGAACATTATCCACATGCAAACCAGCTAATCAGAGCCTACACCCTGAACTCTTTGTTTTTTTAATTAACATTCAAAGCAGCAGGTTTTAAATGGCATTTTCATACATACTTAGTTCTTGTTGATTTCCACCACCCACCCATCCCTCCTTATCTCCTTAGCCCCTTGCACACTTGCAACTCTGCCTTCCCACTTTCGGGTCACACCCTTTCTCCACTCAGCCCCTTTGCTCTCCCTCACAGCCCTGTGTGGTTTCCTGATCTCTGCACACATCCACTCCCACACAAATGGAGATGGAACAGTTAGAAACAAGGCTCTGCATGTGAGCGCAAACAAGCAGTGGGCCTGAGTCACTTCAGTTAGTGTAATCCCATTCCACCCATTTTCCTGTACTTTTCATTATTTCCATTTGATCTGCAGCTGAATAAAATCCCATTATGTACACATATTTTCACTATTTATCAGTTGATGGATATCTAAGTTGATCTCTTTTCCTAGCTATTGTAAACACAGCATCGATGAACTTGATGTGTAGATATTGAGTCTTTGGGTATTTACCTAGGAGTGGTATAGCTGGGTCATATAGCAATTCCTATTTTTATTTCTCAAGAAACTGCTAAACTTGTTAGACCCATGGAAAACTCAGGCCTCCGGGGGTCTCAGCCCAGGACTGCGGTCACCCCAATCACCAGGCATAGTCGAAAGCTTGCTGCAAACTGCATGAGGCTTTATTGTTGTTTAACGAGCTAACCCCATGTTAGCTCCGGTCTTTCACCCACCTGCCATGGATGGCTAGCAAAGACAGCTTGAAGGGGCTGCAGAGAGATCTTGTAGGGCAGCGTAAGGGGAGTGTCTAGGGGTACGAAAAGGCTCAGGATTGGTGTGCCTCCAGGCTTGGAGGGCTTGCCCTGTGTTGATTGGCCAACTGGTTGTTACGGCCCATAGGCCCTCCCAGGGTGGTTGCTTTGCTCTGTGCGTCATTGCTGTGCACTTGTCCATAAAGCACACCCAGAGTCAAAGCATAGCGCCACCAGCTAACTTCTGATTGGTTCCTTGCCACGAGGCAGGCACCTAACCTCTAGTGACCAAGGCAAGGTCAGAAAACCACATGTTACTGTCATGGCTGCCGAAAGGGGCAGGCATCTGACCTTAGTGACTAAGACAAGGTCAGACAAATACGTGTTCAGCTGTTATGGCTGCCGAAATGGGGAGCTGGTTCCTTCAAACTGACTTCTATAATAGCTATACCAGGTTCCTCTCCCCCAGACCAGATCCTGGCCAGCATTTGTGATCTGCTTTCCTCATGTCAGCCATTCTGACTGGAGTAATATGGAATTCCACAGCAGGACACCCTTCTGTGTGGAGCTACAATCCTCCACTAACCAAGTGCTAGTACTTAGGGACCCCCACCCACCCACTGCAAATCATTCACAATGGCCAGCACTGTGCCTTGCTCCTCCTTCCCCATGGAAACTACAACCAAGGTTTTTGCCCACGTTTCCCCTCACTCTCTCTTGCTTTGTGGCCAACTCTGATGCTTCCCTTCAAGCAATGCCGGTAGGGACATTGCATGCCCTTCATCTTAGGATCAGTCTGCAACTGTAACAGACTAAGCTTTTGGTGGCTAATAATTGTGGTGGTTTGAAAGAAAATGGCCCCGATAGGGAGGGGCATTACTAGGAGGTGAGGCTTTCTTAAAGTAGATGTGACCCTGTTGGAAGTCTGTCACTATGGGGAATGGGCTTTGAGGTCACCAGTGCTCAAGCTATGCCCAGTGTAGGACACAGATTTCTTCTGCTGCCTGCAGATCAAGATGTTAAACTCTCAGCTCCCTCTCCAGCACCATATCTGCCTGTAAACTACTACACTTCCCACCATTGCAATAATGGACTAAACCTCTGAAATGGTAAGCTAGCCCCAGTTAAATGTTTCCCTGTAAAAGAGTTGCCATGGTCATAGTGTGTCTTCACAGCTATGAAACCTAACTAAGACAGGAGTTGGTACCAGTGACTGGGGTATTGCTGTGATAGGCCGGATCATGCTTTTGTTTGGAGGAATTCAGATTTTGAGGTTTTGGATTAGGAAAGCAATGGAATGCTTCAAGCACTGCTTAATGGGCCATACTCTTAGGATCATGGAAAACAATGGTGTCAAGATCTATTCAAACTGTAGGGGGCTGGCTCAAGAGGTTTCACAGGAGAAAGATGTTAATATACCACCTAGAGAGTATGTGATATGTTGATGAAGAAAGAGCTTCTTTTTCCCCCTGTCCAAAGAATTTGCCTGAGGCAAAATTAAAAAGTTTTAGATTAATTCTGTTGGCAGAGAAAAATCTCAAAACAGCCTAGTATAAACTCTGTGGTGTGGTTATTAGTGTTCCAATGAAGATTTATAAGCCTTTGGGGACCAGGGAGTGGAATGTAGTGGTTTGAAAGAAAATGGCCCCCAAAGGGAGTGGCACTATTAATAGATATAGCTCTGAGCCAGGCGTTGTGGTGCACGCCTTTAATCCAAGTGCTGGGATCTCTGTGAGTTCAAGGCCAGCCTGGTCTCCAGAGCAAGTGTCAGGATAGGCTCCAAAGCTACACAGAGAAACCCTGTCTCAAAGAGAGAGAGAGAGAGAGAGAGAGAGAGAGAGAGAGAGAGAGAAGAGAGAGAGAGAGATAGCTCTGTTGGAGTAGTTGTGGCCTTGTTGGAGGAAGTGTGTCACAGTGGGGGTGGGCTTTGAGGTCTCCTATGCTTAAGCTATGCTCAGTGTGGGAAGCAGCCTCTTTCTGCTTTCTGCAGATCAAGATGTAGGACTCTCAGTTCCTTCTCCGGCATCATGTCTGCCTGCACACTGCCATGTTCCACCATGATGATAATGGACTGAACCTCTGAAACTGTAAGCCAGGCCCAATTAAATGTTTTATAAAAGTTACCATGGTTGTGGTGTCTCTTCACAATAGAAACCCTAACTAAGACAATAATAAAGTCTTAAAATATAGCTCAAGAAATTGTCACACACACACACACTGAAAGGTTCAGGCTTTAATGCTGATCGGCTCTACCTCTTTAAGAGACAGACACCACCCCCTGACAACAGTCAGGGCACGCACAGGGACATGCCATCACCACATCACCCACCACGCATTTACAGCCTGCATGAGGACTCTGGGTATGCGTAGAACCTTAGTGTGCATGCACAGTCTTCCCTTTAAAAGTTCCAACTTCCTTGCTTTGCTCTCTCTCTGCTCTTCTCTTCTCCCACCTATGTGCTTTCTCTGCCTCTCTATGGTGACCGGCCATGGCGGTCATCCATTACCCCTGTTCCTCTTCTCTTTTAGTCTCCCTACTCTGCTGGGCCTGTAATAAACTAGTTAATATGTCTCATCTTGCTCCTCCTCTTCTTCTTTATATCCAATTTAAACAAAAACATAACACACACTACAAAGCCAGTTTCCTGGTCTCAGAATTTCAGGCTGTGCAAGAACCACCTCCAAAAAACCAGCAGAGACACAGGGATAGACTCATTAGTTCATTTATGTGGACAATGTTCTTGAGCAACTTCTGTTCTCCTCATAGCCCAAGGGTATTCTTCTGAAGTCTTTGGTTCTCTTGGCTCATGCCCAACCCTCTAAATGAAGTGTCCTGTGAGGAGGCAATGTTGGAAGAGACACTTTAAATGAGCTAAGGAGGAAAAAGTGACCCAGGCAAAGAAGAGCAGTGAGACAGAGCATGCATAGACTCATCTCCCACAATGCTTTCAAGTTCCCTTGAGGTTAACTATAGAAGTCACACACACACACACACACACACACACACACACACACACACACACCACTACCACCACCACCACCACCACCACCACCACACCATACCACACCACACCATCTGCAACTCATTTACATGCAAAGTTTAGAATAGGGAAATTCAGAGACAGGAAACAGACAGGCAGGTCTCCAGGGAACCACTCAGAGGGGACCAATATGCTCATTTAGTGGGTTTAGTGTTTCTTCTTGGGGTATTAATAGAAGAGTTGGTAACTGCTCAACTTTGGACTACTTGGAGCCACTGAACTTTGAAGAAATTACTGACCGCTTTATGTATGCTCATACCCTTTCCCCCAGTAAGTCTACCCAACCCCTTATAGATGCTATTTTCCCCCTCACCCTTCTTTATGTCCTCTCTCCTTCCATTGCCCTCATGAATTCATGCAAAAGTGTGAATACACAAGCACCAGTTCACTGAAAAGACCAGCACTCTTCCTCAAAGGCTGACCGCTGTTCAAAGAAAACCAGCTCTGACAGAGAGGGGAAGTCTGTCTTGAACATAAGCAGCCCAGATTAGAAAAAAAAATGTAACAAACATATCATTTCATCCATCCCAGGACTTTATTCCCCATCTCTGCCCACAAGGGAAAAGATTATTATCACTACATTCAGAATGTCTCAGGCCCTACTTCCGGTTTCTCCAAAGCCTGTCTAACTCTAGCCTTTACCTGGAGCTGACAGAGTCTCCTTCCTGTTTTGTACTATTCTCCATGCACATCCTCCATGCTTAGATAAGAACAGATGGGGAAAGATGGGAGGGTTGTGTGAAGGCCAGAGATTGACATCAATTACTTTTGTGAGGTAGGGTCTCTCACTGAACTGGGACTTCTCTAATTTGGCTTGGCTGACTGGCTGAGCAAGCCCCTGAAACGCTCCTGTATCCACCTCCCCGGACATTGGGTATTGTGGGATATTTTTACACTGTAAAGTTGTGTTGCTGTGATTGGTGTAATAAAAAGCTAAATGGCCAATAGCTAGGCAGGAGAGATAAGTAGGACTTCTGGGGAAAAGAGAGGAGCTCAGTATGATTCTAAGCATGCAAGAGAGACACCAATGAGACACGGAAGCTGGGCATACAGAATGAAAGAAAAGAGCCACGAGACAAAACTTAACTTAAATAAAAAAGTATTTAAGTTATAAGAGCTAATGGGACAAGTCTAAGCTAAGGCCCATATTTCACAATTAAGAAGTCTCTGTGTCATCATTTGGGAGCTTGCTGGTGGAACAGAGAAAGACTCACTGTGGTTAGGATCACAGTACATGCTGCTGCACCTGGCTCTGTCATGGACACTGTGCTCAAACTCAGGCCAGCACTTAATGTACTGAGCTCCAGCTCCCAGTAGAGCATTTAACAGAACTGGGCTTTCTACACCCAGATACCAGAGGCTCTTGGCTCTTGACACAACCAAGTTCTGATTGCAAGATGGAGCCAACTCTGCTCTACAGGTTCAGCCCCAGTACCATTCTGCCCCCATTGCTTATCCTATTGATGTCAGAGATACCTGCCCATTCTTTGCTTTTTTTTTTTTTTTTTTTTTTTTTTTTTTTTTTTTTTTTTTTTTATCCAAACCATCTCATCACTATAGACCTAAGTCCTGTCACCAATGAGGGAATAACATCACCTGTAGCAGATGTTCAGGGTTAACCTCCCTCTACTCTGTCCAGTAGCAGAAGTTGCCTAATGTTCATGGAGAGAGAGAGACGTGGGGCTCATGTGTTGGGAGCTAGGTCTCTAGCTATTGGCACTATTACGGAAGGTTCTAGAAACTTCAGGAGGTGGTACTTAGCTAAAAGAAGCAGATCACTGGTGTAGGTGAACCAAGAACTATCCACATTCCAGAACCAGGTGCTCCCCAAGCCTGCCTTCAGCAACTCAGCACCAGTGGCCACAGCAGCAGCAGCTGCCAAGTTCAACATATTTCCACTGTCACCTTGAGTCATGTACCCTTTATAAAGCCCAACCCTTCATAGCCTGTCCCCTTTTTCTTTTCCATCCCTAGTCAGAGGAGGGACTCATACCCCCCACTCAAGGAACTTTGGCCAATTGATCATGGTGATCATGGCTCTGGCAGAATATGCCCTTCTCTCTCATTCCCTCTGCCTTGCTAAAAAGCATTAGATTACATTCCTAAAGCTAGCCACCAAGGTCTATGCCCTTATTTAGCCACTTCCTCCTCCTGAGGCTGACTACCAAAGTCCAGCAATCAACCGTCCCCTTTGGTTCACCTAATTAACATGCCCAATTAAAATTAAACACCTCATCCTAACACGGGGATTCCCCCTTTACCTTTATAAACTACCTTTTGTCTATGTGCCATATCAGTCTCCCCTCTATCCAGAGGAAGTCTTTTGTCCCTTAGGAACAAATGTTCGTACCCCCTTTCTCTTTCCTTCCCCTTCTCCCTCTTCCCCTATCTCCTTTGCCATAACATCCTAGCCCTGAATTCTAACACAGACCTTGCCTTTTCCTCCTCCTAAAAAGCACACCTCTCTGACAGCTGGGGAACCACCATAAGACCTAACTAAGCTCCCTGAATGTGGGTATCAGTTGGGGGTCCTGGGAAGTCTACGGGCCTGCTGGCAGTGGAACCAGTATTTATCCCTAGTGTATGAACTGGCATTTTGGAGCCCAGTCCCTATGGAGGGACACAGGGTCCTATCCCAAATGATGTGGTAGTCTTTGATGATCCCCCAAGGGAGGCCTCACCCTCTCTGAGGAGGGGATGCAGGGGGCAAGGACTGGTAGGGGGAATGGGAGGATGGGAGGGAGAGGAAACTGAGATTGGTAAGCAAAATAAGGTCTTTTCTTTTCTTTTCTTCTCTTCTCTTTTTTGGTTTTTCAAGACAGGGTTTCACTGTGTAGCTTTTGGAGCCTATCCTGGCACTGGCTCTGGAGACCAGGCTGGCCTCAAACTTACAGAGATCTGCCTCCTGAGTGCATAAGATTGTTTTCAATTTAAATTAAAACAAAATTAAATCACACCTGCAAGGTCATTGGCTGCTGTTTTCTGCCTGAGTCAGAAAGCAGCCACTTTAACTTCTCTTTCCTGCATAATAAAGGATTTCTGTGAAAACAGGTGTTTAAGTGTGGTTTGTGCCTAATCCAGGGTCTAGGAGGAAGCCCCCACTTTTCAGGGGTCTCCTTCACACACCCCCAATAAATCTTTTGCATGAGGTCTGTTGTGGTCTTTGTGGTATGCCTAACAACTGGGAGTAGGCATTTCTGCTTCCCATTTCCCAGTGAACAGTTTTCCTCTACCACATATTCTTGCTACCATGATGTTCTGTCCAAGTGACCATGGACTGAAGCCATGGGTCAACATAAATCTTTCTCTGTTGAGTTATTTCTTTCAGTTATGGAAGTACCTAGTCCAGGCAGATATATGGAGGCTGTCTAGATACTGGAGTCCTTGCCATGGTCAGGGCCATGTCCCCACCTAACACAATGACTAGAACTTTGGTTTGGATTAAAAGTTCTCAAGGACATCAAGGGTGTCCTGAATCTTGTCACTTCCATGAAAATGAACTCTGAAGTAGAGACCTTGGGAACTAATTAAGTATCGGGACATTTTTATGCTCAGACACAAGCACCCAAGCACTTCGGTAACACACCCACAGAACAGCACCGTCAGTCCACGTTCTCCTCTCTTAATTCATTAATATTTGACTTCTTTGGCTTTCAGATGTCTTGAATATTTTAATTACAGAATCTTATTACATGCTCAGGGATTCTTAAGAGAAACAGACATAATTTTCATAAAAGTTTTATGAATCCGACTCAGTGTGTGAATATAGTCCAATCCAGTAAGTATTAATAATGATTAAAATTTATGGGACCCTCACTTGCTGCCAAGTATTATCTCATTTTACCCTGACTATCAACTTAAAGAGGTTCAGAGGAGTTAAGTGTTTGCCCAAGGTCACAGGGGTCTGACTTCATTAGCATACAATGCAGTTTCCATCGTTGACAGCCTCCTCACATTTGTATTAATAGCTAATAATATGCACAGAGCTCTTACAAAGTGGTAGGGAATCCACTTATTCCTAGAAATACCAGAGTCCACGCTGATCTCTCCCCAGAGAAGCACCCAATAGGTGACTTAGGGAAAAGCACCCCACTCCAGCTCTGCACTCATTACCATGACTTCCTAATGAAATTAAGCCCTGGTGTCTCCTCTGCATAACATCCTTGGATAACTTTCCCTCCAAATTAGATTTCAGTGGTGTTTCATATAATAACTCCCCAAACTTTTTTCTCAAAGACTTTCCTTCTGGGGACCCCAACCCAAAGTTATACTTTACAGTAGGATCAGTAATCTTCACTAACAAGTCCTCAAGAAAATGCCTGCAGAGTATGAGGGGTTGCAGATGGCTCAGTATCTAAGAGTGCCAATGCTCCACACCATCTTCCACACGGGGCAGCTCACAGCCGCCTGTTACTCCAGCTCCAGGGGATCCAATGTCCACTTCTGGCCTCTGCAGGCACCGCCACACATACAGCATATCCACAGACAGACAGACACATAAATAAAAAAAGTTTCATCAGCTTTGAAAGTCAACACTCTCACTCACTCACCTCAGCCACTGTCACAGGAAGGTCACCATAGATGATCTATAAAGGAGTGAGTGTGCCTGTCTTCATCAAAGCTCACTTATGGACACTGAGTTTAGAATTTCATTATTTCATGACATGATTTTCTCTTTATTTTTCTCAGTCACTTAAAATAGCTGTAAAGCTTGGGATCAGGGTGCAGCTCAGTTGGATAGGTGCTGACCTGGCCTGCATGAGTGAGTGCTGACCCGGTGAGTGCTGACCTGGCATGCATGAAGCTCTGGGCTCTATCCTCAGCACTGCATAAATTCAACATGGTGGTGCACACCTGTAATCTCAGTACTCTGAGGGGTAGGGGTGGGGGTATGAAGGCAGGGGTATCAACAATCCAAGGTCAGCCTTAGCCATATAGAGAGTTAGAGACTACCCTGTGCTATGTGAGACCTTATCTCACACACAAAAACTTAATAACTAGATGGTTGCACACACTTTTAATTTAAGCACTTGAGAGGTAGGAGCAGGCAGAGCTCTGTGACTTCACAGTGAGTCTGGCCTTCGTGAGTTCCAGCCAGTGAGACAATATAAATAAATACATAAAACAAATAGGCAGTCCTAGTTTGCAGGAGGTAATTTTCCAGCCTCAGCTTTATAGCACTCTCTTGTAATCCTCCCACTAGCTGCAGGAGACAGGAGGGAACATCATTGTTTCCCTTACCCAGACAAAGAGAGGTGAAGCTCAAGAAGGCTCAATGATGCTCTGGGGAGATGGTGCAGCAGACAAAGGTGCCTGCCTCCAAGTCGGGGAGGGGACCAGAGTTCTATCCTCAGGCCCCACAAGGCAGGAGAAAACAGGCTCCCGAAAGTTGTCCTCTAACCTCCATGTGGTAACCTGGCAGAGGTGTACTATGCGTTCGTACACATACACACACACACACTGAATGAATGAATAAATGAAATTAAGACATTTTATTCTACACTCATACACATAAGGGCATAACTCACTGCATTTAGCTGTTATCAAAAATAAAAGATCACAAGTTGGGAGAGAGGGACAGAGGCATTTTGGTGGGGATAGGAAGTAAGTTAGAGGTGGTAAATGGGAACTACAAATAATTATATTTCACAACATAGCCATATGAAATTTTCAAAAAAGAGAAAATTCTTAAGAGAAACTAATTTTAAAAAAAGAAGAAGAAGAAGAAGAAGGTTTAATGACCTTAAGAGAAATATATATCCAAGTTCTAGTAACGGTGGCCAACAGTGGCCATGATCAGTCCACTTGAACCTGTTCAGAAATTCCCCAGCATCCGGCTCTATAGTTAGAATGTGAACTGTCTTCCAAAGGCTCCTGCTTAGGCTGGATTCTTGGGATATGCCTAGACCATGAGGGTTCCACTGACGGGCTCATAAAGTGATGGCACTGGGCAGTAAAGATACAAGTGGGGCCTTGCTGGAGAAAACAGGTCCCTTAGATTTGCCTTTGAAAGTCCTTCTCTCACTGTGTCCTGCCAAGCCCCAGTGCTCCACTGTGCCCTCCTCCACGTGATGCTCTCCTGGCCTCTGCAGGTTCCTCCACACAGTGATGGGGCCAAAGAACTGCAGACACAGACCTCTGACACTGCAAACTGAAGTAAATCTGTCCTCATCCTATGTTGTTTCTCTCAGGTACTTTTGTGACAGTGGTGGAAAAGCCAACGCTTCATCACGTCAGAAAATGACAAAGTGATCTCCATTCCAGAGTTGGTATCTTCCGCTCTTCACTCTCAGCTCAGCATGCTCACAGACCAATGTGGTGACTCAGTAGTCAGGAGTGGCAGCAGCTGCATGAAGACGGCATCTGAAAACAGCTTGCTGTTACACACCTTGGTAACAGCTGCTGTCTCTTCCTTTGCTAGGAAACCAAGCAGGCTCCCACAGGAGCTTGAGAGGACCAGGGACATTCAAATGGCTCACTGAAGCTGGGGCAGCTAGAATAGGTCTCATTCCACCTGCTGTTTCGCTGGTCACATGCCAGCCTAATTTCTCTACAGCATCTTTGTACCTATATAGATCCACTTCTACCTGTGATTAAGAAAGAACACAGTGCACTGTGCACCAGTGACTAAACAAACCTGAAGCTTGAAGCCAGCATGCCAATGTTCCTGCTTAGTCGATACAGTGCAAAAGAAGCTTAGGCCCAGGTCTTCCATTGGCACAGCAACCAGTTGGAGAAATGAGACTGCTCACATAGCCCTTCCACTGCCCCACACACTGGCCTGAGACTTCATAGCCAGGAACTAATTTAATCCCACGGCAATCCCAGGAGGCAAGTGCTATTAAAAATTCCATTTTGCAGATGAAGATTCTGAGAGGCAAAGTCATTTTCCCAAAGTCACTGGGCCAGTGAGTGACCTCTCACACACAAGCAAACTGACTCAGGTATATGCCATAACCACAGGCTGGAGAGCATGTTCAGCCAACTAGACAGTAAATAGTTATGTTCAGACAACTAGACAGTAAATAGTTATGAATAGAACAAGCTCTTGTTCATTTCTTAACAATGCTTCTAAAAATGTGCAAACTGAGCCGGGCATTGGTGGCACACGCCTTTAATCCCAGCACTCGGGAGGCAGATGCAGGAGGATCTCTGTGAGTTCAAGGCCAGCCTGGTCTCCAGAGTGAGTGCCAGGATAGGCTCCAAAGCTACCCTGTCTCGAAAAACCAAAAAAAAAAAAAAAAAAAAAAAAAAAAAAAAAAAATGTGCAAACTGGGCTGCAGAGATGGCTCTGTAAGTAAACCGTTTGCCTTCAAACACAAGGATCTAAGTTCTATTCCTGGAATCCATAGTAAAGACAACAAATTCACGATTGTAATACAAAAAGAGGAGGAAGAGATGGGTGGATCCACAGGGCTCAATGGTTAGCCCGCCTAGCCTAAACAATAACCCCAGGTACCAGGGCTACTCTGTCTCAAAAAAAAAAAAAAAAAAAACCACCAATGCACAGGTGTATCTACATGAACACACATATAAACACACTAGAAGCCAGTCTTTGCTCATGGGCTGCTCAAACATCAAGCCCCTGAAACTGTTATCCATGGTACTAAGGAGATGCCACACTTGAATATCTCAAACAAATTCAGCTCTTCAAATGAATTCCTTTTTAATTCAGGTACGGTGGTTTATCCTATAACCCCACCACTTGGAAGATTTAAGGTGAAGCTTGGCATTGGTCCACAGCAGGACTACAATGTGAGACCCTGGAAAGAAAGACAGACAAAGAATAGTGTGGAGGAAGCAGAGATTAATGAATGAGAGAGGGAGAGAAAGAAAAAATAAAAAGAATAAGAAAGGGGAAGAGGAGAAAAGAAAGAAGGGAAGAGAGGAAGAAAGGACAGAAAGACAGACACTTTTCAGGACCATCCAAAATGAGTTGTGAATCAAGTATCTTAATATGAGGCTTGCCTGGGAACACAGGTAACATTCAGATTGAAACAACAAAATCAATGTATCTGAAAAGGCAAGCCAGGAAGAGACAGCCCCAGGCTGATCAGGCAGCAAGCCTCAGCTCACTACATTCCCACATAGCCTCCCAAACACACACACACACACACACACACACACACACACACACACACACACACACACACACACACACACACACCAAGGACCACCATGTTTTACAAAGTGCTGGCAGCTTTTATATTTCATCACCTGGCAAACCAGAGGTGGTAGTGAGCTGTCCATCAACACTCAATCTGTCAACACTTCACTGAAAGAACAGAGAGAAAAGCTGAAAGACAGACCCAGCTTAGTTTTCAGGACTTCAACATCTGAGCCTTCTTGCTTTCAAGACTTCTGCTGAAGAAACTAGCTCAGCTGACTTGTCCTTGTTGTGCAGTCATGCCCCTTCAGTTCACACAGCTGTCTCTCCCATAGTCCCTGAAATAGTAAGGAACAGGCAAAATCATTAATTCAGTCACGTTCTCTCTCTCTCTCTCTCTCTCTCTCTCTCTCTCTCTCTCTCTCTCTCTCCTCCCTCCCTCCTCTCTCTCTCTCTCTCTCTCTCTCTCTCTCTCTCTCTCTTCTCTCTGTGTGTGTGTGTGTGTGTGTGTGTGTGTGTGTGTGTGTGTGTCTCCCTTCCTCCCTCCCTCCCTTCTTCACCACCTTCCCTGCCCCCAATAAAACTTCCCATATAAATTCTGTCTACATGGCGTATTTGTCTCTCACCCACCATGGGATTATGCCAAGTCCCCCTCTCACCCCTATCATAACACAGTGGGGTCATATTTTTCTCCATGTGTCTGAAGCATTCTAGATTTGCATAAGGAATGGAAGTAACAGCTTTCTGTGGATTTGAAGGTCAAGTAAGAAAGAATATCTGGATGACCTCACAAATGAAGAAAGGACTGAAACATCAGGGAAGGAGATGACAATGTCTGGAACCACCCCAAGTATGGAAGGGTTTGTGGGAGGCATCCCCTGCTAGAGTCAGACTCACTATGTTCACCAAGGATGACCTTGAACCCCTGATGCTCCTCCCTCTCTTCCTCCAGAGCCAGCATTACTGTGTGTGCCCTCATACTCAGTTTATGGTTTATAAAGTGCTGGGGATCAAACCCAGGCCCTTGACTCCAAATTCTGCCAGAAAATCTTCGAGTTGAGTTCTCCGTGAGGGTACTTCAGCATTTGGGAAGGAGTGACAGTCTCTTTAAGACATGAGGGGAGAGGGAGTCTATTCACAGTTCACAAATACTTACAAAAAACACAGAGCTAAAACTGAAATTAGGAAACTAAAACTAAATTAGGGGATTGAGGCAGAATCATTGCCATCAAAAGCAGCATATGGGTTGTGCTGTGGAGTAGAGACCATCAGACTGAGATGTGTAAATGAGTCCTGGAGATTAGACTGGTCGCCCAGAAGAGAGGAGAAGCATGACTTTTGAAAGCCCAGATCCCAAATCCGATTTTAATGCAGCCACAGCAAGGCTGCCCTGCACTTTGCTTAGCCTTTGGAGAGAATGCCTGCTTCAGAACATTTGATGGGGCCCCTGGAAAACTTTCTACAAAGCGAAGGAAAGGGTGAGGCACACACCCCCACCCCAGGATATTACTCAGTAGAAGGCACTCTTTCAAAGTGTCTCTAACAGCCTGTTGTGTTTTAATGAGTTGGAAGACCTGCTTCCATTGGCTGGGATTTTCAAGAAGGCTTTCTGTGGCTCCCTCTGGCTCCCACTAGTTCCTGTTTGATTCTGCATATTCATAAAACGCTCTGCAGGACACACCGCAGTTCAAAAACTTGCTTTCAGCTTTGACGACTTCAATAAGCCTGTTCCTCTCCACTTGCAGCTAATTCACTGGGCTCAGAAGACACTCCTACTGGGCATTTTGAGCTGCAAGTTGGCAGAGCAAGGTGAGTCATTTCAAGAGCTGGAACCACCTTAGTGGGGGGCAGGGTTAAGGTTTGCCAGAGGGACTCTGCCCACTTCTGATTAGCTCAGGAATGAGATGCCCTCCCTTGGCTCAGCTTGCAAAAGCAGTTCTGTTTTATAGTCGCCTTTTTCCTTCTGCTTTGGGAAACTTCATGAAGGAAGGAAGCAGCTGCAAAAGGAGAGAGAGGGAGAAACGCTTAAACAGCGTTGTGTTAAGGCTGAGCTCGCTCCTCACTCAGCATCAGTCAGCCTCCTCCATTATAAAGTCATCTCCTATGAAGTTCAAGGCCAAGGTAACTTCCCTTGAATGGCTTTCTAGGGTTGATCTTATCCAGGCATCCCTGAGTCTATGAGCAGGGTGACATTTCCAGAGTACAACTCTAATCCATGGTCCCTCTATTGGGTACAGAAAGCAGAACACTGGGCATCCACTGTGTGTCAGGCACTTCGGTTTCAGGCAGATAATGGCAAGAAAACATGAATCCCTGGGCCTCATGAAGCAACTCTCTGGCAGAGGAAGCCAGGTGGGTCCAGGTGAGTATAAAGACATGTGGAATTATCTGGAAGGAGTGCTGTGAGGTGAAAGAATGCAAATGGAGGCGTATGAGTCTGTGGTGGGGGTGGGGTGGGGGAGGGTTCCTGCTGGGTGATGCTTGTAATACATTTGAAAAGTCTTTGGGAGAGTCAGGAATGAGAATTGTGCCAGTAATGCCAGCACTCAGGAAGCAGAGGCAGGAGGATCTGAGGTTCAAAGCCAGTCTGGACTACATAGTGAAGCAGTGTCTCAAAAACAGGCAAGAGAGCAAACAAAAGCCCTCAACAGTTCCCCAGTGTTAACTCAACAGTTCTCCAGAGAGTTAACAAGATGGGCTGGAATAGGAGACAGGAAAAAGTATTTCTAGAGAAAGTAACCATCCAATGCTTCAGTTGTCCTTAGAAAGAAAGCACAGTAGCTGAGGATGCAGAAGCTCAGCCCTTAAAAGTGCTGCCTGTTCTTCCAGAGGACCTGAATCAGTTCTCAGCAGCCATGTCCCCTGGCTCACAAGCGTCCATAACTGCAGCTCCGAGGGAACTGATGCCCTCTTCTGGTCTCTCTGCAAGCACTGTACTAGTGCACAAATCCATACAGAGACACACACACCTCACACAACTTAAAATAAAAATGAAATAAAGAACAATAGCCCCTCCTGTGTCCCGAGGCTCTGCAGGCTCTAGACCCAATCTCATCTTCTAGTTACATTCCATCCTAAACTCCTCCCTTCCAGCCAACACCAAACCCATTTCTCAAGCCACAAATAGCCCTTTGTAGGAGAAAGAAATGACCTTGCTTTGAGCACACTCACACACACACACACACACACACACACACACACACACACGCGCGCGCGCGCGCGCGCGCAGGTCTTCTCACGCACATATTTACACACATTCTCACACACATACATTCTCTCATTCACCCACACTCCTACACATCTGTATGCTCACTCTCTCACACACATATGTGTTATGCCAAGATTGTGAAGTCCCCCAAAGACGACCAAGAAGTCCAAATCCATATGCAAAAGCAAAGAGCCTTTATTCAAGCTCAAGAGTGAACCCTCCATGTGTCAGACACATCGGTACATCAGAGAGCCTCATCCTTGGTTGGGGGTGGGGTTTTTATCATAGCAGAGGTTGGGGTGAGGGGATTTTTAAGGTTTAGGACCCTGATTGGCTGACATTCATCTAGGGGTGTCTTGGTGAAAGGAGATAGGTGTGTGTTGGACTAAGGGACATCTGATATCTATAATGGTTTGAATATTAGATTTTTCCTTTGGAGCATTAGGTATTTCCCATTGGATATTGATTAGCCCATTCATGGGTGGTGCCAGTTTGTGGTTTTTCCTGGATTCAGGTGTTGCCTGCCAGTAAACTGAAATCCAGGCCTACTCTCTGGCTGGTTTTTATTAAGCCTGTCATGGCAGCTGTCCTGGGCCCTATAATATTCATATTCTCTCACATACACTCTCTCTCACACAATGCACACTCTCACACACACTGTCATACTCACACACACAGTCATACTCACACACACATGCACACTCACACACACTGTCATACTCACACACACATATGCACACACTCACACACACTGTCATACTCACACACATATGCACTCACACACACACACTGTCATACTCACACACACTCACACACACTGTCATACTCACACACATATGCACTCACACACACACACTCATACTCATGCACACACATGCACTCTCACACACACTGTCATACTCACATACACAGTCATACTCACACACACATGCACTCTCACACACACTGTCATACTCAAACACACATATGCACTCACACACATATGCACACTCTCACACACATATGCACACTCACACACACTGTCATACTCACACACACATATGCACACACTCACACACACTGTCATACTCACACACATATACACTCTCACACACTGTCATACTCACACACACAGTCATACTCACACACACATGCACTCTCACACATACTGTCATACTCACACACATATGCACACTCACACACACACACACACACTGTCATACTCACACATATGCACACACTCACACACACACTGTCATACTCACACACACATGCACACACTCACACACACATGCACACACACTGTCATACTCACATACATATGCACACTCACACACACACGCTGTCATACTCACACACACACATATATGCGCACTCACACTGTCATACACACACACATGCACTCTCACACTTTCACACACTCACTCTTTCACACACACAAACTCATGCATATATGCACATGCATACTCACACATATACTCACACACATACACTGTCTCACACACTCTCCTTTGCACACACACACAGGAACACTCTTTTATGCACATTCTCACAATACCCTCACACACATATGCACACTCTCACACACATAGACCCACTCTTTCTCACACACACACACACACACTCATACTCTCATACATATATGCACACTCACACACACACACATGCACACTCTCACAATATGCTAACACATACACTGTCTCACATACACAGGAACACTCTTTTGCACACACACAGGAACACTCTTTTATGCACATTCTCACACATACCCTCACACACACTCACACACACATGCATACTCTCTCTACACCACTCTCAAACACACACAGTCTCACACATAAGTCTCTCACATGTACACTCACACAGACATTCTCACACACACTCTCTCACATACACACACTTTCTCACACTCACACACACACATACACACTCTCACACACTCACACACACACATACACACTCTCACACACTCTCTCACACTCACACACACACATACACACTCTCACACACTCTCTCACACTCACACACACACACACACACACACACATACACACTCTCACACACTCTCTCACACTCACACAACAGCATCATCACCACTGCAACACTGTGAAACAGATTCTGGTGCTGCTCCAGTTCCACAGGAGTAGAAACTGAATCTTGATGTAGCTTCTCAATAAGCAGTGATCGCCAAGAAGAATATAGAGCTGGGATTCAAACTAAGAAGTTTGACACTGGAAACTTAACTAGATGTTATACAGCTTGCCTCTAATATGGCAGCAATCAGGAAGAGGAAACAGGTGAGGTCAAAAGTTGATCCACTGGGAGAGGTTGTCCCTTTCAAGTTCATAGGAAAATGTGCTGTGATTGATTAGTCATGTCTGCTATGAGTGCAGCACAGGAAGACACAGTGTATGTGCTGTTTCTAATCCCTGAACCAACTAAATATGCATTCTAAATTCCTCCCTCAGGCCAGAAGTATGGAGCTTAAGTCCTTCTCCATAAGACTTCCTGAGCTTTCTCTGGCCACTGGAGGGTTTCAGTGTCATGTCACTCCTCTACTGATACAGAGATTAACTTAACTCAGGTCAGCTGTGTCTCCTGCCTCATTTCTTCCCACCAGGCTTCTCCTTACCATTAGTCCTACAGCCCTACCTAACCTTGTTCACCTTTCTGCTTTTTATCCCGAGGTCATTCCTGCCAAGAAAACCCGAACTGAAAGATACAGGAACTCGAGATTCTCAGACTCTATGACCAGCCTTCACAACACAGAGGCCTGCCTTTCTCAGGGACCCTCATTAGAGTCCATCCCGGTCCCCCAGCACACACACACAGGCACACAAAGAAACTCACTTGAATTTGAAAAACCCAAGGTCCATTCTCCTATCAATCTGTTACAGTAACACCAACCAACACAGCGGGCCCACATCAATGCCCAAACCCAACAAGTTTCAGCAATTTATTTTTATCACACCATCTGTGCCAATGGGGGGAGGGGAAGAAAAGAGCAGGTTCACCACATGGAACCGTGGAGCTCCCTGAGCAGAGTTTTCTGGACAGAAGTATGCATGTTCCTTTCTTCCTCACGCCCCTCCCCAGCTTTGTCAATGATTAAGAATGCTTTTGAGAACTGGAAATGCTTTCAACTGCGCCTGCCTTCCCTTTAAAATCATCTCTCTGGGTCTAATTATGTTTTATGGGGTACTAACACCTCATTCCTTTGTGTTCTCCAGCTTTAGCAGCCATCTTCCTTCCCCGTCTACAATATCACAAAACGCATGCAAGCTGGGGCTCACGGGGCCAGGGTTGCTGTTACTTGATACAGAGAAAGCCAGATCCCTGCCCAACTTTTCCAGGTTTAACTGTGGGCAAACTTGGGTCGCTTTGGCATTCTTTTCTGCACTCTGTTTTGCGGACAACTCTAATAGAAAGCAGAGCTTTTTCTGCCTTTTATTGCCGAAGCAATTGAAACAGAGGCTTAGAGCACTCGCCCTGGAATCAGCTTTCCTGGGTTGAATTCTGTCTACATCTCTTATTATCCGCATAGTTCTGCCCAAGAAGAGCAACCTCTGGGGCCTCCACTAATGCATATGTGGTGTGCCCCCACCCACCCGTGTGAGGCGGCTGTTCACACTGTTATTCTTTTGTTTAAAAAGAAGAAAAGAGAAATATTGAGATGGACATATTGACTATAAGTTTATTATAAGGCAGAATGGGTAGACTAAGAAGAGGAACAGGGTAATGGCTGACCACCATGGCCGGTCGCCATAGAGAGACAGAGCGGGGAAACAGAGAGAGGGGACAGAGAGCAGGAACAGGGGGAGAGAGAGAGAGAGAGAGGGCAGGGGCCTATCTTTTAAAGGGGTCCTCTGCACCTGCGTACAGACTTCTTTCCCATGGAACCTTGGGCTGACCAGGGTATTGCCTGAGTGGATTCCACCAGGTAACAGGGGCAGGCCAGCATAATGCCTGAACCTTTCATTCCCACCTCTACTTATTATTAAAAAAAGGTGGGTGTTTAGACATGGCAGGTTAAGGAATAAGGGCGTCGACTTCTTAAGACTGCTTCCTGCTGACATGGGGGGCGTTGACCATCTTTGGGGGACCCGAGAAGGTTGGGGTGCTGCCACGTCCTGGGGAAGCTGGTTGTTTCATTGTAGTCCAGGCTGTATGCAACTCCCTGGCGCCTCTTAGACCTGGCAAGATGTTGACAGAGCAGAAGACAAGGTTGAGTTTAGAAAAAAAATTTTTTCTTAGGTCCTGTGACTTGAGGGGAAGATTGTAAGATGAGGGAGGGGTTCCCGAGGTGTCCCAAGATGAGTGAAGGGAATTTGGGACTGGGGAAAGGTTGAATATTATCTGGAGTGAACCTGACCTGTTTGGATCTGTTTCGGCTCCCTGGAACTTACAAGAATCCTTAGAGTTTGTGGAAACATAAGTATTAGACACATTAGCAGCATATTTACGTTAGAAGCAACTTGGCTAAAAGCATTACCATTTTAAAACAGACAGATTTTTTTTGACAATGAAAAGCATCTTAATCTTGACTTTGTGATTATGATCCTATAGTGGTATTGGTGAACTTTATTATGAACAGTAGCATGAGAAATAGAGAAATCAGGAACATATTTCATTCTTTTTAATGACTCAACTCATTTTATCATCATTTAAGCCTTTATATCCTCAGGCCTTCGTAACTACATTCTTAGACTTTCCTATCTTTATATAGATAAACCCTAAAATACCTGTTACTGGAATCTGTTTTGCTTTAAGCCGGCAAGACTATCAGTCGTCAAAAGCATCAGAGTTCTTGAGAAGGATAAGATTTTACCTGAATCAATGATTAAAGAATAACAGAGACTTGCCAGCAGGCTGCATGGACAGCCACCCCCAAGGTCCTCCATCCATAGTAGCGGGCTGCAGGACATCTGCCTTTTTGCTGATAACTTGTGACCTGTGGATTACAGACTTTGGGAAGACTCGCCTACCGTTGGCCCAAGCAACGCCGGGAAAGTCGATTCCGTTGTCCTCTTGTCCACGATCTGGAATACTTTGTACCAGTTGAGGTGAAGGGCAGGGTTGCTCAGTGACCAGCGTTGTCACTGACTCGAGATGAAGCTTATTCAGTGCCCATCAGTCTTCTCGGAGGAAATGGGGTGGGACCAGCAACTGGCCTATCTCTCTGTTATAAAAAGCTTTTTAACAAAACATTTTAAATGCCATATTCTCTAGATCTCTGAGCATTTGAGGGCTGTCTGTTTAGTATCTTAGCAGTTAAGTTTGTCTTTAGTTAGAGAAAAAATACCTTTTTTGTAATAAAAGCTGTACCTTTGTAAACGGCTTACAGGATAAACTGAGTGGTATAAATATTTTGTTAATTTGAATAGACTTTAAATGTTTATCATCATTTAAAGATATATAGCAATTTAGAAATATGAGACTTAATAGTTTAATTTAAGTTGTATATAGAGCTAGATAAGTATAAAGTTAAATTACAGGTACAGAGATAAGCAGGACTGGATAACAGTAAAGGGGGAGTCAGATTGTAATCTCTGATCCGTACATTGTAGCAAACAGACAGGAGATTTAAAGAGACAGAGTAAACAGAGGGTCCTGGAAAGGCACAGTATTTAGTAAACAAGCCATGAACAACAGAGCCAGTGAAAGAAGAAAAAGACAAAAAATAAAATAAGAAGAAAAAGACAAAAATAAAATAAAAAGCAAAAAGATCTGGCAGAAATCAAAAATCTGGCAGACAGGTTTGCTCGATAGGCCGCTGGAGCTGTGCGTGCCTACAGGTAGGTCACATGACCAAAACGGCGGCAACTGTAAGCCGCTTTTGTCTGTTTACCTGCTTGTTGGATGAAACCAGAAAGGTTCCTCTGTGCATTTCCCATGGGTGAGGCAGGTGGAGAACCGGCAAAAAGCTCCTCTACGGATGCACGTCTGCCCGTGGGAGTTGCCAGGGGCCTGGCCCCGAAGGGGACACAGCTGTCCCGAAACCGAAAAAGGACCCAGCAGTCCGAACTGAAAAAAGCAAAAAAGCACCGCTCCTGGAGCGGGATCCCATGCCTGACCTTTAGGAAATGCACCCAACAAGTGAAAGAAATAAAAAGTAAGATGTCAGGTGGCAGTGCTTGCCGGTGGAAGTCATTGAACTGAGTGGGTAGGCCTAAGCCAGGTCACCTGGTTATGACCAAGATGGCGGCCCCCAGGTTAGCACACGTGGCCGATGGCGACCCCCGTAAGCATATTCTCAATTGCCAGAAAAGTTTCAAACCAGCAAACAAACAAAATGGAAACCAGCAAATAAAACTCTCAGAGCATCTCAAGCAGACATTGCCAACCAAGAAGAAACAGAGAAAGAACAAACAGAACAATGAGGGACATTCCCAGGTGAAAGAAAGTTCCCACTGGGAGGCAGAACTCCGCTAATTTACCTATTTGCTGCCAGTAACCGAAAGATCCCGTAAAAGTGTATTTCCCGTGGGCAAGGCCGAAAAATGCATAGATTGCCCTGTCTGAGAGCACCCGGCCCGAAACTGAAAAATGGACCCAGATTGAACAGCGCTGGGTCTGCCCCATAGGAACGGTTTGGGTTTCTTACCGGATTGTAGCGAATAGGCAGATCAGTGAGTTCCAGAAATACTTAGTTGGAAAAGCCGCAAGTTGAGTTCTGGCATCTCAGGCAGTTGCAGGCAGGAGGGAGTACCAGGAAAAGTGGAGATGGAAGTGGATTGTAAGGTTACCCTTAGCCTAACATGCGCCCGCCAGCAGGTCGCAGAAGGTATAAGGGCAGAGCCTTTCCACGTTGGGCGCCAAAATGTTATTCTTTTGTTTAAAAAGAAGAAAAGAGAAATATTGAGACAGACATATTTACTATAAGTTTATTATAAGGGCCGGTAGAATGGGGAGACTAAGAAGAGGAACAGGGTAAATGGCTGACCGCCATGGCCGGTCGCCATAGAGAGACAGAGCGGGGAAACAGAGAGGGGACAGAGAGCAGGAACGGGGAGAGAGAGAGAGAGAGCGCGAGCGTAAAGGGGCAGAGAGAGAGAGAGAAAGGTGCAGGGGCCTATCTTTTAAAGGGGTCCTCTGCACCTGTGTGCAGACTTCTTTCCCATGGAACCTTGGGCTGACCAGGGTATTGCCTGAGTGGATTCCACCAGGTAACAGGGGCAGGCCAGCATAATGCCTGAACCTTTCATTCCCACCTCTACTTATTATTAAAAAAGGTGGCCTGAGTGGATTCCACCAGGTAACAGGGGCAGGCCAGCATAATGCCTAAACCTTTCACACACTTCTGAAGCAGATAGGAAGAAAGGTCAGATCAGAACCGGGGAAGCTTACCCCTGGTGTCCTAGGTAGGTCCAGAAGCCATACCCCCTATCCTCAAAAATCCCAAACAGTGTCCCCATATGGGCACCAAGTGCCCAAACACGAGCCTGTAGGAAATGTGGACCTCCTTATCTACGGTGAAGGCCTACTTGTACTAAGAACAGACAGTCACTTAGAGGGTGGTGCATAAGTGATTGTTCAACAAAATAAATACTTTGATTGAAAAAAATTCTCTGCCTTGACATCCTTCCACCCTCTTCTTCCTTCCCAACTGTCAGGTCCAAAGGAAACTTCAATACCCCAAACCCCAAAAGACAGTCCAAATACCCAGAAATGAGCTCAGGCTGGACTACAGGAGGATTTGTGGTGGTTAGATAAAAGCCAGCACCCCCCCCAGAAACTTGGAGTCATTTCCCTCACAGAAAGAACATATAGCATCTGTGATACCTATTAGCATACTCAAGTGCATGCCAGCCTCCAGGCTCCATCAACACCACAAGTACCTGTTTCACATTTCAGAGTCCGTGCTAGCATCCTAGACCTTACCTCCTCCCCTACCCTAAACTTTCCCAGCCCATGGGCTCTCCTCCCCACAGCCACTCCTTCTTGCAACCCTCTATCTATTCTCACTATGTTTCCTATCTATCTATCTATCTATCTATCTATCTATCTATCTATCTATCTATCATCTATCTACCAATCATTTCTTTATAGTCTATCATCCATCCATGCATCCATCTATCTATCTATCTATCTATCTATCTATCTATCTATCTATCTTCCCTGCTCCTGCATCTCTCACTATACTTTCTCTAGTCTCTATCACCTGCTATTATCCCCTCTCTCATAAATACTCTTGACCATGTGCAGTTTACTTCTTTCTCTCTCTGCTCTGGACTCTTCCAGATGCCTCTGGCTGTTTTCCCTCTCAGATCTACAATAAAAAAAACCTTCCCCTTCATACCTTGGAGCAGTTGTCAGTTTATACACCAACAAACAGCTGAATGTGCCTCATAATAGAGGATGAATAAGGACAGATAGACACTGGATTGGCTACTGCCATAGGCTCACTGAGCAGGACATTCTTATCATCCCTGTCACAACAAATAGGCAAAGCCTAAGGAAACTCAGTATTGCTCATTTTTCTTCTGTATGTGTGTGTGTGTGTGTGTGTGTGTGTGTGTGTGTGTGTGTGTGTGAGAGAGAGAGAGAGAGAGAGAGAGAGAGAGAGAGAAAGAGAGAGAGAGAGAGAGAGAAGGAGCCTTGTCACAAGCCAAAGCAGTGGGGCCATGAGCCAAAGCCTCCAAACTGTTAGCAAATGTGCTCTTTGTAAGTTGATTTCCCTCAAGTATTTGTTATAGTACCAGACAGCTAACTAACACAACCTATTTCCCAACAGGGAAGTAACCCCATGTTGAGACCCATGCAGGTGGATCTGAGACAAGCTCCTTCTGGTGTCTAGCTTGGGGTCCCCATTCATTTGATGGAGACTGACTAGGCTTCAGCATATTAAGTTGGAGGTTACACATGAAATTCCACCTAGGCAAATTCTGCTGCTCTTTTTTAAAAAAAAAAAAAAATTAACCCTTACCTTAAACACCTTGTGCTTCCAAAAATGATCTTTCTGAAGAGGGGGAGGAGTGTGCCTATTTGAAGAACACACTTGTGATACTTGCTCTAACAGTGTACACAAAACTGAGTGATACTTCTCTTGAAATGTGCGTGCTCAGTTCAAAACTGAGGGGCAACAGGCTTTCTCACTTCATGATGCTCTGAGAGACTCAGCCCCATGCTTGCTCTAGCACCTGGTAGGGCTAAGACTCACCAGCTGTGCAAGTTTTGCTCCCATCTCTCTCAATCATCTTATGGGTGATGTGCCTCTGTGCCTCTTCTTGTGAGGGTATCAGTGTTTGGATGAGGACCTGTCAGCTGTGTATGAACTCAACTATAGCAGCAAAAACTGTTCCCGAATAAAGTCACACTGAGGATGTGAATGGACATGAATCCTGGAGTGGCACTGTTCAGTGTAAAACAGGCTAATTGGGGTCATTCAAACGAATGAAGCTTTTCCCTCATTAACAGCTGGCAGCATCTAAGAGTTGCATTCATTTGGGAGTCAATGCTGATCACTAACTAACATCACATTACAAGTGTGGGGGCTGGGATGGCATTCTAATGCAAGCATGAAGACTGTGTTTGATCCCCAGAGCCTGTGTTTAAAAGCTTGCCATGGTGGTATGCATTTGTAATCCCAGAACATGGAAAGCAGAAACAGATGGACCCCTGCCAGTCAACTAAGCTACTTGGGGAGTTCCAGGACAATGAGAGATTCAGTATCAGAAATAACCAAAGTGGGGATGGGAGATGGCTCAGCAGTTAAGAACACTTGAGGCTCTTCCAGAGGACCTGAGTTCAGCTGCCCAGCACCTAGGCTGGGCTGCTTATAACTACCTGTAACTCCGGCTCCAGGGGATCCAACACCCACTTCTGGCCTCTGAAGGCTTTGCTACATGAAGACATGTAGCCTACATTCACACACACACACACACACACACACACACACACACACACACACACAGAGAGAGAGAGAGAGAGAGAGAGAGAGAGAGAGAGACTCATACAATTAAAATAAAATAATATTAAAAAATAACCAAAGTGGGACAGCCTGAGAAACAATGGCTGAAGATATTCTCTGGCCTCTATATGCACACTTGCATGTGCACTCACATATTTGGGATGTACATAAGGCAAAACTGCAAAGGCTTTATAGTCTTGTATATAAGCTTTATTATGGAGGTATTTGGTGGAATTCCAGCAAGAATGAGCTGCTCAGCACTAGCAGAAACTCCTCTATGGAACAAATGATGAGCCTTCAAATATTTGTACATTTTTTAAGTTAAAAGCATAAGTGGTGGATCAGCCAGTCTAATAACCAGCAAGGCCCTGCAAGTACTACTTTCTCTCCCGCCATTTTTTTTTTTTTTTTCTGAACAGAATCTGCAGAAAAAGCACTCAGCCACATCTCCACGCACCGCTGGGCCCCTGCTCACCTGGGAAGTAGCAATACTGCAAAGCAGCTTAGAATACAAGAATCTCCTTAAGACCCTTGGAATGCCCAAGATGGGATTCTGCTCTCCTAGGAGGAACATTCTCAAAATCAGTTGAATAGAGAGAGCCTGCTCTAATTACCTGGTAAAACTGCAGTTCATTAATATGAGGCCTAACTTTTTCTGGGAAAAGAAGCCCTAAGAGTGCCCTAGACAAGACATGAAATGTTCTTTGTTCCCTCTGAGATGGTAAAGACTTCTCAGGCAGAGAAAACAAAAGGTCCCAGGGTAGCAAGTAGGCTCTCACTCAAAGAATTCACCCAGGCTGCCCTCTTAATACAGTTCCAGCCTAGACGTGCAGCATCCAGCCTGATAATCAGAGGTTGCTAAGAAGTATGTGTTGAAAGGCCTGGCCTGAGTATGGAAGCTGTTTCTTCAATTCAACTTGAGGGTCCATCAGTCATGCCTGCCGGGGAACATTTCAAAATATTAAAGATAGATTCTGTAATACACTTTCTAATAGAGTGGTAGCTTCTAGATCTTTATGAAATGATGCTGATAGTAAAACAATAACAACAACAACAGTTATTCAGGGTTAGGAGCTTTCTCCTCACCACAGCAGCCTCCAGGTGGTGGCAGAGGTGGGGGTGGGGGGTTCTCTGATTATCCCATTTATAAATGCATGTATTGAAGCAGGGAGAAAGTGCTGGGGAAATTCCTCTGATGACAACTGAGAGAAATCGGAGTCTAGATACAGGAGAGAAAATAGAATGTATTTACTCATGAAAGTGGGAAATGTGATAGGGTCTCCCAGAAGATGGAAGAGCTGTGTGTGAGTAGGAATTCAAGGTCAATACTGGACTCTAGCTTTCTCTCAACCCCTCCTCCTTTCTCTCCTGCCCTGTCACTATTATCACTCATCCCTTCTTTGTCTCTTTCTCTACGACTGCACAGGACCCTCCAAGCTTAACGTTGCTCATTCTGTCTTGAGTTTTTTCATCCACAACTCACCATTCTTTCTAGCCATGAAGAAAGCAACAAAGGACATATGTGGCTACACAGACTCATGTCTGGGCCACAGTGCATCCCCGTGCTGGGCCTTTTCTTTCGAGCCATTCCACTCCCAAATCATGATGCAGAGACATATTATTAGTTTTAAATGCTCAGTCTAGCTTAGGCTCATTTCTCGATAGCTCTTTTAACTTAAACTAACCTGTTTCTCTCTACCTTTTGCCTTGAGGCCTTTTCTTTTCTTTCCTTTTGTATATCTTTCTTTCACTGCTTTTCCTGTCTGGATGGGTGCTTGGCTTCTTCTTCATTCTCCTATTTATTCTCTCTGCCTGCCAGTCCCACATATCTTTTCTATGCCTAGCTTTTGGACATTCAGCTTTTTATTAGACCAATCAAATGCCTTAGCTAGGCAAGGTGAAACAAATACAACACATCTTTGCATAATTAAACACACATCCTTAAACAAATGCAGCATAAACAAATGTAACACACCTTTACACAGTTAAAGTAATATTCACTCCACAGCATAAACAAATGTAACACATCTTTGCCTAGTTAAAGTAATATTCCACAACACATCCCTGTGTTATAAGTGATGGGATGTATGTGATTACATAGACATGACAACAGTGCATCCCTGAATTATATGGGATGTATGTGATGATTACACAGACATGACCACAGTGCATCCCTGAGTTACATGAAGCCAGGCGAGTTTGGTCATTTCGGCTAGCTTAGTGAAGTAAAAGGCCACATTAGCAATAGAGGATGACATTTCTAGGGGCTGCTAGCCTCTAGTCTACAGCCAGGACAGAAAAACAAACAAACAAACAACAAAAAAACCACTTTTGAACAGTGATATCATCAAGTGCCAACAAGTGATTTCTCTAACAACATAGGTGGGTTTGAATGTAGTTTTTCTGCAGTTGAACATGAGATGAGAATGCAATCCTAGCCCACACAATGACCATAGCTGTGAGACCCCCAAGCAGCAGGCCCGCCTGAGCCCTGCAATGCTCCTGACCCACTGTGAGGTAATAGATATGTTTCTCCTGGACCCTTCTGTTATTATCATCTACTACTACACAGTAATGACATCTCTAGTGAAGCAAACCCTCTGCAGGATCCTACGTCTGCAGCACAAATCTGTGTTTTACCAGAAAATAAATGGTTAGTATGGATTCTATTTAGTGAAAATGAATTGGTATTATTGCTGCCATTAGCAGTGAGAAAGTGTTACTCAAAGACAGTAATTTTTAATCCAAAGTTGACCTTCATTTCCTTCTAGTTGCTCAGTGACAACACTTGGCAATGGATGTGTTAGCAGCCATCAGACAGTCCATATTCTAAGCCATGAAAAACATCCCAGTGCCATAAACTGTGCTGTGATAAAAGTCACTATAGAAGCCAGAGAATGCTGTAAAATGAATGGCATACCCTCAAAGTTGCCACAAACATCAAACACGGGAACACGGGAACCTTTTCCCTTAAAACTATGAATATTAAAGGCTAAAAATTTCAACCACAGCAAATTTAGATGAGGTGACTTTAATTACTGCATAAGCTAGAAGCAATGTGTGTGTTAAAAATCCAATACTGACCACACAGTAGGAAACAGCTGTGTATTTCTACACACACACACACACACACACACACACACACACACACACACACACACTGTCCCCCTCTCTAATTAATTAATAGTTGTGTATTTTCAGCATGACTTCACCATGTCTTTACAGCAGTTTGGGAAAGAAGCACCTTGTAAAACAAAAACTTGCAAGTTATGAGAGTGTAGGGAAAACCAGGGGCCTGAGGCCCAAGGCCAGTTGATAAAGTGACCAAAATAAAAAGGGTGGTTGGCTGGAGAGACACCTCAGAAGTTAAGAGCACTAGCTGTTCTTGCAGAGGACTTGGGTTCAGTGTCTGGTACCCACATGACAGTTCACAAACACCCATAATCCCAGTTCCAGTAGATCCAACATCCTCTCCTGGTATCTATAGGTACTGCATTCCTGCAGGCAAGACATATACATTAAAAATGTAAAATAAGTAAATAAACAAAAAACCTTTGTTATTAAAACAAATAAACTCCCAGCCAAGTTCACAAAGGCTGCTATACTTTATAAAGTCTATTTTGTGGACCTGCAGAGACCCTGCTGTGTGTTCAGTTCCACTCTGTAAAGCTGGAATTGTCTGGAAGTGTGTGAGCCTACAGCTGTGGTTTCTGTCTTCAGTGGGTGAGCATTACATTTGACTCACTGTTTCATTGCAGATTTCCTATTTGCTTTCATTCTCCACCACAAGCTCTTTCTTCTCCAACTACCAGTGGCCCTGATGAATTGTGTTCCCCAGACAAAGAGTGCACTGACAGATGCAGGTAAAGGATCAAGTGGCTTTTCTCTGCATCTGCTCTGAAGCTGAAGCGCTGCCCGCCCCCCACCCCCACCAGCCTTGGGAAGGTCAGTCACAGCTGAAGCTCACATCTGCACAAAACTTGCACAATTTGCACTGTCAGCAGACTAGCATTCGGAGCAGGTAATCATTGCTGAAGAGCTGTCCCATCATTACCAAATGCTCCACAGCACCTCTGACATCTCTTCACTATATACTCTATTAGTAACCCCTACAGGTTCCATGTTACGATAACCAAAGTCTCTCTAGGCAGCACCAAATGCAAAATGGACCAACTGAAAGCCACTCATGTAGGAAGAACTATGATAATGTCATAGAACTGGTGATAAGTTAAAAGAGAGTAGCACTCGTGTGTCCTGTGCACCAGGAGCCAAAATACTGTTTTCTTTGTTTAGATTATTTCACAGCTTTTGAGAACACCTAAATAGTTCACTAGTTAAAAAATAATAAAATAAAATAAAAAAAAAGCAACCAGAAGAGGTTGCAAACATGGCTCAGTCAGAAGAGTGCTTGCCATGTAAGTGTGAAGACCTGAATTCAATCCCAGCAACAGGTAGAAAGCCAATCACATGGCTTATGCCTGTACTCCCAGTGCAGAGAAGGTAAACAGCAGGATCCCTAGGGGTTTCTGAACAAAATCAGTAAGGCAAATCAGTGATAGACTGTGCCTCAAAGCCAAGGTCTAAGACTTTGAAGATCCCCCATGGAAGGCCTCACCCTCCCTGGGGAGCAAAAAGGAGTTGGGATAGGAGGTCAGTGGAGGGTGGGGCAGGGAAGGAGGGGAGGGAGGGGAACTGGGATTGACAAGTAAAAGAAGTTTGTTTCTGATTTAAATTTAAAAAAAAAGAAAAAAACAAGGTCTAGAGTAACTGAAGAAGATAATCAGTGTAGACCTCTAGCCTCCCCCACACATGTGCACAAACAAACACACACAGCCTCCCCACACATGTGCACACACAAACACACACAGCCTCCCCACACATGTGCACACACAAACACACACAGCCTCCCCCACACATGTGCACACACAAACACACACAGCCTCCCCACACATGTGCATACACACAAACACACACAGCCTCCCCCTCACATGTGCACACACAAACACACACAACCTCCCACACATGTGCATACACACAAACACACACAGCCTCCCCCCCACATGTGCACACACAAACACACACAACCTCCCACACATGTGTGCACACACAAGCACACATCCTCCCTGCAGACATGTACACACACAAATACAGTCTCCCCACAAACGTGTACACATGAACACACAGCCAACCCACACACAAACACACAGCCCACACACATATATACACATGAACTACACATGTGCACATGCACACACACCGCAAACATGAACTTGAATCTTCCAGAAGAACATTTTTTACTCTTATTGAAAATCTATCTTTTCCTAACATATATCCTGATTACAGTTTCCCTTCCCTCTACTCCTTCCAACTCCTCCCCCCTCCCCTCCCATCCTGATCCACTTCCTTTCTGTCTCTTATTAGAAAGCACATAGGATTCTGTGCGCTAACAATAAATTATAATAAGACAAAACTAAAACTAACACAAAGGGCTGATAAAACAAACAGAAGGAAAAAGGCCCAGGAGGAGGCAAAAGAAACAGACTCACTTGTTTGCACACTCAGGAATCCTGTAAAAACACTAAACTGGAAGCATATATATATATATATATATATATATATATATATATATATATCTCCTGTAGTGTAAAAAGAGAGAGGAAAATATATAAATAAAAAGTAAAAATAATATTTTTTAAAAAGAAAAGAGCCCTGACATGACATTATGAGACAAGGAGCCTCCATAGACACTGTTGAGTTTGTTTTCTGTTGGCCATCACTGCTGGGCATACAGCCTACCCTTAAGAGTAGTTTGTTTCCCCACTGAGACTCCCTTGGAGGAAACTGAATTTTCATTTGCAAGTGGTTATCAATTAGAGGTTGCTTCTGGATTAGGATAGGAGCACTTGTCCACCTCTCTTAGGACCCCAACTGGTACAGACCTGTATGGGCCCTGTGCATGCTGCCTCAGTCTCTCTGAGTTCATATGTGTGGTGGTCCTGTTGTGTCTAGAAGGCCTTGCTGTCCTGCATCCGCTCTGGTTCTTACACTGTTTCTGCCTCCTCTTCTCTGAGGTTCCCTGGAACCTGGTGGGACAAGAAACTCCAGCAACAAAATGGCACCCAATGCATGAATTTCCTCATAAAACCCAAGAAAAGCTCAAAAAGGGATTCTAAAAACAAAAGAACAGAGGCAAACACAGCTTTTTGGTAGCAGCATTCTCAGGTAGGCTCTGTTTGCTAGAGACAAGCAGAGACTCTCAGCTCCTTTAAGAGAGGCTTCCTGACTCAGCATTGGTGGCAAAAAGCTCAGGGCTCTTTTAAGAGTCCCTGTTTCAAACAATTAAATGGTATGTACCAGCAGCTGGCAGCAACAGTGCCCACATCTCCAAGCCGCTCAGCATGCTGCATGACAGATTTAGCTTTTACTCATACAAACAAAATAAGGTTTAAGAGTCGAGGTGGTGAGCACAGCTCCCAGGGCTGGCAATAAGCATACCCCCACCATGTTGGAAAGCCAGAAGCTAAAACATCTGCTTTAACTTTAGCCATGCTATTTAGCAGATAAAAGACTCAGGTGGTCAGAAAAAGATAAAGATATACAGTAAAGACAGATTCAGATGAAGGAAAACCTCTAAAGGATTTACAATGTGTTTAAAAGTTTAGTAGGCTTGGGAGAGAAAAGAAAGGGATAAAGTGGTTAAACAAGAAATAGAGTAGTTGGGTGGTGGTGGCACATGCCTTTAATTCCAGCACTTGGGAGGTGGAGGGAGGCAGATCTCTGTGATTTCAAGGCCAGCCTGGTCTACAGAGTGAATTCCAGGACAGGCAAAAGTAGACCTAGAAACCCTATCTGAAAAAACCAAAAAAATAAAAGTAAAAGAAATAGAGTAATAAAACAAAGCCATGTAAAGATGGAAAATACACAGAGCATCTGAACATTGTATGTTATAGTGTTGTCTTTGAATTGTTTGATTTCTGAAAAAGGAGCAACAAACAATAACAGACATTTGATTATAAATGCTGCTGGATTAATCCAATTTATATATTTTAAAAATGCTTTGACTTCAAAATTTAAATCTAAGGACAGGTTGAAAGGTTCAGTCATCATGCTGGCCTGCCTCAGTTACTTGGCAGAATGCACTCATGGAACCCTGGGCTGACCAGGGTTCCATGAGAGCTAGTCTACACAAAGGTTCCAAGTACCCCCTTTAAGAGACAGACTCCTCCCTGTATGGAGAGACCCCAATACCTGTACCGATGACCACGCCTAGCTGGGCATGGTTGCAGGTATGTAGAAGGGTGTAGGATAAAGGTTGAGGAGGAGCAGGCTAGCTCTCTCGGGAGTTCAGCCAGCTTTTGGAAGCATCTGGGTCTGGACTTCTTGGAGTGACAAATCTGGTTACTGATTCCTCAGGTGAGTATATTTTCCCAATAAATTACTAGTTAATGACCTATCTCGGTTTGATATTGTTCCTCATCACCACCCCCTGACAATGGGCGGGGCACGCACAGTGGCCTGGCTACATCATTGCTACTTCACTCATTACAGGGCTGCATAAGGTCTCAGTACACATGTGTAAGCTTCCCCTTTTAAGTGTGTACCTCCACATTCTCTCCCTCCCTCCCTCCCTCTCTCTCTCTCTCTCTCTCTCTCTCTCTCTCTCTCTCTCCCTCTCCTTGTTCTCTCCCTTCGTCTCTCTCTCTCTTCCTCTTCCTCTTCTACTCTTCTCTTATTCTCACACTCTCTGCTCTTCACTCTTACCCTCTCTCTGTCTCATGCTCTCCCTCTCCTGCCCCGTAACAAACTGGTTAATGTACTCTATAGTTCGTGTTTCATCACACCGGTTTCCATCTCACGGTTTCTGTTCTAATTTTTAAACTTTTACACAGGTTACCTCTGAAAAGAATTTCTGCTTTTGTTTTCACAAAGATGAAAAGCTGTGGATTCCTTCCAGACTAATATGGTTTGATCAAGCAAGTCCCCCTGAAACAGTGGTCCAGGTGATCCAATATCCAAAACAGCTGAAATGATGCAGTCTTGCAGACTACTACAGCAAGGATTTGGCCAGGTTTCTGGGTTTTCTCAGGATCCCCATGGTACTAATAGTGCCCTCAAAGAGCAGAAAGCAGTTTGGAGAGAATGACGCCCAAATTTCTAAATATTGTTTGTAAATGTTTGTTTTCATTTAAACGAGGTTGATTCTAAATGATTAATTATCACAACTAATCTCTTTCTAAAGGAGAAAAAGGGGAATGTGATATAGAAATGAATACATTGGTATGGATTTTGGTTTATTGGATACAAATTTAGTTCAATTTTGTTATATGTATATTTCTCCTCTTGTTTAGGTATTGTGTTTATACAGCTCATTTAAAAATGTAATGTATAAGTAAATACAGATTATATATAGTTACCTATAATAGTCAAAACTTATAGTTAGGTTAATTAGGTTTTCTAGATATACAAAGATATATTTGAGATGGATAGATAGTCTTCAAACCTTTCAAAGACCGTCAGAATATAGCATTTAAAATGCTTCTGGAAACACCAATTCCTTCAGAGAGGAAGATGGGCATCAAAGAAACTCATTATGGAATTTGCCTTTGACATAGCAGAAATAGCCATTTGGGCAAGAAACTACTCTTGCCTGGACTGTTTGACTGCATGCTGTCCAAATTGAACATACAGGACCCACAGGAAAGAGACTGCTGAACTTGCAAGATGGGACAGTCCTGCAGGATTCCTGCTTCATGGAAGAGTCTGCCAGGCATTCTTCAGGACACAGAAAAATGACTGACAAATTGCCATTACAGGTGGACAGTTTAAAATTTCCTGCTTCACCGAGAAGTCTGCTAGACACACTATGGCCTATGGGCTGTAGATGGATGCTCCAACATTACAAAAAAACTTTGGGTGACTGTCCAGGCAGTGAGATGTCTCTGTCAATTCTAGAGTTTATATATTACCCTTCTGAGGTCTTTGATGGAGTTGAAGACAGATAGTTATTGTTATGGTTTTCCTTAGTTATTATAAAAGTTACATGTAAGACTTTAGACTCACAAAGATAGAATAGATGATAGAATCTTTTCTATAAATTTTGCCAAATGTTAATGGACTAATTATTGTTAACTAGTTCTTGCTTGATAGCTGTTTTGTTACTTATACTTTTACTATGTTAAAGTTAAAACCTTTCTTTTTATGAAAACAGAAAAGAGGAGATGATAACATCTGTATATATGTTTTTCTTATTGGTTGATGAATAAAATATTGTTTGGCCAATAGAGGCAGGAAGATAGGCAGGACTAGAAGACAAGGAGAATTCTGGGAAAGGCAGGCTGAGAGAGACTGAAAGGAAATGCCATTAGAGACCCAGAAGATAGGATGTGCCAGGCATTCTCTGGTAAGATAAGGCCATGTAGAAATACATAGATTAGTAGTTATGGGTTAATAATTAAGAGAGCCAGCCAGGAAGAAGCCTAAGACATCAGCCAATAGTTCTATAATTAATATAGCATCTGTGAATTTATTTGAGGGATAAAGCAGCTGAGGGATGTAGTGGGAAAAGAAACTCCAGCAACAGTTCCCTGAGTCTGAGGAGAGTGATTTGATAGAGACATGTTGTTTAGGGCTAAGGGTCCCAAGTTTCTCACTCACTCTCTGCACATTGTCTGGCTGTGGTCTCTATATTTGTTCCCATCTGCTGCAGGATGAAGCTTCTCTGATTATGACTGAGCAAGGCACTTGTCCATGAGTAAAGCAGAATGTTAAGAGTCATTCTATTGCTGCATTTTTGTTATTGTTATTGTTATTAGTTACTATTATTATTATTATTATTATTATTAAACTACAGTATTTGGTTTTACCCTAGGTCCCTGAGCTATCTAATCTCTTTAGTCAGTAAGCTTGCCAGATATGGGTTCCATCTTATAGACTGGGCCATCTGTATTAGGGTCTTCTAGAGTAACATAATTTATAAAATGAATATATATATATATATGATTTATTAAAATAATTTACAGTCTGTGGTCTAGCTAATCCAATGATGGCTGGCTATGAACAGAAAATCCAAGAATGTCATAGTTCTTAGTCCATGAGGCTGAATGTCTCAGCTGATCTTCAGTATCTGCTAGAATCCTGAAGAAGTAGGCTCTAATGCCAGTGAAGGAATGGATTTGCTAGCAAGGCAAGAGCGAGCAAACGAAAAACAAAAGCTTCCTTCATATCCTTATATAAGCCTCCAGCAGGTATAAACCTATTTAGAACTGGATTAAAGGTGTGCCTTCCTATCTCAAAGATCCAGATTAGAAATAGATCTTCTCACTTCAAATTAAGCAGAAATCCCTCACAGGTTTTAGTTAATTCCAGATGCAGTCCAGTTGATAACCAAGAATAGTCATCACAAGTAGTATTTGGCTTTACCCTAGGTCCCTGAGCTTTACCCTAGGTCCCTGAGCTTTAATCCAGTCTCTTTGTTCACACAATCATTGTTCCATATGGATTCCATCTCATGAAATGAGCCTTCAATTAAATCAGATATTAATTGGTTACTCCCATGACCCGTCCCGAGGGTCAGTCATTCAGGGTTCCGAAGGGGGGCTACCTGAAAGAGTCATGGGCGAGAAAAGGAAGGAGACCAAGCGGCGCAAAAGAGGGGACCAGAGTCCATCTGTGCAATTGTCAAGGTCTGCATTTATTGGGGTTCAGAGTGGGCTTATATAGCCCTGGAACAAGGAAATTGGGTAAGCGGGGAGATAACAGTAAGGAACCTCTGGTATTTGCTGGGGCTGGGACATTCTTGCAGTATCTTCAAAACAGCAGGCAGAAAGGCCCACGCCTTTTCTCGGAACGAAGTCGTTAGCAGTCCCGCTTGGCCAAACTTATCTAATTATGGGTCACATGAGGCTCACAGAGTCGGCTTTAAGCAAAAACTTAAAGATCATAAAAGGACTTACAAAGATGGGCTTTTAAACCCCATAGTTTAGGGCCCATGGCTCTTAACACTCCCACAAACAGTGCACTAGCACATCTTGCAGGCAGAAGACCATGGTAGATCAAAGGGTTTGTGGCTGGTTCATGTTTATGTTTCTCCTTTGGTAGTGTGCAGAGTCCCTTCCTGCACCAAAGACACTGTCATGTAGGTATGAAGGCTCTATGTGGGCACCAGCTCAACTTCTCCATGTTCAATGAGTTGTGTGGGTGTTGTCTTCTGTAGGGGGGCCTTGATGTCAGTTTATGGAGAGTGTCTTAGTAACTGCCTGGGTTGTTTGGAGTTCCTATGGGACCCCTCTGGCCAACAACTCAATTGCAACCCAATCCCTGTACTGAAAGCTTCATTTGGTGACAAAAGATGTCCAGCTGGGCCTCTGTCTCTGCTATTATTTGGCTATTTCAATTAGATCTCATGCTTATATGTGATGGGGGATGTCCTTTTGTATGCTGTGAATATATGTTTCTCTTATTGGTTCATGAATAAATGCTGATTGGTCAGTAGCCAGGCAGAAAGTATAGGTAGGACTACCAAACTAGGAGAATTCTGGGAAGAGGAAAGGAGAGGAGCAGTTGCCAGAGCAAGACACCATATAGCCACAAAAGCACAAAATGCCAGAAAATTACAGGTAAGCCACAGCCTCATGGCAATACATAGATTAGTAGAAATGAGTTAATAAATAAGAAAGAGCTAGCCAATAAGAAGCCTGAGCCATCAGTCAAACAATTTATAATTAATATAAGCCTCTGTGTGTTTATTTGGGACTAAATGGGTGTGGGACAAGGCTGCAAAGAAACTCCATCTACATATATGTATATATTTTAGGAAGTTTCTACTGTATTAGACTTCCAAACTACCCCTAAAATGGTCCCTGATTTTAGTTCTCTCTCTCTCTCTCTCTCTCTCTCTCTCTCTCTCTCTCTCTCTCTCCCTCTCTCTCTCTCTCTCTCTCTCTCTCTCTGTGTGTGTGTGTGTGTGTGTGTGTGTGTGTGTGTGTATTCTCTTCCTTGTCCCCCTTCCCCCCACTCCACTTGACCTCCCACTCCATTCTCCCCCATAAATCCATAGCTATCTATTCTATTTCCCTTACCTTGGGAGATCTATCTGATACACCCCCACACACCCTGGTCCCTTACCCAGTTCCTAACCTCTCTGGGCCTATGAATTGTAGCTTGGCTATCATTTACTTAATGGATAACACTTATAAGTGAATACATACCATATTTGTCTTTCTGGAACTAGGATACCTCATTCAGGATGATTTTTTTCTAGTTCTATCATTTACCTGTGAATTTCATGATTTCATTTTTAAACATCTGGATAATAATCTATTGTGTGTGTACCACACTTTTCTATCCATTCTTCATTTGAGAGACATTGCATTCATTTCCAATTCTGGCTATTATGAATAGAGCAGCAGTGAGCAGAGTTGAACAAGTGTCTCCATGGTGGATGAAGCAACCTTACTGCATATGCCCAAAAAGTAATCTATCTGGGTCTTGAGATAGATACATAAATCGATTCCCATTTCTTGAGGAGCCACCACACCAATTTCCATAGTGGCTGTATGAGTTTTTACTCCCACAAGCAGTGGAGGAGTGTTCCCCTTGCTCCACATCCATGACAGCATGAGCTATTGTTCTTAGTCATTCTGACAGGTATAAGATGGAATCTCAAAGAAGTTTTGATTTGAAGTTCCCAGATGACTAAGGATGATAAACATTTCTGTATTTTCAGCCATTTCAGTTTCTTCTATTGAGACTTCTCTGTTCAGATCTTTAATCCATTTTTAATTTGGGTTATTTGTTTTCTTGACATCTAGTTTCTTGAGTTCTTTATATATTTTGAATATTAGTCCTCTATTGGATGAGGAGTTGGTAAAATCTTTTCCCATTCTATAAGCTGCTGCATTGTCCAATTAATGGTGTCCTTAGTCAAGAAGAAGCTTTTCAGTTTTATGAGGTTACATTTATTAACTGTTGATTTTAGTGTTTGTGCTAGAAGTGTTCTGTTCAGAAAGTTGTCTCCTGTGCCAATGAGTTCCCCACTTTCTCTTCTATCAAGTTCAGTATACCTGGCCTTATATTGAAGTCTTAGATCCATTTGGAATTGAGTTTTATACAGGGTGATAAGTATGAATATATTTAGATTTTTCTGCATGAAGTCATCCAGTTTAACCAGCAAAATTTGTTGAAGGTTCTGTCTTATTTCTGTTGTATATTTTTGTCTTCTTTATAAAAAATCAGGTGTCCATAGGTGTGTGAATTTATGTCTGTGTCTTCAATTCTATTTTATTGATGTCTGTTTTTATGACAATACCATGTTGATTTTTATTACTATAGCTCTGTAGTAAAAATTGAAGTGGGGGATGGTGATACCTCACCTCCAGCAGTTCTTTTATTATTCAGGATTTGGGATTATTTCAGTTTTCTGGGTTTTGTTTGGTTGCTTGGTTTTGTTATTGTTGTTGTTGTTGTTGGTGGTGGTGGTGGTGGTGGTGTGTGTGTGTGTGTGTGTGTGTGTGTGTGTGTGTGTGTGTGTGTTTTCATATGAATATGAGAATTGTCTTTTCAAAATCTGTGAAGTTGTGTTAGAATTTGGGTGGGGATACGTTGAATCTGTAGATTGATTTTGGCAGGATGGCCATTTTTACTATGTTGATCTTACTGAACCATGAGCATGAGAGATCTTTCTAAGTTCTGATATCTCCAATTTCTTTCTTCAATGTCTTAAAGTTCTTATCATACAAGTCTTTCCCTTGCTTGGTTAGAGTTACCCTCAAAACACTTTTATATTATTTGAGGCTATTATGAAAGATGTTGTTTCCCTGATTTCTTTCTCAGTCCATTGTCATTTGTACATGGAAGGACTACGGATTTTTGCAGTTAATTTTGTATCCAGCTAATTTGCCGAAGTTGTTTACCAGCCCTAGGAGTTTCCCAGTGGAATTTTTAGGGTTACTTAGGTATAGTATCGTATCATCTGCAAATAATGATAATTTGACTTCTTCTTTTCCAATTGTATCCCTTTGATCTCCTTATTGCTGTAGCTAAGACTTCAAGTATTATACTGAATAGGTATAGAGAGGGTGGACAATCTTAAAATGTTCCTTATTTTAGTAGACATTCTTTCAGTTTCTCTGCATTTAAGTTGATGGTGACTACAGGCTTGCTGTAAACTGCCTTTATTTTGTTGAGGTATGTCCCCTATATCCATAATCTACTCTCTCCAGGACTTTTATCATGAAGGGGTATTGGATTTTTGTCAAAGGCTCTTTCTGCATCTAATGAGATGATCATATGGTGTTTTTCTTTCAGTTTGTTCATATGGTAGATTACATTCATTGATTTTCATATGTTGAATCATCTGTACATCTCTGAAATGAAGCCTACTTAATCATGATGGATAATATTTTTGATGTGCTCCTTGATTCAGTTTGCAAGTATTTTACTGAGAATTTTTGCACCTATGTTCATAAGGGAAACTGGTCTGTAATTTTCTCTTTCTTTGTTGAGTCTTTATGTGATCTGGGTATCAGGGTAACTGTGGCTTCATAGAATGAATTGGGTAATGTTGCTTCTGTTTCTATTTTGTGGAATAATTTGAGTATTGTTATTATCTTTTCTTTGAATTTATGGTAGAATTCTGTGCTAAAACCACATGGCCATGGGCTTTTTTTGGTTGTGAGATTTTAGTGACTGTTTCTATTTCACTGAGGTTTATAGGTCTTTATAAATTGCTTATCTCATATTGACTTAACTCTGGTAAATGGTGTGTATGGGGGAAATTATCCATTTCTTTCAGATTTTCCAATTTGGTGGACTATAGGGTTTTAAAGTGTGTCCTTATAATTCTCTAGATTCCCCTGGTGTCTGTTTTTCTGCCCACACCCTTTTAATTTTAATATTGTTGATTTGGATATTCTCTCTGCCTTTTAGTTAATTTGGATAAGGATTTGTCAATCTTATGTATTTTCTCAAAGAACCAACTCTTTGTTTCTTTGACTCTTTGTATTGTTGTTGTTTCTAATTTATTGATTTTAGCCCTGGGTTTGGTTATTTCTTGCTGTCTTCTCCTTCTGGGTATGATTTCTTCTTTTTTGTTCTAGAGCTTCCATGTATGCTGTTAAGTTGGTAGTATGAGATCTCTACAACTTTCTTCTGAAGGTACTTAGTGCTGTGAACTTGCCTCTTAAAACTGCTTTCTTTATGTCCCATAAGCTTGGGTGTATTGTGTGTTCATTTTCATTCAATTCTAGGAAATCTTTAATTTCTTGCTAAACTTCTGTCTTGATCCATTTTTTGTTTGTTTTGTTTTGTTTTTTGTTCTGGGATTTTGATGTGGATTGCATTGAATCTGTAGATTGCGTTTGGCAAGAATGACATTTTTATTTTTTATTTAAATTCTTAAATTACTACTCATATTTACATATCCATCCCCCGATTCCCTCACCCTCCCATCCTCCCATGTCCCCCACCAACCACCCCCCAACGCACCCCCTAACTCCTCCCCAGGGATAGTGAGGCCCCCACCAGGGACCTTCAAAGTCTGTCATATCATTTGGGGGAGGGCCTAGGCCCTCCTTGCTGTATCTGGGCTACAATAGTATCCCTCCATAGGGAATGGGTTCCCAAAGTCCATTGTGCTCTAGGGATAAAGACTGGATCCACTGTTAGAGGTCCCATAGACTGTCTTGTCCTCCTAGTTATCACCCACATTCAAAGGGCTTGGTTTGGTCCAATGCTGTTTCCCCAGCTTTATGACGAGAGTCTCCATGCTATCAGTAGGTCAGGTCCACTGATTCTGCAGGTCTCTCCAGCCCTGTCTCAGCTCCTTTGCTCATCCCTCCTCCCTCTCCACAACTGAATATGGTTCAGTGCTTAGATGTGGGTATCTGTTTCTGCTTCAAACAGCAACAGGATGAAGGCTCTCCTTCCTCTCCCTGCCCCTGGGCTCCTACTTTGGCCAGGGGTTCTTGTCCCTATCCCCTTCTTTGAGGGACTATGCAATTTTCTCTTGGGGTCCTCCTTGTTTCCTAGCTCCTCTGGCAATGTGGGTTGCAGACTAGTGATACTTTGCTCTATTCTAAAAATAAAATGAGTGAGTACATACCATTTTTATATTTTTGTGACTGGGTTACCTCACTCAGGATGGTTTCTTCTAGTTTCATCTATTTGTCTTCGAATTTCAAGATTCCATTGTTTGTTTGTTTGTTTCCACTGAGTAGTACTCCAGTGTAGAAATTTACCACATTTTCTCTATCCATTCTTCAGTTGAGGGGCATCTAGGTTTCTTCCATTTTCTGGCTACTACAAATAATGCTGCTATGAACATAGTTGAACATATGTCCTTATTGTATGAGTGTGCATTCTTTGGGTATATGCCCAAGAGAGGAATTGCTGGATCTTGAGGTAGACTGATTCCCATTTTCCTGAGAAACCATCATACTGATTTCCAAAGTGGTTGTACAAGTTTCCACTATTATCAGCAATGGAGGAGAGTTCCTCTTTCTCCACATCCTCTCCAGCATAGATTGTCATTGGTGTTATTGATTTTAGCTATTCTGACAAGAGTAAGATGGTATCTCAGAGTGTTTTTGAGTTGTATTTCCCTGATAGCTAAGGATGTTGAGCATTTTCTCAAGTGTCTTTCAGCCATTTTGGATTCCTCTGTTGAGAATTCTCTATTTAGTTCTACACTCCAGCTTTTAACTGCATTGTTTGGTGGTTTGGTGGTTACCTTCTTGAGTTCATTGTATATTTTGGTGATCAGCCTTCTGTCAGATGTGGGGTTGGTGTAGATCTTTTCCCATTCTGTGGGCTGGCGTTTAGTCTTGCTGACTGTGTCCTTTGCCTTACAGAAGCTTCTCAGTTTCAGGAGGTTCCATTTATTAATTGTACATCTCAATGTTTGTGCAACGGGTTTTATGTTCAGAAAGCAGTCTCTATACCAATTTGTTCAAGGTTACCACTTACATTCTCTTCTAGGATATTCATTGTGGCTGAATTTATGTTGAGGTCTTTGATCCATTTGGACTTAGGTTTTGTGCATGGTAATAGATATGTATCTAACTGCAATCTTCTACATGTTTGAATCCAGTTATGCCAACACCATTTGTTGAAGATGCTTTCTTTTTTCCATTATATAACTTTTGCTTCCTTGTCAAAAATCAGGTGTTCATAGGTGTGTGGGTTAATATCAGGGTTTTCAATTCAATTCCATTGGTCAACCTGTCTATTTTTGTGCCAATACCAAGCTGTTTTCAGGACTATGGCTCTATAATAGAGCTTGAAGTCAGGGATAGTGATGCCTCAAGAAGTTCCTTTATTGTACAGGGTTGTTTTGGCTATCCTGATTTTTTTTGTTTTTCCATATGAACTTGAATATTATTCCATCAGGGTTTGTGAAAAATTGTGTTGGGATTTTGATGGGAATTGCATTGAATCTGTAGATTGCTTTTGGCAAGATTGCCATTTTTACTATGTTGATCCTTCCTATCCAAGAGCATGGGAGATATTTCCATTTTCTGGTACATTCTTTAATTTCTTTCTTTAAAGACTCAAAGTTCCTACCATACAGGTCTTTTTCGTTTTTTGGTTAGTATAACCCCAAGATATTTTGTTGTTAGTTGCTATTCTAAAGGGTAATGTTTCTCTGACTTCTTTCTCAGCACATTTATCTTCTGTATATAGTAAGGCTACCGATTTTTTTTAGTTAAACTTGTATCCTGCCACTTTGCTGAAGGTGTTTATCAGCTGTAGGAGTTAGTTCCCTGGTAGAATTTTTCGGGTCATTATGTAAACTATCATATCATCTGCAAATAGTGAAAGTTTGACTTCTTCCTTTCCAATTTGTATCCCTTGATCTCCTTTTGTTGTCTTACTGCTCTAGCTAGGACTGCAAGTACAATATTGAAGAGATATGGAGAGAGTGTACAGCCTTGTCTTGTTCCTAATTTTAGAGGAATCAACTTGAGTTTCTCTCCATTTAGTTTGATGTTGGCTGTTGGTTTGCTGTATATTGCTTTTATCATGTTTATGTATGTTCCTGTTATTCCTGATCTCTCCAAGACTTTACTATGAAGGGATGTGGATTTTGTCGAAGGCTTTTTCAGCATCTAGTGAGATGATCATGTGGTTTTTCTTATTCAGTTTGTTTATATGGTGATTACATTGATGGATTTTTGTATGTTGAACCCTGCATTCCTGGGATAAAGCCAACTTGATCATGGTAGATGATTTCTCTGATGTGTTTTTGGATTCGATTTGCCAGTATTTTGTTGAATATTTTTGCATCGATGTTCATGAAGGATATTGGTCTGTAATTCTCTTTTTTTTGTTGTGTCTTTTTGTGGCTTGGGTACCAAGGTAATTGTAGCCTCATAGAAAGAGCTTGGCAATATCCCTTCTGCTGCTGCTATTGTGTGGAACAATGTGAGGAGTACTGGTATTAGCTCTCCTTTGAATTTCTGGTAGAATTCTACACTGAAACCATATGGCCCTGGGCTTTTTTTGGTTGGTAGATTTTTGATGACTGCTTCTATTTCATTATTAACTGTTCTTGATTTAATTTTGGTAAGTGACATCTATCCAGAAATTGTCCATTTCCTTTAGATTTTCGAATTTTGTGGAGTACAGGTTTTCAAAGTATGACCTGATGATTCTCTGGATTTCCTCAGTGTCTGTTGTTATGTCCCCCTTTTCATTTCTGATTTTGTTAATTAGCATGCTCTCTCTCTCTGCCTCTTGGCTAGTTTGGATAAAGGTTTGTCTATCTTGTTGATCTTCTTGAAGAGCCAACTCTTTGTTTGATTGAGTCTTTGTAGTCTTTTCCTAGTTTCTATTTTATTGGTTTCAGCCCTCAGTTTGATTATTTCCTGGCATCTACTCCTCCGGGGAGAGTTTGCTTCCTTTTGTTCTAGAGGTTTCAGTTGTGCTGTTAATTCTCTAGTGTGACTATTCTCCAGTTTCTTCATGTGGGCATTTAGTGCTATGAACTTTCCTCTTAGCACTGCTTTCAAAGTGTCCCATAGGTTTGGGTATGTTTTGTCTTCATTCTCATTAAATTCTAGGAAGTCTTTAATTTCTTTTTTTTATTTCTTCCTTGACCCAAGAATGGTGCAATTGTGCATTATTCAATTTCCATGAGTTTGTAGGGTTTCTGCAATTTGTCTTGTTTTAATTCTAACTTTAAAGCATGGTGGTCTGATAAGATACAGGGGGTTATTCCAATTTTTTGTATCTGTGTAAGTTTGCTACGTTGCCAAGTATATGGTCAATTTTAGAGAAGGTTCCATGTGGTGCTGAGAAGAAGGTATATTAAATGTTCTATAGATAACTGTTAATCCCAATTGGGTCATAACTTCTGTTAGATCCTTTGTGTCTTTGTTAAGTTTCTGTCTGGTGGTCCTGTCTAGTAGTAAGAGCTGGGTGTTGAAGTCTCCTACAATAAATGTGTGAGGGTTCATGTGTGACTTGAGCTTTAGTCGTGTTTCTTTTACAAATGTGGATGCCTTTGTATTTGGAGAACAGATGTTCAGGATTGAGACTTCATCTTGATGGACTTTTCCTGTGATATGTATGAAATGCCCTTCTTCATCTCTTTTGATTGATTTTAGTTTGAAGTCTAGTTTATTAGATATTAGGATTGCTACACCAGCTTGTTTCTTGGGTCCATTTTATTGAAAAATCTTTTCCCAATCCTTTACTCTGAGGTACCATCTGTCTTTGAAGTTGAGATGTGTTTCTTGTATGCAGCAGAAGGATGGATTCTGTCTTCGTATCCATTCTGTTAGCCTGTATCTTTTTATAGGCAAGTTAAGACCATTTTGTTTTGGATTTGTTGGTGGTGGTGTTACTGTGTGTGGATTTCCCCACTTTTGGAGGGGGTGTTTGGTAAAGTGGGATTATCTGTTGCCTATGGTTTTTTTTAGTGCAGTTATCTTCATTGAGTTGGAGTTTTCCTTCCAGTAATTTCTGTAGGGCTGGATTTTTGGCTATGTATTGCTTAAATTTGGTTTTCTCATGAAATATCTTGTTTTCTCCAACTATAGTGATTGAAAGCTTTGCTGGATATAGTAGTCTGGGCTGGCATCCATGTTCCCTTAGCATTTGTAGGACATCTATCCAGGATCTTCTGGCTTTCAAAGTTTCCATTGAGAAGTTGGGTGTACTTTGGATAGGTCTGCCCTGAAGTGGGAAACTACCAATACGGAGCCAAGTAGAAATAGAAGGGTATTTAATAGGGAAAAGCCTTACTTACAGAGCAACCTAGCCAGCAGGTGCGGCAGCAGTCTGTACAGCAAGCCAAAAGGGAAAAAACAAAAGTGAAAGTCAGCCACGTGAAACTCTTACTCTTCGTCACCCTGACCATGCCCTCGCAGGCGTGGTCAGGCAGACCTGTAGCCAGCCCCAAAGCAGGTGTGGCTACAGGTTCCCCTACATTTATATGTTATTGGCCTTTTACTTTTGCTGCTCTTAATATTTTTTCTTTATTCTTTAGTTTGGTGTTTTGATTATTATGTGTCGAGGGGACTTCTTTTTGTGGTCCAACCTATTTGGTCTTCTGCAGGCTTCTTGTACTTTCATAGGCATATCCTTCTTTAGGTTGGGAAAGTTTTCTTCTATGATTCTGCTGAATATGTTTTCTGTACCTTTGAGCTGAATTTCTTCACCTTCTATACATATTTTTCTTCGTTTGGTCTTTTCACGGTGTCCCATATTTCCTGGATATTTTGTGTTAGGGATTTATTGGACTTGATATTTTCTTTGGTGGATGACTGTATATCCTCTAATGAGTTTTCCACACCTGAGATTCTCTCTTCCATCTCTTGTATTTTCTTGATTATGCTTACATCAGAGGTTCCTGATCTTTTACCCAGCTTTTATATTTCCAGCATCCCCTCATTCTGTGTTTTCTTTATTGTTTCTAATTCTGCTTTGAAACCGTGAACTGTTTGAATTGTTTCCTTCACTTGTTTGGTTGTTTTTCTTGGCTTTCTTTAGATTCTTTAAGAGATTTGTTTGTTTCTTGAATTTTTTGGTTTGTCTTTTCCTCCATTTCATGTAAATTTTTGCTTGTTTTTTCTTCTATTTCTTTAAGGGATTTTCTTGTTTCCTCTTTAATAGTGTCTATCATCTTCATAAGACAATTCTTAAGGTCCATCTCTTCTTTATCCTCTGTGTTGGGCTTTTCAGTTCTTGCTGGTGTGGAGTCCCTAGATTCTGGTGGTGTCACATTGGTCTTTCTGTTGTTGAGTGTATTCTTATTCTGTCGCCTTCCCATCCCTTCTTTCAGTGGGTACAGGTGGGGTCTCTCCCTGTCTCAGGCATCAGGCAGAGGGCTCAGGCTCAGGCAGCAGGCAGAGGGGGCACAAGGGTGAGGTGTGTCCGGACTCAGGGTGGGCCTTCCGGTCTGGGCAGGTCCACTCTTGTCCAGTAAGAATCGAGCAGGAGGTGATGAGGGAGGTTGAGGGCAGAGCAGTGCCCAGACTCACTCAGGTGGCAGGCAGAGGGCAGAGGGTAGAGGGCAGAGGGGGAACAAGGGTCTTGATCCATTTTTCATTCACTAGTGAGTTGTTCTGCTTCCATGAGTTTATAAGCTTTCTGTTGAACCTGTTGCTGACATCCAGTTTTAATTCATCGTGGTCAGATAAGATCCAGGGAGTTATTTCAATTTTCAGGTATCTGTTGATACTTGCTTTGTGTCTGAGTATATGGTCAGTTTTGGAGAAAGTTCCATGGGAGTCTGAGAAGAAGATATCCTTTTTTTCTGTTTAGGTAAAATGTTCTGTAAATATCTGTTAGGTCCATTTGGTTTATAATGTCTGTAGGCCCCAGAATTTCTCTATTTAGTTTGTGTCCAGATGACCTGTCTACTGGTGAGGATAGAGTATTGAAGTCTCCCTCTAGCAGGTGTGAGGGTCAATACATGGTTTAAACTTTGGTAGTGTTTCCCTTATGAACTTGTTATCCTAGTGTTCAGTGCATAGAAGTTAAGAATTGCAATGTCCTCTTGGTGGATTTCTCCTCTGATGGGTATGTAGTGTCCTTCTCTATCTCTTCTGATTCATTTTGGTTTGAAGTCTAGCTTGTCACATATTGAAATAGCTACATCATCCTGCTTCTTAGGTCCATTTGCTTGGATTATTTTCCATGAGGTGTATATTTATCCTTGATGTTAAGGTCCTTAGATGCAGCAGCAGGATGGATAGAATCCATTCTGTTAGGTTTTGTCTGTTTTTGTCAGGGAGAGGGGAATTGAGACCCTCACTGTTTAAAGACATCAATGAACACTGTTTTTTAATTCTTATTTTGTTGCTGTGGAGTGTGTGTGTGTGTGTGTGTGTGTGTGTGTGTGTGTGTGTGTGTGTGTTTCCCCTCTTGCTTGTCTGAGACTATTTATTCTTTTTGTTTTCTTGCATGTGATTAACCTCTTTAAATTGGAGCTTTCCTTCTCGATCCTTCTGTAACCCTGGATTTTCAGAAAGATAGATATTGCTTAAATTTGGTTTTAGCATGGAATGTCTTCTTTACTCCATATATGATAATTGAAAGTTTTGTTGGGTATAGTAGTCTAGGCTTGTATCTGTGGTCTCTTAGAGTCTGCAATACATCTGTCCAGGCCCTTCTGGCTTTTAGCCTCCATTGAGAAGAAAGGTGCATGTGTTATTTTAATCAGTCTGCTTTTATTTATTATTTGGTCTTTTTCCCCTCACAGCTTTCAATATTCTTTCTTTGCTCTGTGTGTTTAGTGTTTTGATTATTATGTGCCAAGGGGAATTTCTTTTCGGATCTAATCTATTTGGTGTTCTATCTGCTTCTTATACCTTGATAGGCATCACCTTCTTTAGGTTAGGGAAATTTTCTTCTATGGTTTTGTTGAAAATACTTTCTGTTCCTTTGATCTGGGTTTCTTCTCCTTTCTCTATTCCTATTATTCTTAGATTTGGTCTTTTTTATTTAATCCCAGATTTCCTGGATTTCTTTAGATTTAACATTTTCTTTGACTGATGTATCTATTTCTTCTATTGTGTCTTCAGTGTCTGAGATTCTCTCTTCCATCTCTTATATTCTGTTGGTGAGGCTTGCCTCTGAAGTTCCTGTTGGAGTTCCTAAATTTTTCATTTCCAGATTTCCCTCAATTTGGGTGTTCTTTATTAGTTCTATTTACACCTTCATGTCTTGAAATATTCTATTCATTTCCTTTCACTGTTTGTTTGCATTTTCATAGATTTCTTTAAGGAATTTATTCATTTACTCTTTAAGGACCTTTATCTTATTCACACAAGCTACTTAAAATGTTTTGTCTTGTCTTTCAGCTATGTTGTAATACTCAAGACCTACTTTGGTAGGGTTGCTAGGTTCTAGTAGAGACCTACTGTCCTGTCTGTTTTTATTGTACTTTACTCTTGCAAGTAGGCATCTAGATTGACAATTTAGGTTTGGGAAGATTGTGATTTTAGGTACTGATATCTGATCTGATTTTGTCCTTGGTGGGTGTTTTGTTCCTTGGTTTCTTCTGTTCTCTCTGGTTCTTAGAAGAATAAGTGGCTGTGGTTGCCTAGTGAGAAATTCTTCTGGGATCCTGATAGGTGAAACCACTGGGGGATCTGGATAAAATGTGTTCCTAGCCCTGGGAGCTGGCACTTGGAAATGGAGATGGACTAGGAGGAAGGGCCTAAGAGAATCCTCTGGAGGAGGAAATCAAGGTATTCCTTCAAGATTTTCTTAGTTCCCAGAGAACTAGGAGATGCAACAACAGGTAGTCTTCTACAGAGCAATGATGAGACTGGGGGATTGGATGTAGGGGAGAGGAGGGAGGGTGAGGATCTGAAGCTCTCCTACCTGCTTCAATGGCCAATTTGCTTCTCTGTCAGGTTTGGCTTCTGGGTTCCCAGAGAAAGCCTGTTGGAGCTGTGGGCTAGAATAAAGCAATGAGAGCATTAGAGGAGAATATCTGTGTGATCCACTGGAGATGGGCACAGAGGGGAAGGGAGGCTGCCACCAGTGGTCTTCTACAGGGCTAGAGATAAAACTGGAGTATTGGATTTGGAGGAATGGAAGAAGGGATGAAGATTGGCAGTTAGCTTTCCTGTTTCCCTGGATGGAGTGGCCTCATGCATCCTCTAGAAGAACATCTTAAAGATCATGAAAAAAGAACAGAAAACTCCCGGCTTCTATGCTGCTTCTCTTCCACCCTGTGCCAATGCAGACATCACTAGTTGATCATAGCTCAGCTGTAGAACTTTTACCACAAAATGCCAGCTTTGACAATGGACTGCAGTTGAAACCTACTTTATGTCCTTTGACCTAGTTATTTAATTAGCTTGTGTTGTCAACTTGAAGAGAGAAGTCATCTAGGAAGAGAGAATGCCATTTAAGAAAATGCCTCCATCAGATTGTCCTGGGGCCTGTGTGACATTTTCTTCATCAATGATTGATATGGGAGGATCCAACCCATTGTGAGTGGACCACTAATAAGCAGGTGGTCCTGTGTTATATAAAAAGAAGCATAGTCCAGAGTCTTCTGAGGAGCAGTGGCATCAATTAAGAAAATGCCTATTATCAGACTGGCCTGTAGGCAAATCTGAGGAACATGTTTTTTATTAATGATTAATATGAGAGGGCCTAGCCCACTGAAAGTAGGTCTTGAATATTACAGCATAGCTGGAAGACAAGACAAAAATTTTAAAATAGCATGTGTGGATAAGATAGAGGTCCTCAAAGAGTAAATGAATAAATCCCTTAAAGAAATCTATGAAGACACAAACAGTGGAAGGCATTGAATAGAACACTTCAAGGCATGGAGATGTAAATAGAATCAATAAAGAAAGCCCAAATTGAGTGAAATCTGGAAATGAAAAATTTAGGAACTCCCACAGGACCCTTGGAGGCAAGCTTCTCCAACAGAATATAAGATATGGAAAACAGAATCTCAGACACTGAAGACACAGGTTCATATCCGGGCAGATTGACCTGAGTAGTATAAGAAGGAAGGCTGAGCAAATCATAGAGCAAGCCAGTAAACAGCACCACTACATGGTCACTGAATTCCTGCCTTGAGTTCCTGCCCTAATTTCCTTCAGTGGTGGACTATGATGGGGATGAAAAAACCAAAAGAATCTTTTCCTTCCCAAAGCTTCTGACCATGGTGCTTATCACTAGAACAGAAACCTAACTAGTCGGGCGTTGGTGGTGCATGCCTTTTATCCCAGCACTGGAGAGGCAGAAGCAGGAGGATCTCTGTGAGTTCGAGACCAGCCTAGTCTACAAGAGCTAGTCCAGGACAGCCTCCAAAGTTACAGAGAAACCTTGCCTCGGAAAAAAAAAAAGAAAGAAAGAAAGGAAGAAAGGAAGAAAGGAAGGAAGGAAGGAAGGAAGGAAGGAAGGAAGGAAGAAAGAAAGAAAGAAAGAAAGAAAGAAAGAAAGAAGGAGGAAACCTAACTAGCACACACCAAATCTAAAGTTATCCTCTCATTTTACAAACCAGAAAGTTTAGCCTTTTGAGATTAGGCATACGATCCAAAAGCACAGGAATTTAAAAAAAAAATTAATCCTGAACCTCTCTAATAGTAGTTTCTATACCATGTCAACCTAAACTTTAATAAAACATGATTTAAAGGTTAACACAGGGTTTAAATAAGGCTTATTCTTTTGTTCTAAATCAGAGTCAAATGAAACTGTGTGGAATGAAATATGGGTCAAGCTGACACACAGAAAATCTAATTTCCCTTGCACTTCACCAGAAATAGTTCCTTAAATGCCTTTCCTGTTTAGTTCTAACAGACAAACCACTTGAACCCAAGTCTTGCAAGAAGGAAAATAATGAGATGACTTTGGGCCCCTAGTTGGATGTTTTCAGGAACAGGAGAATCCCAAACCTGCTGCTATTCATTATCAACTCAGCCAGCAGTGCCAAGTCCTCTCAGCTTCTGCTAGTCTCCCTGAGAAAGGGCTACTGAACAACCCCTATTCCTCATGTCTCCTCCCTGAAGAAATTGCACCAGAACTTTACACAAGACCCATCAATAGGTCTCTAACAGAAATATCTGAGCCTGTATCAATGAGATACTGCTGAATGCTAAAATACATAATTAAAATTTACTAACACCACTGTCCATGATGACTTATTTGGCCCCAAAATCTAAAAAACAAAAAAGCTCTTATCTCATGAAAGTATTTGTAAGAAGAGAGAGAATAATAGGGACCAAAAGACAGACGATGTGTTACATTTTACTTAAAGTCAAAGGGTTCTCTTTGTGACCGTAAAGATAGGAGTTTCTCTAAGAGACAATGTAAGTGTTCTGATGGCTAATTAAAGAAGGGAGAAGCTGGGACACAAGTTGAGGGAAATGATAAAGCCTGAACTACTTATTCACCAGTAAGGGGAAGAGATGTCAGGTGTGACAGGCAAATGCAGAAGCTGTTGCTGAAGCCACTTTAATGGGATATGACAGGAATAGGAAAAGACTGAGTAGCTCAATAAGGCTGCAGGGAACAGGGTCTCCATTACCACAACTAGTTGCCCAATGGAGTTGTAAGGAGCTGTGGAATAGTTAGTGGATGGCTGCCCCTGTTGCATCTGTGCATCCTATAAGCCACAGCCTGGCTTCTCAGAAATTTATCTTCATTACTGTTCCCCAGCAAGGACTAGAGCTAACTGGTTAAATCACCCCTAGTCTCACTGAAGGGTGTCACCGGGTCTGTTTCCATCATGACAAAGGTTACACACACTGACTAGGGAACAGGTAAATTGCCTGTGCCCCTGTAAATAGTCCACACCCAAGCTCATGCAAGCAACACTAATTGAACTATATGTGTTCCAAAAAAACAGAGACATAAAAATAGGACAGCCTATTGGTAAGAAAAGTGGGTTTAGCAGGGGTGCAGGGAGGATAGGGGGACAATGGGAAATGAAAATGACAAATAAACTAACAGTCATTGCTCACTGAGAGTTTCATATCCCTGCCATAATCACTAGAGGGCTTTTCCACATGCGAAGAGCTTATGAAGGGCTGGAGGCATAGCTCAGTGCTGGAATGATTGCCAATAAGGGGTGGGGAAAGGAACCATTTTGAAACACAACAGAGCACTTTGCTCTTTTTAATGTGATCTGCCCTCAGAGGAGCCTTTTTCATCAGAACCTAACCTTGCTAGATTTAATAGGAGCCTAATTGGCCTGTAGGAAATGGACTTCTCAACTGCAGTCAGCTCAGCCAGGCCTGACTCACCAAGGAGGAAAGGGGAAACTGGGAAGCAAAATCCAGAAGCACAGGCTCACTCAAGACTAAGGCCTAGTTAGGGACATCAGAAAGTTCCCCACTCCAAACCTCGACACCACGTCACTGAAAACCATTTCAGAAGTTCATTTTATATTCTAGCTGTGTCCCACCCTCAGCAATGCATTACAAGGCACGCTCAAAGGTAAACACTAACTAACACTCAAAGTGTCACATCTTTGCTAGTGGAGCCCTGGGGACCAAGCTGCAACAGAGTTCTGGAGATGGAAAAGAATCCAATTGGGAAATTACTATGAAGATAGTGGGAAGTTTAGAAAACATCTCTGAGCCTCAGACCTCACATCTGAAAATGGAACCAGCAATGAACTACCTGGTTCGCACTTACTAATTCATGCTTGCACACAGAGACCTCTGGATGTAACTGGGTGTCCTCCAGACCTCAGAGTAGCCCTGTAGTCTCTAATGTCACTCTTATCTACATTACTTATGACAAATGGATCAAGCCCTCTTCTCACTCTGTATGTTCATCCTTCAGCTTTCTAAGGATTCTCGTGTATAGCAACCAAGTTTACCTGACCTCTTCTTACAAGGTTTTACCGCCTCTGAAGATTTGGTCAGTTCATCTCTGAAAATCTCATCCAGGGATGTGCACAGTCTTTCTTCTTGTCTTCAAATCACAATGAATTTTTTCTGCATTCTTTCATTATTCTGCCAAAGTATCCAAAACACAGCAACGGGAAGTATGCTTTACAATTTCACAGAAGATCTAGGGTTATGTGACAGGGATACAGTACAGCACAAAGTGACCAAGTGACAACATTCCATGCCAGTGTCATGATGTTTGTGGCCCACATTCCATTCTTATCATTCTGTTCACATCTGCTTGGGGCCCCTGCTCATCTATCACCTGTCACCTTAAGTATCTCGTTTCTTCTTTACAGCTGCCCCCTTCTATTTGAATCCTTTCCTGTGACCTGTTAAAGATTCTATTGCATTTTAATGTGCTGTACAAAGAAACCAACCTTTTTCCTACTTTATCATCACTCAACCAGACATTGCAAGAGGACAGAGGGTTGTCACTATACTGTTGCCAAAGAGTCTATAAATGTATTTTTGTAAACAATAAAACCCTTAAATCCCTGAACATAATCATTCCATTCTTCTAGAAAGTAGAAAAGTCCACAGCCAGCTTTTTAAAAATAAAATAAAACAACGTTCCTTCCTGCTCTACAGTGCCCATGTCAAAGCATTTAGTAAATTCTTGTATTTGTGTTCTCTCCTACCGTGGGAAGTCACAAGGCACCTAGAACTACAAAATGCTAGACTAGGGGAACACAACACCCAAGAGTATCTCTAAGATACTCCCTTTCTTTGTTTGTAGGGAAGTGAGGGTTCAGAAGGAAAAAGCTGATTAGCCCCAGCTAGCTCAGAAACAGAGTGGCAGAGTGAGGAGAATACAGTCCTGTGATAGCCAGCTCAGGGGTGGCTGTTCTTGCCTGCTGTTTGCTCCTTTGCAGGTACATCAGAATAGCCAGGGGCAGACTCACTAGCAGAGGTTGTAGATAGGTGGATATGTATTGGTTATGATACTTGGCCTTCAAGCCATGAAAACAAACTGTGAACACATTTCCCAGCTCACAGAATGGGGAATCCTGCTGTGGAGAGCAGAACTTGGTACAGGTGGATTTAGCCACTCCACGATGACATCAGAGCCTCCGTTCCTCCAGTCGCTTCTGTCTGTGTTCCTTAGCATTGGCTTGATCTTCAAGTAGGCCGTGAATACCATCAGCAACCATTCTGAGTGTAAGATTCCAACTCAATGGAAATGAGGCTGTCTACTCCTATGCTGTTTTATTATAGGAAGACTTGCTAGAGTTTTGGCTTCTCTTTACATCTTTCCTAAACACATCGGAGACAGACATCCATTCTTGAAACAGTCACTGTGAGAAAGTAAATAAATAAGCAAATAGCAATTCCTTGAGGAAAATCAGGCTGTGCTGAAAATGAGACTTGCTGGAGTTTTATATCAAAATGCCAGATGTGCACCTGCACCACAAAGGCTTAATTCTTTCAAGAAAGAGGAAGTGGGAAGAACTTTGAGATGGATGCTAGACAAATATAAACAGAGGTTCCTTGGTTCTTCCCTGTCCCGCAACCACTTTTAAATAATCACTCAGTGGCTTATATTAATTGTTAATGCTGGACCAATAGCTCAAGCTTATTACTAGCTAACTCTTACATTTAAATTAACCCATATTTCTATAAATGTTTTGCCATGTGACTCAAGGCTTATTACCTCATTTTCTATATGTCCTGCTTGTCTGGCAGCTACCTGGCATTTCCCTTGACTCCATCCTTCTTATCCCCATCATTCTCAGTACGTTTCTGCCTAACTTTATCCTGCCTGGCTATTGGTCAGTCAGCTTCTTTGGACCAATCAGAACATAATTTACACAGTGTACAGGAATATTCCACAGCAGACACATACACAAGTGTGCCTGCCTCTAGGATTCTACAGTGGGACTTATGCATGTGCAAGGCAGAAGCTACCTGATGACCCCAAAGACACATTTTGTGAATGGCATGCTGAAAATCCCAGCCTCTACCACTCCAACTATGGAAGCAAGCATTCCCGCACAGTAATTTCAGGAACTACCAAACATCAGGTCTAGAGTTTTGACCTTCCAGAACTTTTAGATACAGGGTTCATGTCAAGTCATTTCCTGGACACATTTCAGTTTCCTTAGATAACCCCTTCTCCCAGTTTCTTCTTCCATAATTTCATCTCTATAAACAATTATGAAGCATTTCCTACTTCTTCTCTAAGTCCGGGAATAATTGCAAAGTCGTCCCAGTGTCATTTATACACCTGCATCTGTTCCTGCTCTACAGAGTACTTCTGTTCTTGTATCTGCAGCAGAGAGACCTGCGGCAATACTGGTTTTCCAGCTCTTGAGAGTAGCCCTTGATTTTGGATAATGTTCTTGTTCACTGTAAAGATTTCTCACTCATATTAGTTTAATAAAATGCTGATTGGCCAATAGCCAGGACAGAAGTATAGGTGGGGCTACCCAACTAAGGGAATTTTGGGAAGAGGAAAGGCAGAGACACAATTGTCAGTCAGATGAAGAGGAAGCAAGATGAGAATTCCTTACTGAGAAAAACTACCAAGCCATATGGCTAAACATAGATAAAAATTATGAGTTAATTTAAGTTGTAAGAGCTAGAGAGTAATAAGCCTGAGCAACAGGCTAAACAGTTTATAATTAATACAAGCCTCTTTGCTTATTTGGGCCTGAACAACTGCAGGAATTGGTAGAACAGAAACCTCCATCTACAGACCCCTCAGCCCATTGGCTTTCTCTGCTCGTTCCTTCTTGTTTTTGTTCCTCTCATTGACTAATTTCAAATGTTCTGCCCATCTTGTTCTCTCTTCTGTTGAAGCTCTCCATCTACCTTTTAAGTTCTTTCATTATCTTCTTCAGCTCCAGAATTTCTTTTCGGTTCTATTTTATGGCTATTTATTTAGTTAGTTATTTGTGAAGGGGTGGGACAGGGGATCGGTAGGTTTGTATGCACTGGGGAAGGAGTGATGCATGTTTCATTAATATAGTGGAAGGCCAGAAGTCAACATTAGCTGTCTTCCTCAGACACTCTCCAACTTGCTTTTTGAGGCAGGGTTTCTGACTAGGCTGGTAGGCCAGTGAGCTCCATCGGTCCTCAGCACAAATGTATGCCAACATGAATTGCTTTTCAAATGTATTTTACCTGAGTTCTTGGAGTCAAACTCAGATGCCTCATCCTTGCTCAGCAAATACTTTACCAATAGAGCTATCTTCCTGGACCTATTTCTTTCTTCGCTGGTGCTTTCTGTTCAAGCATTGTTTTCCTACCTTGGTTTCCTTGTCTAGCTATGTTTTCTTACATCTCACCGAGCTTTCTTAACCATCTCAAAGATGGTTACTTTGAGTTCTTTTGAAGTTCCTAGATCACATTTTTATTGGAGTGGGAATTAGTGGTAGTGACCGCTTGCTACTAATTTGGTTGTGTTGATCATTAAACAATCCATGCATATATTAAGTATCATGGTGTGTGTGTGTGTGTGTGTGTGTGTGTGTGTGTGTGTGTGTGTGTGTAAATAGCAGGTGATGTCTGTGTAGATACTCTGTCCTTAAGGCTAGTGCCTCAACAGTCAGAGTGCCCACAGTGACTGACTGGGTGGGCAAAAACTGGTAGTTACTCAGCACGGTGCCTCCACAGTTCTAATCTAGCATTGGAACCTAGAAGGTTCCTGGAGAGTTGCTGGTCCCTAATCCACAATGAAAGCTTGTAAATGCTGGTTCTGATGCCAGCAAAGGAATCAGCAGCAACAACAGGAAACAACAACCTGGGTAGCAAGAAGAGACCAAACCAGAAATAGCCTCATAAGGTACTCTTTGCCATCTCTATTTACCTGGGCTGCTACCAGGATGGTCATCTGCAATAAGGGCAGGTCTTCCCACGTGAGTCAAGTCAATCAGGACACAGGTTTGGGACAAGCTTCTACTCAGATGGTCCTAATTTGTGGCAAGTTGGCTTTAATGCCAACCATAATAATTTACAACCCACTTATAGTTTCATTTGTTGAGTCTTTAATTTTATAAAAAGGGTAATGACTGGGCACTGAAGCAAATGCCCACCTATTGTCTCTGACTTACAGGAAAATGTCTTTTTGGTCTTCAAGGTCAGACACTAGAGACAGTCCTGAGGAAAATACAGTTTTAGTCAAGTCTTCTCCAACCTCAAGCACTCCCCTGGCTAGGGAGCAGTCCCCACAGTCAGAACATTTAGCACAGCATTTTAAAGTTTGTTTGTCTACTTGTTTGTCTACATGTGAGGCTTTGTGATGATGAGAACCATGCAGTTATCTCCCTGTAGCCATCATATCAGTTCCTTCACCCCAGGATGCTCTTCTCTAGCTGTCTCGTTCTGGCATCAGGCCATTTCAGAAAGCTTGACAGCACTTACTTGGCCTGAATTCCTCCTAAACCTCTCAACCCAATAAGCTTGCTTAGTGCCTCCGATGCATTCCACACTGATATCTGTCGCATACCTCACAAGTGTGTATTTTCTGGCCCCTGTGCTCCTTGGAGACATTTGCATTCAGCTGAAACTGAGTTGTGCCAACCAACCAAGATTTCCATGCGTGGCATAGCTTTCTCTTGTTTCTTTCTGCCTATGTGTCCTCATTCTGGCTGGTGCCTCTGTTCCACCCTTGAAGACCCTTGTACAATAAAGAGCCCAGAACTTCTAGTATGACCCTTATCCTCAGAAATCCTGCAGTCCCTGAGGTCGCCCTTGTTTATGGTTCCAATTTCATACTGAGAGGTCTCTGGAGGACTTGGGGTCTCAGGAAACAATATTTTTCTCACCTCAATTCCACATGCACCTCCAAATATGACCATTACATTTAATCCTTTTAAAGCAAGATACATGTTTTAAAGGGTGTGCTTAAATGAGCAGTAAATTATGCATGTGGGTCTGAATGTAAGCAAGGGCTTTCACAGCAGCACCCAGCCCAACATCAGAACCAACCTAAATGTCTGCCAATGGAGGCCTGCTTAAACAGTACACATTTTAAACACACAGTGGAATTTTAAACAGCCATTAAAATTGATGAGATACTTCTAAATTTGTTGACCCAGAAAGACCATGGCAGAATATTGAGTGAAAAAGCAGGTTAGCCAGCAGTTGATGTGATCTCATTTACATAACTGCATGTGTGGGTATGAGTGTGTGGGTGTGAGGGTGCACAAGAAAGTGTGTATGAATGTGTGAGAAACCTGGGAGTGTGGGTACATGTGTGTGTGAGAGAGAGAGGGGGGGGAAAAGAGAGAGAGAGAGAGAGAGAGAGAGAGAGAGAGAGAGAGAGAGAGGGAGAGAGGGAGAGAAGGAGGGAGGAAAGAAGGAAGGAAGGAAGGAAGATAAGCAGGTGTATTTGGAAATGCCTAGAATAATATCAGATTGTTGACAATGGCATTGTTGGTTCTGAGCAGTGGGAGCTTCAAAGCCTTTTCATATATAAGCCAGACTGTGAACTACATACAAATGACTCTGCATGGGGGGCTGGCTATTTCTCGGCGTGAGGGTGGGCTCATTCAGTTTTGTAGCTTTCAAGGTAAGTCTGAAGCCAACACAGTAAAACATCTCCCTTCTCTGTGTTGGGAAAGAGAAGGTGCCAGAGGTTGTGAGCTAATTAGCTGTGAATGAGCTTGGCTTCTTTTGTGGCTGCAGCTAATAGTCAGTCTATTTGCTTAAAAGAATCTGCAGCAACAGACTCCTCTGGTTCGCAGATGGACAGACACCCACACCCACCCCTCCCCACCCTGCACTGCCTCTACCCTGCCCTGTTTTCCATTCCCTAGATGCCTTTTGCCTGTATAAAGATTCTTTAAAAGCATTTGGAAACTTCTAGAAGGATCTGTGCTCAGCTGAGAATGTGGCCCATGAATCATCCACCATAACAAATGATTCTGTTCCCAACACCAGCACTGTGCTGACCCTTTGTAGGGGCCCAGATTCCACCTTTCATTCACCCATATAAAATCTGATTAAAAATCATCTCTTAAGAGCTGTGGAAATGGCTCCTTGGGTGAAAGGGTTTTCTGTACACTCATGAGGATTTGAGTTCATATCCTCAATACCCACATCAAAGCTAGATCCATAAGCCCAGTGAGCCTGAAAGAAGCTGCTCAAATTAAGCTACACACACACACACACACACACACACACACACACACACACACACTTAAATAAATGATGCTATCTTTTCTCTGTCTCCCCCAGTCAGGATCCTCCAGAAGATCACCTATCCTATCCCAACCTTTTTTCTTACTACAGGAAGGTGGTGGACTGCAGGAAGGATATTAAAAACATTAAAGGTACTTTGAGGCTACAAGCACCAGCAGCGCTTCTGAAGTTCTGTAGACAGTTCCAACAGGCTTGTCTTTAAAATAGCACCGACTAAGCATGACCAAGGCAATTGACAAGGGCTTTAAGTAAATAGGGTCTGGAGAGGTAAGTTTCATGTTGAAGAATAAATAATGTCAGAGGTACGTGTGAAATCACTTAGAACACTTTGATGACTTTGCCAAATTGTGGCTCAGCTGCTTTGCCACCTTCCTTCAACCACAGCCAGTAGTGGGTAGGTGGGTAGATGTGACTTTATAACACAGAATTGGATTCTGTGATTTTTGGACCTGGACAAGCAAGTCCTGAATCTGAAAGAAAGGAGGAGCCCTTGGGCACAGAGGCATACTCTGACCTTCATCAGGGAGACCCCACTGTGCTCTTAAAGCCTTCAGCTGACTGAGTCAGGCCTACCTAGAGTACTATGGATACTCTTCCTCACATAAAGGCAATTGATTATGGCTTTTAGTCACAGCTACAAAATACCTTCATGGGAATGCCTACATTAGCATTTGATGGAATGAACAGGCAAGCTGACACAGAACAAGATGTGCACACATTTCAAAGAGACCTGCACCCATGGTCACAGGACAAGATGTGCACACATTTGAGACCTGCACCAGTGGTTTTCTTGGGCTTCAAGCTTGCATCAATCAGATCATGAGACCTCCTAGATTCCAAAATCATATGACCTAAGTGTTCTGTGGGGGAAGGGGGGTGTCTATAGTTGCATTCATTTCCTTTCCCATCACTATGTCCAAACACTGACAAAAAGGAACTTAAGGGAGGAAAGATTAATTTTGGCTCCGAGTCTGAGGGCATACAGTTCCTTGTAGGGACAGTATGTTGTCAGGTGACCCCATGGTAGCTGGAACATTCAAGCGGCAAATTTTACATCCTCACACCCCAGTGAAGCAGGAAGCACAAAGAAGACAGGAAGTGGAATCAAGCTCACTAATAGGGCAAGACACAGTCACCACTCACATTAGAATAAAAACTAAATGAACTTCCCTAACACACACCCTACCTGTAGGTCCTAATTTGGCTTAGGTCACAACTCACCCTTTTACAAAAAGTAATCATCTTGTTAGGTTAATTTCTCTATGTTAATGTATTTCTTCGTGTGGTACCAAGCATATTCTTTCTCAACACCAATTATTCCATATTCTCCTGGAGACTTCTCAGCTTCCACTGCAGTGAGCCATGGCAGCCAATAGACTGTGTTTATTTCTGGGAACAAATTTTTACAAGCCATTGTCCTTCTCTCAGATCTCCTTCCTGGCTTCAGCCGGCTCAGTGGCCTCAAGTTCCACCAGTGACACAGAGCAGGTGGCTCAACCTGCATTGGGGGAAATAAACTTTATTTATTGAACTCTTCAGATTTCCTGGGGGGAAAGTGGATGCCTGAGTGATTGAACAGCAGATGGGCCTCTGCACAGAGGCCAGGCGGAGGCAGCAGCCCGTGCCCAGCTTTGTAGATAGAATTTGGGTTAAAGGTTTCTTTTATTTTGTGAATTTACCTTGGAGACTTACATATTTGCTGCTGTCTATTTCTTCATATTTAGTGGCTGGAATTCCTAACTTTTAATTGAAGCTTCTCAGCTTATTGTTCCCTCTCTCCTCCTTGGAGCAGCTAATGGCCAGTAAATAAATCCACAAGGACCCAGTATAACTGTGGTTTAAACAAACACTTTATTGAAATGCTGGAAGAGCCGGCTCCTGGAAGATTACAGTTCCTGTGTTTGCCCTGCTGATCCGCTGCCTCCCACTTCTGCTGCATAAGCATTTCCTTGGCTTTCAACTGTGCTGAAATGTCTACTTGGAACTCCTTAGTGAGAAAGGCTGTTTCAACCTATCCACTCCAACCCCCCAGAGCTCACTTCAAGTAAGGCATCAGAACTCTCTAGCAACCTGCGCCCAAAGTCCATCCATCCTCATCCACAAATAACCAGCTTACACAGCCACTGTGGAAGCTTTAACCTAAGGACAGGGCTAATAAATTTAAGATGCAGTAAAATGTAATTAATTTTACATTTCAAACCCTTTGTTTTTGTCTTTGGGGGTCTGTTGGTGTTTGGGTACTATTAATTTTTAGTCGGTGTCTTTCTCCAAAGCAATTCTAAAGGTGATCAATGGAAGCAAAGAGAAGAGCAGTCACACAGAAAGGAAGTCAAGTCCCAGACCAGTCCCAAAATACTTTCAGCTTCAATCACAGATCAAGGGCACCCATCCCATTATCTACCACACCAATAAAAGGGAAGCAGAGGCTGGGACACTCAGAAAGCTGAATGAAGCTGCATTTGGAGACAATTCCTTTTCAGTCAAGATTACAGAAAACTGGCTCTGAGCTCAAATCCCATGTCTGTATCTTGCCTCAGGTTCCTTTTCTGTGAAATGGGGTGACATTATCCTCCTTGTCTCCATTCCTTTTGTTCCCCACAATGTTTTCAAGTGTCACCTCTCAAATTCCTATCTTGGGATCTACTTCTGTGACAACTCAGACATTGGCATCTTCACTCTATTTCCCCTGTCCCCCATATAACCTAAAAAGAGGCATAGATAAGCAAAATGTGATCTGTCCTGTTAGTGAGATTATTTTTCAGTCATAGAAAAAAGAAGAGTATGAGGACAGGGGGGAGGGGGAGGAGAACTGGGGAGGGGGAAGGGTGTAAGGAGGAGAAAGAGAATGGGGAGGAAGAGTTTGGGGAGGAGGAAAAGGACGGGGAGGAGGAAGAGGTCAGGGAAGAGGAAGAGGATGGGAGAGAAAGAGGACAGGGAGAAAGAGGATATGAGGAGGAAGAGGGTGGGGAGGAGGAAGAGGAGGAGGAAGAGGACAGGGAGGAGGAAGAGGAAGAGGAGGGATGGCAGGAACATGGATATAGGTTCTTCCTTTGGAAGAGTTCAGACATAAAAGGTCTCTTATGATTTCATTTATGTGACATATATCATAATGAAAGCAGTGAATTGTAGGGGAAGCTCTAGCCACGCCTACTTAGGGGCTGGCTACAGGTGTGCCTGACCACGCCCTTCTGTAGCCAGCCCATAAGTAGGCGTGGCTACAAGGACGAAAGTGCAGAAGTGTGTGCTGATCAGTTTTTCGTCACTGTGACAACGTCCCTGAAATCAGCAGCTTATAGGCTTACATTTGTTCACTGCATGTAGCCTGGGAAGCAAAGGGAGACAAGCAAGAGGAGCCTTGGGTTCAGCATGCCTTCCCACACTCCCAGTTGCCCAACTTCTAAGTCAGTGCAACTTCTTAAAGGCTCTACAACAGTGGTTCTCATCCTGTGGGTCACGACCCCTTTAGAGTCGAATGACCCTTTCTCAGGAATCGCCTAAGACCATCAGAAAACACAGATATTTACATTACTCTTTATAACAGTGGGAAATTATAGTTATGAAGTAGCGACCAAAAATAATTTTATGGTTGAGGAACTGTGTTAAAGGGTTGAAGCATTAGGAAGGTTGAGAACCACTTTACTGCAACCTCCCTTTGGCACCACACACTGACAAGCAAGCCTTCAAACACAGTTCTCCAAGGCACACTCCAGATCCGGCTTATAGCACTGTTTAATGGGCACAGGGTTTTGTTTTGGAGTGAGGCCGTGTTTTGAAAATAGAAGCCATTGTTGCATAGCATTGAGAAGGGCTAAATGCTACTGGCCACAGTGTGAGTTTCAATAGTTGTGTTATGTGGGTTATATCTCAGTAATTATTTATTGTGTACTCTCAACTAAACAATTCAACTTTTACATGTTTCTTAAAAACAAAAGGAAGGTGCTAAGGAGACTTCTCAGTCAGCAAAGTGTTTGTCACACAAACAAAACCCTAAATTCACATCCTCAAGACCCAAATAAAAAGTTAGGAACAGCACACAGACCTGAAATCCTAACACCAGAGAAAGAAACAGAAGCAGCCCCATAGCTCAGTGGCCAGCCAGCCTAACTGAATTGATGATCACCAAGTTTAGTGAGAGTCCTTATCTCAAAAACTAAGATGGAAAGTAATAGAGAAAGCCACCTAACATTGACCCCTGGCCTCCACACAAACACACCTGTGTAACACATACACACACAACACATACACAGAGAAAAAGGTGCAGGGATGTCCATGGAAACATCATTTATAATAGCAAAAACAGCCTAAATGTTTATGATAAATGAGTAGTTGAACAAAATACAAACATAGCTGCCTGGCAGCAGAACTGCATCCCTGCTCAGATCCCCTGTGACCCTCCCCCAGGCCCAAGCCATTCCAGCAAATCCCCAACCCCAGTGCTGAGCTTTGCCTCCAACCCTAGAGGACTTCTGCCACTGAGGCACAGACCACACCAGCAACAACTGGTGAGTGACCCTCCTGTTCTGTGGCCTGCCCCCACCCATCTCAGTACCAGCAACATTTCTGGGCCCTGCCCCCAACTCCAAAGAAATCCCACTGCTCTGGTACAGTTGACCTCACCAGTTGACCAGTTGGTGAGTGACCCACCTACCAGCTAGACTGCCACCACCCCATGGATTCTACTGCCCCCAGACCCACATCACAGCCTAATTCCTCTCACCTCATCATCCTCCCTGTGGCAAGCCCTCCCCCAGAACTTCAGCAGACTCCATAGGCCCAGACAGTCCACACCAGTTGGAAAAATAGCCCCTGCAGATTTACTAGAGACCAGGGTGGTCCTAGGCACCCCAGAAGACTCAGGCTTTAGTGGAGGCCAAGCCAGATCTAGAGACCCAGGAAGACTTTGGCTTTACTGGAGATCACACCACATCAAGGGACCCAAGGCCCCCAAAACTCCAACGGAGACACCCTACTGGACCTGAAGATTCATCAGTCACCAGAACCCTTGGCCATGTAGGCCAGAAGACCAGAGAGGAAACAGAAGCCAATGAACAAAACACCCATCCAACAAAGACAAAACACAGGAATCAACTCCTAAATCTAGATGCCTAAATGCCAGCGTAAAAACACAACCAATAACAGAAAGGGCAATATGGCACCACCAGAGCCCAGCTGTCCTACGACGCAAAACCCAAATATTCCAATACAGCTGAAGCACAACAAAATGACCTTAAAAATAACTTTATGAAGATGATAGAAGTCCTTAAAGAGGAAATGAAAAAATCCCTAAAGAAATTGAGGAAAAGACAAACAAAAAATTGGAGAAAATCAATAAATCTCTTAAAGAATGTCAAGAAAAAAAAAACAGATAATGGAAACAAATAAAACTGTCAAGACCTGAAAATGGAAATAGAAGCAATAAAGCACAAAATATAAACATAGAAAAATAAAATTTAAAAAATGCAGTTGTAGTACACATAGAAGGTCATGGGGCAATGGCTCAGTTGGTAAAATGTTTGCCAGGCAAGCATGAGGACATACCTGTGTTTAGATGCTCAGCATCCATCCTAAAATGGGGGACTGGCCAATCATACCTATAATTCTAGCACTGGGAGGCACAGACAGGAGGTTCCCTGAGGTTAAAGACTGTCTTAGGGTTTCTATTGCTGTGAAGAGATGCCATGACCACAACAACATTTATAAAGAAAACATTTAATTAAAGTGGTGACTTACAGTTTCAAGGTTCAGTCCATTATCATCATGGTAGTGTGTAGGCAGACATGGTGTTGGAGGAATAGCTGAAGGTCCTACATCTTGCAGGCAACAGGAAGTTGACTACTGAGTTGACACTGAGTGAAGCTTAAGCAAAAGACCTCAAAGCCTGACCCCACAGTGACACACTTCCTCCAACAAGGCCACACCCACTCCAACAAGACCACACCTCCTAATAGTGCCACTCCCTCTGAGCTTATAAAGGCTAGTTACATTCAAACTACCATAGGGAATTAGCTAGCATAGCCAAATCATTGAGTTTCAAGTTTATCGAGAAATCCTGTCTCAAAATACAAGGTAGAGAGCAATTGAGAAAGACACTCAACATTGGCCTTTGGCCTCCACAAACACATGTGAATGGGTACCCACTCACATAGGTAACCATGTGCACAAACACATACACAAGGGAATGGGTACCCACTCACATAGATACACATATGCGCACACACACACACACACAAGGGCATGGATACCCACTCACATAGGTACACATGTGCACACGCACACACACACACACACACACAAGAGCAGGGGAGAGAGAGGGGAGGGAGATGAGGAAAAGAGAGAATTATACAAAATGATTAAAGATTAAGCTAGATCTCAATTCACATGGAACCATGTTAAAATATATTTAAGAAAAGCAACTCACAGAAACACACACACATGGTATGACACCATTTATAAACTGTCAACACATTGTTATGTACTGTTGACGAATGAACTGGACATTTGAAAAACAGACCATCAGCACTGAAGCCAGCTTCACCGAAGTAAAGCTCTAACTCAGCGAGAGAGGACGGAGCAGGAGAGCTCTGGTATGGATTCCGCCAAAAACAAAGAGTCAAGGGTAGCTCATTTGCTGGGATGCATGAGAATTTGTAGACTTGAGTCTGGAACATTCCTCACAGACTCACGAGTCCGAACAGTGGTGCTGGGTGGTGGCAGTACTCGAGGAGGCTGTTGAGCCTTTGGGCTACGAGGTCTAACTTTAGGATACAGGTGACTAGTGAGCTCTGCTCCTTGCTCTGCCACCAAGAAGTGGAGCCTCAAGCTCCTGTGATGTGTGGTGCAACACTGCCCTCCAAGAACAGCTGCAGTCTCCATAGGATCAGCTTGTCTGCTTGCCAGAGATCATGACAGCGGGACTTCTTGACTGTTGACTCTGCCCCACAGAAAAAGAGAGCAAGGAGGATGATTGAACCTGCATCTGAGTGTAGTGAGATATCCACCCACCTGCACTTGTAGCGCTGACCACGCCCGTTTGGGTGTGGTCACAGTTGCAGACCTGACAAAGAGTGAGTTTTAGAATGGGGTCCTAGTAGGTGGCTCTCTTTTGAGTCCCGTTGGGTCACAGGGAGCAGCCTGTGAGGATCCTTAGAGAGGGAACCTGTGGCGGCCATCTGCTACTTGTGTAAGTGACTTCTCCCTGAAATAAATTATATTTAACCTATATTTGAACCTAGTCCTGTGAATCATTTGTGCCTCCGCACCTGAGTATCGAGCCATTCAGGAAACAGGGATAATCATATTCCAGTCTGGTTAAGATTTGGCTTTAAATCATCACATCTCTGGTGTTTTGGGGGGTTACATTGGCAGAGCCAGCATCTCCCTTGCCGCTGCATGGATCTTCAAAGAAAGCTTCGTGTGACTGAAGTGGTAAGCAGTTGGCATGGTGATTGTCCACCAGAGAGGAGAGTGACCAGGGGGTACAGCATGGAATGTTAGGCTTACTGCCTACTGGGGAGAAATTTTATCAGCCATGCTTTAGTATTGTGTGTATGAAGTAAATATGATAAAAAAAAAACATTTGTATTTGGTAATTACACCTATAGGTAATTATATAATCCTTTATTCCTGTCTGTACTTGCTATTCAATCTTTATCAATTACATTTATAATGTGTATAATTATCATCACTATTTCTACTTTCCCTTCTGTAAAGAGACCTAACCAGTGAGCCCTCTCCCTCAGCCTGTGGGAGTGTCTAATTAGTCTGTATCTAGAGAATGGCTTTTTCTAGATACCTTATACACATGTGACACATGTCTTTCCATTGGCTCATTTCCCTTAGTATAATGCTCTCCAGTTCATCCACGTTGTCCCATTTACAAGAACTGCCCCCTATTTATGGCTTCACAGTGCCCACTGAATGAACAGTTCAGGTTTTGTTCATCCGTGCACCTGTTGATGAGCAACCCGGTTCATCCCATCCTTTGACCACTGTCTCAGTTAGAGTTTCTATTTTAGAAAAAGTGGAGAAAAACCATGTCCACGGCATCTCTTTAAAGGGCTTAGTACAATTCAGAGGTTTAGTCCATTTGTTGTCATGGTGAGATGCACGGCACCATGCAGGCAGGCATGGTGCTGGAGAAGGAGCCAAGAATTCCACATCTGGATCAGCAGGCTTCAGGAAGAAAGAGATACTGGGCCTGGCTTGAGCACTTGAAACCTCAAAGCCCACCCTCAGTGACACACTTCCTCCAACAAAGCCGCACCCATTCCAACAAGGCCATGCTTCCTAATAGTGCCACTCCCTATGATCCTATGGAGGCATTTTTATCCAAACCATCACAACAACTTTAAGTAATGCTGCAATAAACACTAGTGTATAAGTAACTATTTGCATTCCTGCTCCCAGCTTCTTGGTATCTCCTTAAGTCTGCAACTGCCCAGTCGTACGGTACCTCCATGCTTCATTTCACAAGGGACATCGGCTCTGCTTTCCATAGCATCTGCCCCGTTTTGCGTTCTTACCAGCAGCACATGAGGGTTCCAATTTCTCCCCACCTTCACCAATATATATGCTACCCCTACTTTTTTTTTTACCTTTAGTCATAATCATTTAGTAGACATGAAGTGGTACACATCTCACTGTGACTTTTATTTCCCTAACAAAGACCCTGAATACCAGTTCACTTGTGTATTGGCCACTTGTGTATCTCCTGTGAATAAGTGCTTATTCCAGCTTGCTCTGCTTTTAATTTTTTTCAAAACTAAAATGCAAGGTCCTGCCTCTTGCAATAGAGCCAGTGTCTTGAATATTTTGTTGTCCTTGTCCAGAGATGTTACTCTCTTGACTCTTCTGGCAGTCAGGTTTTGTTCAACTTCATCTCTCAGCAAATTTCAGCCACATCATTCATTCCCTCAGTCAGCAGGTTTGTTGAGAGCTTTTTCAAAATCCTCTGGCACCATCCAAAGTGACAGGCAAATCCATTGTTGGGCAAAGGTCCCAAATGTCACACTCCAGGAGACAGGAACAAGGAAGAAATCAAGTTGCCATCATTGTCAGCTTGTCCTTCATCCAGGGGATTGGGAGCTCTTCTTCTGGCTTTCAATAGGAAATTAGCTCTTCTCAACCCCTAATAATAGAAGAAGGAATGGTGGGGGTGAAAGGGAAGAGTGCTTCCTCAGAAAACCCTACACCAATTTTAATTCATATCCAAATGCAAGTTCTGTGAAGTCCATCAGTGTCTGTTCTGTCTATAGCTGTTCCTCTCACTAGCGTCTAAGCCATGCCCTCTGCGGGCATGTCGCTGCCCTCTGTTCTGTGTCCTCCATTCAATGTCCCCAACACCTCACCACCCTAGTTTCTATTCCACCTCCTGCTAATGTGGGAAATTACCAATACAGAGTCAGGTAAAAATATAAAGGTATTTATTAGGGAAAAGCCTTACTTACAGAGCGACCTAGCCAGCCGGCAGGGCAGGAGTAAGTACAGCAAGCCGAAGATGAAACGGAAGAAGGGAAGTCCACGTGCTCGCCCCTCACTCTTAAACCTTCCCTACATCACCCTGACCATGCCCTTGCAGGAGTGGTCAGGCACACCTGTAACTAGCCCCTAGCAGACATAGCTATGGTGTCCCCTACATCCTACTTTGTCAATGTCCCAGACACATTCCATATTCTATTTGCTGGGGAACACTTTGAGCTTGGGTTCAGGGCTTGGAGCGTGGGCTGCAGAGTCACCTATCAGGTATAAAATCTGAGCTTTGTCAGTTAATACCATGGCTTTTGCTCCTGCTCCTGCTGCTGTTATTAAGTTCTCTTCGGTATCTTTAATGTTTTTTTAAGAGGAAATATTGCCATAAATAACCACAACACCAACGTTAGCTCACTTTATTCAAAGCAACAGCATATTAGTTACTTGTCTCGTTGCAAAAAAGCACCTGACAATAGCAAGTTAAAGGAGAATGGCTTGTTTGGGCTCATGGCAGAGGATACAGTCTATCCATCATGGTGAGTGACTCAGAGTGGCAGAAGTTTGAAGCAGCATCCACAGTCAGCACAAAGAAAGGCGAGTGGTCAGTTCCTATGATGGTCATTATTGATGGCCAAATTGACAGGATCTGGAATGACCCCAAGGCAAGCATCTGGGCACACCTGTGAGGGAGTTTCTAGCTTACAGTACACTCTGGGCATGCCTGGGAGAGATTTTCTTGGTTAGATTAATTGAAGTGGGATGCTTCGGACCCTTAATGCAGGCACCACCAGCTTGGGTATTCCTGGACAACAAATGAAGGAGAAAGTGAGCTGCCCACAAACTCAAGCTCCTGCTGCTCTGACTTCTCTCTGGTGATGGACTGAAAGCCCCTACTGTGAGCCAGAAACGCTCCCTCTCCCTTAAGGTGGTTTTGCCAGGATGTTTTATCATAGCAGCAGAAAGGGTATAACTAAAACAGCACCTTCCTCCTTTTTATTCAGTCAGGGAGTTAGGGTAAGCATTTCCCCCTAGGATAATCAATCTAGAAACTATCTCACGGCATTCCCAGAGAGTCTACACCTAGTCAAACTGACGATCGATATGAACTTCTCAGATGCTCGGAGTATCCCATTCAGACAAGAAGTCCAGAGGTAGAGTGAGATTTTGAGTAGATTGATTCAGCCATCCAGTGACACCATTAAGAACCAAAGCTCTTTGTATTTTGTTGCTCTACCAGGTTATGTGTGAGTGTTGTCCTAGCCAGTTCCCATCAGGTTGTAAGAAAGTTCCCAGTTCCAGGATTCTGATCCCCTAAAGCAAGAATTCTCCCCAATTTGATCCTGAGAGAAGTTCCCCCTTCCATCCATTAGAAAAGCTCAACAGAAACCCTCTAAGCTCTAGTTACAACAAGACTGCGCAGTCTAAGGTTAACAGACAGAAGTCACACTTTCCTATTAAGCAACAGTGAATGTGTAGAATTTAAATTGTAAAACACAATACCAGGCTGAGAATACGCTCGGTGGTAGAGCACTTCCCTAGCATGCATGGGTCCCTAGGCTCACCTCTTAGCACTACATATTAATTAATACTATTTCCATTAGTAGGCCTCAAAAATAATCACTCAAATACAAATCTCTCTCTCCCCTCTTTCTCACACATACACACACACAGAGAGAGAAAGAGATTGAAAGAAATCCAAAATAATTATTCTATTTTCAATTATTCTATTATGTTATTTTCACACATAAGAAGCCTCGATGTTGTCAAGATGTCAGTCTTCCTAACTTGAACGGTAGAACCAATGCAGCCTCAGCCAAAACTATATTCAACAACCTCGTGATTCTCAAGTTATCAGAGAAGCAAAAGGCCTAGAACAGAAGAAGAAATAGAAAGCTGACATTAAGGGTTACTTTACTGAAAGTAGAATCATGGTTGCCAGGATCAGGAGAGAGTAAGATGGAGAGGCAGGACGGGTTAGCCAGTGGGCACTAAGTTACAGTTAGATAGAAAAGGAAGTTCCACTGGTTTGTTTTTATAGAGTGAGTAAACAGATTTTATGGTTCAAGAAAAGCAAAGGATTGTTTTGTTTCTCAGTGCTGGATATTCCAGCTTCACACATACTAGGAAAGTGCTCAGCCACTGGAATTCTGGAATTCACCCTCAGCTCTGAAAGAAAGGATGCTAATGTGTTCACCACAAAGAAATAATTAGTGCTTGAGGAAATAGATACGTTCTTCCCCGTTTGAACACACAATATGTACAACCACCAAAACCTTATGCAACAATAATGGTTAAGGATGTAGCTCAGGGTACTTGCCTTCTGTGAACAAACCCTGGGTTCCATCCCCAGCACACGAAACCTGGGCACACTAGTGGAATGTAAACCAGGTGCCAGCAGGTGGAGACAGGAGAATCAGAAGTTCAAGGTCATCACAGCTTCATAGCATATTTGAGGCCTGCCTGGGTTGCATAAGAACCTGTCTTTAAAAAAAAAAGTATTAAATACCCTGAAAGTGTCTACAAATTCATGTGTCAATCAAATTTTGAGAAAATTATTATAAAGTTATAATAACCAAAATGGTACATTACTGAGAAAACAGCAGGGAAAAAATGCCAATGGAATAGATAATGAACTCATGAATAGGACCGTGTAAATAAAGCCAACTGACTGTCAGGCATAGTGGCACACACTTGGAACCCTAGCACTCAGGAGGCAGAAGTGGGAGGATTGCAAGATTGCAAGTTCAAGGCCATCTTAGACTACTTAGTAAGTTTCATGCCAGCCTAAGCTTCATAGCAAAACCCTGTCTGAAAAATATAATAAAAACCAACTACTCTCTGACAAAGAAGGAAAATCAATGTGATAAGCAAAGATAGAGTGGCCGGGCATTGGTGGCGCATGCCTTTAATCCCAGCACTTGGGAGGCAGAGGCAGGTGGATCTCTGTGAGTTCAAGGCCAGCCTGGTCTACAGAGCGAGTGCCAGGATAGGCTCCAAAGCTACACAGAGAAACCCTGTCTCGAAAAATCAAAAAAAAAAAAGAAAGAAAGAAAGAAAGAAAGAAAGAAAGAAAGAAAGAAAAGAAAAAGAAAAGAGTGAACTCTCTGGCAAAGAGTGCTGGGGGGATGCTGGGGCATCCATGTGACCAAAGAGCTGAGCTTACAACCACCACAAAAGCAACTCAAGAGTAGAGCACAGACTACTGTAAAGGGAAAAACTAGAAGAAAAAAAGAAAAATATAGATGGCCTTATTGTAGGACATAACAAAACCATGATCTGTTCCTCTCTCCTCCACCTGTTGTCTAAGTCACCTCCATCCCCTGCACCTACGTGATCCCATAACTAAACTTGGCCAGTGCAGCACCTCTCTGATACTGAGATGGCCTCATCCAATGGGTAAGTACCCAAAGCTACTGTAAGGAAGACCTCCTTATCCCTAACTCTTGATGTAAATTCCATCCCACTAAGGACACTGAGCAAGTAGACTAGGAGTCTAGGATGTCTATAGTAACCACACACATAAAATAGAGCCTAGTGGAGACAATCTGTAGGGAGGTAGAAAGAAAATGAGTACTACTAACAGCACATGCATCCCTGAATCCAACTGTTCATGAAAGCAAACTCTAGATCCCTTTATTTATCCATGTACCCAGGAAAATACAGTTGCACCATGTTCGTAATTATTTGTGTGTATAAGTGCATGTATGTAGTATGTGTAGATGTAGTATAGGTGGCATGAAGGCACACATGTGCCTGTTGCTGTGAGGCCATTGCTGAGTATCTTCTTCTGCTACTCTCCATCTTGTTTTCTCGTTTTTTATTCATTTGGTTTGGGGTGTTGTATTTGTTTGTTTGCTTGCTTGTTTGTTTATTGTTTAAGGCAGAGTCTCTCACTGGATCCATCTGTCCCTGTCCCTAAGGTGCTAGGATTAAAGATGCATGCTGAAATATCTGGCTTCATATGTGGGTGCTACGGTTCCAGATACAGGTCACCCTTGTGCAGCCAGCACTTTGCCCACTGAGCCTTCTCCCTTTCACTATTCGTTAATTAAACCAATTTGAATTGAACTTCTGTCACTTTCAGCCAAAAGAACTCTAATAAGGGCAAATGACTAAGAGCTCAAGTCACAGAAGGAAAGAATGGCAGGTGGTGAGCTAGGAACCTACAAAAGTTTGAAATGGTTGGTGTTTAGAGTTTAGGTTGGGAGTCAGGAAAACTGGGTGTGTGTAGGGGGAGAAAGCCAGATCCTGGGTCCTTCGTATGGCTAACATGGTTGAGACAGGAGTTCTGAGTCCTCCCCTCTGAAGTTACTACAGTTCAGAAAAATTAATAAGGCTCTGCCAACATGAGACATTCCAGCAAAGGACAGTGACTCACACCTCAGAGTTCCTACCCAGCAACTTATGTAAACATAATGTCCCAGCCTGGCTGTGGCTGACACTGCCTTCCTTATTTGCTTTTGATTTTTGTCCTGGCTGGTGTTGGTTTTGTTTTGTTTTGTTTTTTAAAGAAATTGCTCATCCCAAAGACTTTCCTGGGTCCTCAGAAAGCAAGGAGCGAAACTGAAGGAAACTGTTGAAATTAAAGTCTTCTGGTCATCCTGGTCTTCCTGAAACTGCTACTGCTACATCCATGACAGGAGTGGCTCAAAGAGAAAGCAACCCTTTCTCTCAGGCACCTCCTTTTCTCTGCAGTGAAAGTGAGACTCGAGACTCCCAGGATACACTGGAGGGTGTGGTTCTCATATATTGAAACCCTAAGACTAGAGATCTAACCTCCCACAGGATCCTTAATCCCATGAATACCAGGTAAGGATCGGCCTGAAGGAAAGACACAGTCAATCAAGGGAACAGAGACAATGTGGCCTGAGCAATTGCTTCCCAGCCAGTGAAGGAATCCCTCAACCCTAGCTTCAGAACAGACAGAAAGGGGAACACCCTCCCCACAGTCAGAGCCCAGGGTCCCATCAGAAGCCATACATATTACAGTGTGATAAAGCTCAGGTGCAAATAGAATAGGAAAGAAAGAAAGAAAGTCCTGCTCCACTCCTCCCTCCCCTGCTGGTCCCAAGCATCGGTCCTGAGCAACACAGTGATATTTACACATTTGGAATAAAATGACAGCATCTTTTTAGCACCGACTGCAAGGCAACTGTGGATGACAGCTGTGATGGAGCCCCATCGCCAAACAGCCCAGTTTCCAACACAGACATCAGAGTGCCATCTTGTGGTTACACGTAAAGATGAGGTGGCAAGCACTTCTGTCTACAGTTGAGCTGTGCCTTGGAAAGTCGTACTGCAGCCACCTAGCCCTCCCTTGAGCCCAGCTACCCGAAAGGGAGGACAGCTCAGAAGGCCTCCTTTCCCTGTGCCCAGCAAAGCTAGAGGCATGGTCTATTGATTTTGGCCCAATTTGTTTTACCATTGTTTTTTATTCTTTGAAACCTTCATACAATATATTTTGATATTATCCACTCCCTAACTACCATCATTTCAACTCTCCCAGTGCCTCACAGTGTATCCCCCTCTCAATTTCATGTGGTGGTGGTGGTGGCGGTGGTGGCACCCTGAGAATAAATAGTGGTGACCATATGTAACAGATGTGGGGCCATCTACTGAGACTCAATTTATTCCAAAATTGAAATTTATTGGTCAAGCTCTACCAGTGCCTAGACTCCACCCTCTAACATTAGAGCCTTCCTAGGGTAACAAAAGGTGCATAATGAACAGAAGTCTATCTGGGGTGTAGATTTTGCATAATTTCTCTCCCAGACTGTGCATGTCACTTTATGGCACTATGTGCTTCCCTCATGCATCTCCAGAACAGCCTTTGCACAATGTCTCAAGACCACAAGCCATTCCCCTTTGAAATGCAGACCTAACTCTGCTCCAGGTTCAAGCCTGTTCTTCCGTCTCAGCTAGGGTAAGCAGCAGAGGAAGACAGGTATTTACCTCTTGGTTTTACTGTGTAAGTTCTCCAGGTTCCCCATAGGTGAGGTTCTCCAGACACATTGCTACCAGAGCTCTGAGTGGACACTACTACCGCTTTGATGCTCCACAGCTTAGTGCTGACACCAGGGATCCCAACCCTTTCAGAGCCTGAACATACAACAAGCTATGTTCCATGCTAGAGCCTCAGCAATTGTCACGAAGAATGGGCTGACGATGCTGGTGTACAGTGGCACACCCCTCTAATCCCAATATTGGGAGGCAGAAGCATCTGGATCCTTATGAAGTAGAGACCAGCCTGGTCTACATTTTGAGTTCCCACACAGCTAGAGCTATATAGAGAAACCCTTTCTTTCCTGTCTCCCCCACTCTCTTTCCAGTAACAGGTGTTGTGTAGCAGTTTCTTCCAAGGTAAAGCTCCACCTTGGATGGAAGCTCTTAAGACACAGGAGATGTCAAAATGCAGGTGAAACATTTATCCTGTAGGGAAGTATGTTCCTCAGTAAGTAAATAACAGAGAAGCTTCAGGAAGTTCCTGAAACTCACCAGAGTCGCTGTGCTCCTCCTTTCCTGTGAATATATGTATGTGTGTATGTCTCTCTCTGTCTCTGTCTGTCTCTGTCTGTCTGTCTGTCTGTCTGTCTGTCTGTCTGTCTCTCTCTCTCTCTCTCTCTCTCTCTCTCTCTCTCTGTGTTTGTGTGTGTGTGTGTGTGTGTGTGTGTGTGTGTGTGTGTACATATATAAGTAATAGGACTGCAAAGGATATATTCAGACAACTGAACTGTCTAAAAGAACTCAAACCACCTGAACTGGCTGAAAGAGCTTTCATGAATTGTTACCAACTATGGAGTGGCCTTTGGTGATGCAGCTGTCTGGGAGTCATTTCTGCTCCTGTAAGGGTCCCCTCACCCACATTCCTGTAAACCCCAGTAAAACTCGATGGTTTATAAAGCTGGACTTCAGTGCTACCCTTACTTTGACCTGTTTTCAGCTCCCTATCTGGGTGAGCAAACATATATTTGTGTTAAATAATTTGAGCAAAATTTTATTATTGTTCTAGTATAAAACAACAACATGAAAAACTAGTTTACAACAGGAATCAGTGGCACGGTTGTCTCTGGAAGGAGCAGCTCCAGGGTATGAGAGATCTTTGTAGGTGTTGAACATGTTCCATGTCTTAACAGGGATTGGGGAGACCAAGCAGTGAACATTCATGAACATTTACTGCACTTGTTAGAACTATACCCTAACGTGTGTGTTTTACTCTGCAAACACACCAGTTAAAGTTCACAAAAGTGCAAGATCTGAGTTTGGTAAGAAAGCTATAGGGAGCAGCAAAGGGAGGTTTCTTCCTGGGCAAACACAGAAGGTATTTTATGAAGGGGACTCCCACACAGAGTGAGCTCTCTCCCAGACCTCAGATGAGCACAAACCACACCCAAACACCTGATTTCACAGAGATTCTTTAGGAGTGTGTGTGTGTGTGTGTGTGTGTGTGTGTGTGTGTGTGTGTGTGTGTGTGTGTGTGTTAAAGTGGCTGCTTTCTGACTCTGGCAGAAAAACAGCAGCAAACGACCTTGAAGGTGTGATTTTTAAGAACAGAAAAATGGGAGGTCTGTGGTAAAGGACATAGAGGACCAGGGAGAAGGGGAAGGGGTTAAGGAAAAGGGGACAGGGTTATTTGTCCCCGGGGACAAAGGACTGCTTCTGGTTATAGGGGAGACAGACATGGCACACAGGCAAATGGCAGTTTATAAAGGTAAAGGGGAACCCCATGTTTGAATGAGGTGTTTGGTTTTAATTGGGAGTGTTAACTAGGCGAGCCAAAGGGAGCTTCTGATTGCTAGACTTAAATGCTTTGATAGCTGGACCTTGGTAGTCAGCCTCGGGAAGAGGAAGTGGACAAATAAGGGAATAGACCTTGGTAGCTATCTTCAGGAATATTATCTAAGCAAGGAAGAGGGAAGAGGAGATGGGCAAGGCCTTCTAGAGCCATGCTCACCAACTGGCCAGAGTCCCTTCATTTTACAAAGTGTGTTGTTGCAGAGACCCTGTCCCTGTGAATACACAGCTGACAAAGCACTCCTCATTAGAGGCTGGGGAGATAGCTCAGTGGTCAAGTGCTTGCTGAGCAAACATGAGGACTTGAAGCTGCATCCCTAACATTCAACATAAAAATCAGGCACGGCAGATCATGCTTATAATTCCAGCACTGGGAGGGGAGGACAGAGGGTTTCCCCAGGGCTAGCTGGCCAGTCTAGCCAATCAGTGAGCTCCTACTTCAGTGAAAGATCCTGTCTCCAAAAGTAAGCTGCAAAAGGACAGAGGAAGATACCTAACACAGGTACACGTCTGCATACCCACATGCACACACCACACATGAATACACCACGCATGCACACACCACACATGCACACACCACACATGCACACACCACACATGCACACATCACGCATGCACACACCACACATGCACACACCACACATGCACACACCACACATGCCCACAACACACATGCACACACCACACATGCACACACCACACATGCACACACCACACATGCACACACCACACATGAATACACCATGCATGCACACACCACACATGCACACACCACACATGCCCACAACACACATGCACACACCACACATGCACACACCACACATGAACACACCACACATGCATACACCACACATGCACACATCACACATGCACACAGCACACATGCACACACCACACATGCACACAGCACACATACACACACCACACATGCACACAGCACACATGCACACACCACACATGCACACACCACACATGCACACATCACACATGCACACATCACACATGCACACACCACACATGCACACACCACACATGCACACACCACACATGCACACATCACACATTCACACACCACACATGCCCACAACACACATGCACACACCACACATGCACACACCACACATGAACACACCACACATGCACACCACCACACATGAACACACCGCGCATGCACACACCGCGCATGCACACACCGCGCATGCACACACCGCGCATGCACACACCGCGCATGCACACACCACTCATGCACACATCACACATGCACACACCACAATACACACACCACACATGCACACATCACACATGTGCACAACACACATGCACACAACACACATGCACACAGCACACATACACACACCACACATGCACACACCACACATGCACACACCACACATGCACACACCACACATGCACACACCACACATGCACACACCACACATGCACACAGCACACATACACACACCACACATGCACACAGCACACATACACACACCACACATGCACACACCACACATGCACACACCACACATGCACACACCACACATGCACACACCACACATGCACACACCACACATGCACACACCACACATGCACACACCACAATACACACACCACACATGCGCACATCACACATGTGCACAACACACATGCACACAACACACATGCACACAGCACACATACACACACCACACATGCACACACCACACATGCACACACCACACATGCACACACCACACATGCACACACCACACATGCACACACCACACATGCACACAGCACACATACACACACCACACATGCACACAGCACACATACACACACCACACATGCACACACCACACATGCACACACCACACATGCACACACCACGCATGCACACACCACACATGCACACACCACACATGCACACCACCACACATGAACACACCGCGCATGCACACCACCACACATGAACACACCGCGCATGCATACACCGCGCATGCACACACCGCGCATGCACACACCGCGCATGCACACACCGCGCATGCACACACCGTGCATGCACACACCACTCATGCACACATCACACATGCACACACCACAATACACACACCACACATGCACACATCACACATGTGCACAACACACATGCACACAACACACATGCACATACCACACATGCACATGCCACACATTCACATACAGAAAAAAAAAATCAAAAGAAAGAAATCGCCAAGCCAGGCGTTGATGGTGCACACCTTTAATCCCAGCACTTGGGAGGCAGAGGCAGGCGTATCTCTGTGAGTTCGAGGCCAGCCTGGTCTCCAGAGCGAGTGCCAGGATAGGCTCCAAAGCTACACAGAGAAACCCTGTCTCGAAAAACCAAAAAGAAAGAAAGAAAGAAAGAAAGAAAGAAAGAAAGAAAGAAAGAAAGAAAGAAAGAAAGAAAAAGAAAGAAAGATATGGCCCTTGTTAGAAGTCTGAATTTTGAAAAGCAAACACAAAGCACTGTCTTAGGAGAGACCAGGAAGCCTGAGAGCAGCTGGTGGAAAACAAGCTGGCAGTAGCCTGTGGATAGACAGCGAGCTCCAAGCCAACCAGGGAAACTGCCCTGCTCCCCCTCAGACTGTTTGTCCTGGTTATCCCCCTGTGCTTTCTATCATGATTATTGTAAATATTTGCCTTGAACTAATTCCCCAGCAGGCATTATCAAGTCTCATCCCATTGGGTGCATTCAGTCATTCTTGGATAATCTTAGTGTCGTCTTAATTAGGTCAACAGAACTAAGCGCTGACAATCACCAAAGGCCTGGTGAGTACTCAAGGTACACTAATTCATTCCATCTTGCTCCACCCCCAGAGTAGTTATTAGCACTGAGTTCCTAATTTACAGATGACAGACACTGAGGCGTGTTGGAGTTGAAAACTTACCCAAACTTACTGAGCAGGAACAGAGGATCAAAAGTGAAATCCAGTCCCTAGGATCTGAGGGGTGACCACAGAGCCTCCAACACGGCTGCTACCCAACCGCTAGAAAATCAGGAATACCTGAAACTGGAACATCTGGATAAAGCAGTTGTGACCAGTGAGGAACAAGAAAACTGTACAGTTGATAAAACAAAAACAAACAAACAAAAAAACCTCTTCGCTGGGGGCTGGGGAGATGCTGTGGAAAAAAAAAAAAAAAAGAGGACCTACTGAAAGGTTCAGGCATTATGCTGGCCTGCCCCTGTTACCTGGCAGAACAGGCAGTACCCTGGTCAGCCCAGGTTTCCATGGGAAATAAGTCTGCATGCAGGTGCAGAGGACCCCTTTAATCCCTGCCCATTTACTCTCTCTCTACACCCTCTCTCTACTCCCTATATTTTCTCTCTCTCTCTCTCTCTCTCTCTCTCTCTCTCTCTCTCTCTCTCTCTCTCTCTCTCTCTCTCTCTCTCTCTCTCTCTCTCTGCCTCTCTGTGGCAACTGGCCATGGCGGTGAGCCATGTTTCTCTTCTCTCTTAGTCTCCCTACTCTGCCAGGCTTATAATAAACTGGTTAATATGTCTCATCTTGCGCTCCTCTTCTTTAGCTTTAATTTAAACAAAAATCTAACACCTGCAGCATGCTGATCATGAGCATCCATCTAAAAAGCCAACTACTGTAGCACACACCCGCGATGCCACCACTGGGAGGTGCAGACAGGAGGCTCACTGGTCAGTGGTCCATCTAATCATAAGCTCAAAGATTACTGAGAGACCCCGTCTTAAAACAGAAGATGGAGAACAGCAGAGGAACATATGTCAACACCCAAATACATTCATTCATTCTGTCCTATTTTGCATTCTTCAATAAAATATGTTACAATGGCCTTCATTTTTGCATTAATTTGACAATGTTTTCTGTTTTTATATCTTAAAAGATAACTTTCTGTGTTGTCTTTTTTACTTTCTGTACCTCTCTCTGTCTCTCTGTCTGTCTCTGTCTCTCTCTCTCTCTGTCTCTCTCTCTGTCTCTCTCTCTCTCTCTCTGTGTGTGTGTGTGTGTGTGTGTGTGTGTGTGTGTGTGTGTACATACACATGCATGCCTATGCAGGCACACATATGTGGGGATACATATGCACGTGTCATAGGTCAACCTTGACTGCTGTTACTCACTTTGTTTTTAGAGACAGGGTCTCTCTGGGGCCTGGTGATCACCAAGCAGGCAAGCCTGGGTGGCCAGTGAGTCCCAGAGATTCACTTTCCAGCCTCTTCACTGCTGAGCTCACAAGCACCTACCACTATACCCAGCTCCTTTCCATGGGTTTTGGAATCGAACACCAGTCCTCAGGCTTGTACAATAAATGTTTTACTAACTGAGTTACCTCCTCAACCTGATTGCTGTGTACATTTCTTCTGGCTAACTTTAGAACTATAAATCCCTATATTAAACACATATTGTATAGGAGCTTTACCAAGAGGGAGATAGGCAAAAAGCTACTCTGCCACATTTTACTACACTCTACTCCAAAATAGAGAAAACTGTAATCTAAAAGCCACCATCTATTTCAAAAGTGGAGCTAGAAAGATGACTCAGCAGTTAAGAGTGCTTTCTGCTCTTACAGAGGACCCATCAGCAATGCCAGGCATCTAGCAACATGAAAGTCCAGCTCCACAGGACCCATTGCCCTCTTCCGGCCTCCTGCACCTGCTCTCATGTGCACCAAGCCCCCCCCCCATGCACAACACACATATACATACACATCTTGTTATTGTAAACCCTGAAATGTAGTGTTTATGCAACATGTAACTTTTAAGTCTAGGAAGTCAAATGTAATGTCTGTTCATACATGTACAAAGAAATGTCTACAGGAGCAGCCTTGGGAGAATCTGGAGAAGGGCTGAGTTCTCAAACCTGCTCAGGAGGTTACCTCTGCTCCTACAGTTTCATCTGGCTTTAGGATTACCTTGTAATGTAGAAACTGACCATCCATCAATGTTGCCCAAGCAACAATTTTAGAATAATAAATCAAGACAGGATTCTGAGCAACAAAGCTCCAGGAGACTTCTGGGACATTAACACTGACTGATTGTTGAGACACTGCTCTCCTGGGCTAGAGGGGAACATAGAATGGATGACAGCAGGATGCAAAGGCCAATATTACAAGAGGAGCAGAAGTGATGAGATCATACAATAATGCAGAATAAATGCCACAGAACAACAGCATCAGAGACCAAAGCAGAGGAAGCGGAGCTGAACAAGCACATGCATGCATGCACACCCCCACGGGGACTGCTTATGGAAGCCTGACAACAACTTGTGGGACTCTGTTCTGCTTTCCACTATGTAAGTCCGTGGGACTCAGGAGCAAATATCTGCACTCGCTGAGCCATCTCATGGGCCTGATGCTATCTAACCTAAGAGAACTGAGCACCCTGAATTCAGAGAAGAATGAGGAGAGAACAAGGGACATACCCCAGGAAAGAAGCCAGCCAGCCAGCAGCCAGACAGACACAGAGAAGCAGTGAAAATAAGCTATACAGAAGTAAGAAAGGTAAGAAGCCCCAAGGCAAAAGGTAGGTAAAGAGAAATAAATATTTGAGTTAATAGAGCTAGCCAGAAATGAGCCTAAGCTAGCCAAGCATTCAAAACTAATAATAAGTCTCTGTGTCATGGTTTGGGAGCTGGTTGGTGGCCTAAAAGAAAAGGCCTGGTTCAGATTTCAGTTCATACAATGATAAATTCATAAAGATATCAATAAATTTATGTGAAATTATCATGTAAATCAGCACAAAACTCAAATCAAGGCATTTGGGTTTAAGATATGCTTCTCCGGGAGGCAGAGGCAGCCAGATCTCTGTGAGTTCAAGACCAGCCTGGTCTACAAGAGTTGGTTCCAGGACAGCCTCCAAAGCCACAGAGAAACCCTGTCTCGAACCCCCCCCCCCCCGACGCAAAAGATGTGCTTCTCTACCTATAATCCTGACTCAGTTAGAAAGCAACAGAAAATTCTGATACAGCAGCTTGACCTTGTCTATTCTTGACCAAAGCTTCTGCTTCTTTTAAGCTTTTCCTAAGCAGAGCTGACAGACACTGTCAGGAGGAAAAGGAAAGGGAGGCAGTGAGGGCAGAGAATCTGACTGTACACATGTGCAGGGAAACATCTCCCATCACTCCTGGCAGCCAGGTAAACCACTCCTCCATCTCTACCCCAGGTAGCAGCTGAGCAATGGTCATAAGGAGACAATATCCCTCCCCCCAGAATGTTTTCAACGGACTCTAATCTCTAATGCATTGGAATAAATTCCATTTTTTTTTTTTTGGTTTTTTGAGACAGGGTTTCTCTGTGTAGCTTTGGAGCCTATCCTGGCACTCCCTCTGGAGACCAGGCTGGCCTTGAACTCACAGAGATCTGCCTGCCTCTGCCTCCCAAGTGCTGGGATTAAAGGCGTGTGCCACCAACATCGGCTTTTTTTTTTTTTTTATAAATTCCAATTTTTTACAACTGATTGACCAGCCCTATTGATTTTGCTCATTTCATTTCTGTAAATTTTTTTGCATATGTGATGGTTTTGCCTGCATACAAATACATGCACCAAATCTCCTGTAACTGTAGTCATAGATGGTTGTGGACTGTCATTTTTATTGCTGAGAATCAAACCTGGGGCCCTCTTTAAAAGAAGCAAGTACCCTTGACTGATGAGCTAGCCATCTCTCCAACCCACCACCCAAGCTATCTTGCTATCTCCCATGACAGAGCCAAGCATTTGATTTCCATGACACTCTTGCAACTAGGGGTAGTTGTGTGATATAATACAAACAGTAGAAGAAAGTCGACAGATATTCTGAGAAATGTATTAGTTCAGTGATTGAAAAGCATAGCCTCAAGAGAGATAATATTGTAGAGACAGTGTCACCTTGTGATCATGGAGGCAAGAGAATAACAAACACAACAACTCGGATGTGACTGAGGCACCAAACTACATCAGTGACGGTTAAAGATGCATGAGTCCCATCCTCTTTTTCCTTCCTGTTCAAGTTGCAGCAAGTCAAAAAATAAATATGTATTCTTGGAGGCAGGTTTTTCCTATCATTTTAAGAAACAATGTGTTATATTTTAAACCCTAAATTCACCTGGTCCCTTTAGTGATATTTGTATAAGCTTGTTTGAGACATGTGCAGACCATCAGCTCTCTAAACAGAAAAGTCTCAAAACACAAGCTATTTCATGAATGTATCTTCAAAGGAAGTTGGGAGATGCTGTGTCCACAAACAAAACCACATCCCATGCTGTGTGTTCAACCTGAGCTTCCCTGGTGTTCTTTTTTTTTTCTTCTTCTTAAATGAACCCTAAATTGAGATTTATTTTAGCTTAAATTGGTAATATTTGGTTTCTACCCTTCTCTATCAGTCCAACTTCAGGCACTCAACTTCTTCACCTCTTAAATTGGTCAGATTTCCTTTTCCTTCAGGTCATAACAACTTTTAAGTGTATAATGGATTAAATAAACAACTCTCTCTGCCCTCACTTCATGGGTATGTCTTTAGCACCTTCTGATGTGAAGAGTCTCCCACTGGAGCAGATAGCACAACCTTTCCCAGCCTAGAAATAGGGCTGGACCCTATGACCTATCTTGACCAATAGAATTGAACCTATGTGACAGTGTGCAGGCTCCCAGGAGAGCCCCTTGTGAGCACAAGGTATTTTTTTGTTCACCTTGTTATGTATTTGCCTTTCACAATGAGAAGATCAGGACCCAGGTACCCACAGGTCCAAAACTGTGAGACACACAAAATAGCCTGGAACTCAAACCTAGGTTTTGATTATGATTCTGTTCCAGCCTTCCTGTTATGGACTACACAGCAATGTAGACCATTCACAAGTCATCACTGTGTGCTCAAGCCACAAGGCACAACTCCTAAGATGTCCCCTACCCAGGAAACATCAGCATCTGGAAACCTGATTCTGCAAGTATCATTTCAACACTCAGTCAAAGAGATGTCTAGGCTGGGAATGTAACTCAGTGCTGGAGAGCTTGCCTAGCAAGGTGTGGCTCTGAGAATAATCCATAGAACCACACACACAAATAATAGAGTAGAGTGTGGTATTCCATCATGCATTAATGCAACCGACATGCACTGACCACACTATGCACAGCAGACACTTTCCCAGGCACAGGAAAGAGAATAAGGCAAGCTAGTCCCCACCTTCATAGAGCTGACAGTTTAGTGTGTGTTTTTGAAAGTGAGGGAGAAGCACTAACTATATGAACAAATACAATAAATATAAAAAATGTGTCCATGCTCTGTGGAAAAACCAAACAGCAAAAGTACATGAGAGGATAAGTAAGTACCCCAAGGTTTGGTCATGGACCCCTCCCTTCCAGCCACAGGACAGAGATATGAAACTGTCTAGGAGAAAAGCATTTAAGCAGAACAGTCTTAAGGAACAGGCTTAAGGAAAATCAAGATCTTTGGAGCCAGAGTCAAAGGAATAAGGGGAAAGTAGAGGAAGGGAGGGGAAGCTGAAAAGGGAGGCCAGTTGATACCGGCCTGCTAGGAACTAGAAGAACTTTTGGAGTTGGAAAAGCTGGGTCCCAGACCTTGGACACACACACATTAGAAATGTATGTGTGTTGCAGATGTGTTCTGTACCTCAAACTTCCCATCACACAAATTGTGAGCCAAGGTGACTGTCAGCAAAGCACTTCCCTTGCAAGCTTTGAGAACCTGAGAATGTATCACTAAAACCTATGATGATCCAGGTATGGCGGTGTGGCTCTGTCACCCCAGTGATGGTGAGGTGGGAAGCAGAGAAAGGCAGATCTCTGGAAGCTTGAAGGGCAGCGTGAAGGCTGTAAAGTTGCAGGCCAATGACAGACCATCTCAGACAAAAAGTTGGAAAGCTCCTGAGGACTGACACTGAGGGTGTCCTCTGACCTCTTCACATGTTCCATATATGCACACACTTGCACTAAAACATGCAGGTACACATGATTAGAAAATAAATGAGTAAAGAAACACAAGTTGCTTACTGAGTGTTGAGCATAATCAGTGTTTCTAAAAACCAAGGTATTACATTCTAAATTGACAGCCATGTGGGAGGGGGTGTGTGTTTAAATCTCTGACCTTCTCTTTCTTAGTTCAAGATGAAATAAATTCATGATTGCATGTGAAGCACATGGAGACTGTAAACAGCACATTAAACTCAATCACTCTCACGGGGACCTGTTTTTTATTCTACCTGGGAGGTTGAAAAATACAACTTTTAATTTCTAAAATGGTATCTCACACAATCATTGCAATTATCATCCTATTCAACTCCAGAGGTAATTTAAACCATGGGTCAGTTCTCAAGCAAGCTATCTATTTGTAATATGCAATTTGGGCTTGGATTGCAAGGATAAATATTATCCTCCAAACAAATTCCAGTTAAAAGTAAATCACAAATAATGGTGTGAAAAGAACATAAACAGTGTGCAGACAATATAGTTTTTAAAAGAAAATCCATTGAAGAAATGAGAATCAATAATAGTTCCAAAAGATGGTGGATTGAATGGCAAGGAAGTTCAGCAGTTAGAATACTTGCTGCTATGACAGAAGTTCTGGATTTGGTCCCCAGTACTCCAATCAAGTGGCTCCAGGGAGATCTGATACTCCCTTCTGGCCACTAAGGGCACTGCATGCATGTGACACACAAACAAATAGAAGATTTAAATCTAAACAAATAATGACAAGACATAAATATCCAGATATCATATATATGGCCTAGAACGTATGTAGGCATGTACTTGTGTGTGTTCCAGGATGCATGTGGTGGGAGGGGAGACTAGGAACAATGCCACCTAAACATTGAGCTTTATATGAAAGAACTACAGATGCCCAAACACAGAAATAACAGTCTATGCTGTTATGTACCTCCCCAAAACATCACCTTTATCTAAGAATGCTATGACACACCAGATGCTAACAGAAGTATTTCACAGAATTGGAACTCAAAGTACATAACATGGGTTATTTTTCTGTGTTTTACAAATGTGGCTGGGTATAGTAGACACACTTTTAATCTCAGCACTCAGGAGGCAGAGACCAGTGGATCTGTGAGTTCAAGGCCAAACTGGTCTGCATTGCAAGTTCCAGGCCAACCAGGATAGCATAGTGAGACCCTATCTAAAATATGAAACATATATATTTTACAAACACACACAGAGAGAGACAGACAGACAGAGAGAGAGAGAGAGAGAGAGAGAGAGAGAGAGAGAGAGAGAAACTGAAGTGTAGAGGGAAAGAGTGGTTTTCCCATGATGAAGTCAGTGTGAGGTTGTCACATCCTAAGATCCGATTGTCTTCATGCCCTGCTGACACCCTCTCCCCAGCCTCTGCTTTTCAAACGAAATCAGGTTTTGCAAAGCTTTTCCTGAGCCTCACCGTCTCCCTGCAGGGTTTATTTCAAGCTCCTAATTCAGATGAATCCAAACTATAGGAGGCCCATCCTTGTCAGAATAGGACGTTTGGGCAAACTAGTTTATAGTGGGTGCATTCCCAAGCTGATTTTCATCTTTAGGGCAGATGAAATGCTCTTCAAAAAGAGAGGGGAATGCCTTGTGCATGCTTTCAGATCTGTGCTCTTTTCCTTTAAAAACTGTATTATTTGTTATCGTTGGTGAGTAGGGCATGTGCATGCCACAGTGCACAGGTGGAGGCCAGAGGACAGCTTTGTGGAGCTGGGTCTCTTCTTTCCCCTCTCCATGGGTACAGGAAATCAAATTTAGACCATCAGACTCTCACAGCAAATACTTTTATCTGCTGGGCCATCTCACCTGCTTGCCTGTGTGTATATTCTCCTGAAACTGAGACAGATCATATTTTTCCCATGCAAATAAATATTGATACAAAAACTCATAATTAAAATACCAGCAAAACAGAATCCACCAGTATCTACACTGTGGACACAGTGAGTTTCCCAAAGCACCGTGATACCCAAAGCACTCTGTTGATTCTGTGAACATGAAGTGTCCCCTACAGGCTCCTGTCCTGGGAGCTTGGTTGACAGCTGATGGGATCTGGGGGAAGTGACTGATCCTGAGACTCTGACCTAACCAATGGCTTGATCACTTGATGGATACAGGGAGAAAGACATGGTGTTTCATTGGGAAACATCACAAATTTCCTCAATGTCCAGAGCAAACCAAGGCTGTCTGCTGTGACTCATCCTTTTAGATTCTTACCACACCTCCACATATCTACCATTCCCCTGCCTCCTTCCTACTACCCCAGGTCTCCATCAACAAGCACCACCCCCGACCTTCTTAAATTTTTCCAAAACAAGACATTTCTCTGAAAGTCAAACATCAATGGCAAAGCAGCCAATGCCAAGATCACTGATCACTCAGCTACCTCCCTGTCTTTCTGTGTGAGCAGTGTTTGTACCCTTTCCACCAACCCCTGGCTACCTTCAGCATCTCCAGGTGGGTCCCTTAGTCCTGCAACACTGTTGAAAACTTTCCCTTCAACAACCTTGAAAACTGTCCCTCCATGAAACTGCTCTGTTTCCTGCCCTGACCCTAACCAAAGCATCTGCTGTCCCCACTATTATTTAATATAGGCCAGAAAGATGTGGCTGATGAAGTGAGACAAGAAAGAAATAATGAGGATTGATTCACTGTGTAAAAGGAAAATAGGCCTGGATAAGTGAAATATGTAGCGTAAATCAGTTAAGATTATTGCAGTGAGGATCAGGGTGACCACGGATGAGCAGTTACTCTTCCACTGTTGTCAGAAAACACTTGGACAAAACACTTAAGGAAGAAAGGTACAGTTCTAGGTACAGTCCATCATGGCACAGAAGATAAGGCAGTAAAACCTGGTAGCAGTTGCTCATATCACATCCACAATCGGGAAGCAGTGGCTGTGTGGGCTGCTCAACTCCCTTTTCCATTTATGGAGTCTGGGATCCCTTCCATTGGGAGGCACCCATAATGTGCTTCCTTAGCACTAAGATAAGGCCCATCTCCCAGAGGATTCTAGATTCTGCCAAGCAGACAAGAAACTTTGGCGTTAACCTTCACAAGGAGGAAGAAACAGGACCAGTGGGGAGGGCAGATAATGAGTAGGGAGACGGGGAGTGAGCTGAGCCACCAAATGAGAGGTTGCTCGGAGGAAGTAGGCACTGAGAGTGAGAAGAGTCTTGTCAGAATTCTTACCTCATTTCGCCTCAGATAGGATGACTGACTGCCAAGGGCAAGACTTGATTGAAGCACAAGAGGGAAGTCTTCAGCAGGCTAGGATGATTTGCCAAGGACAAGACTACACTCCTTCGAGTTGAGAGATAAGAGGGGAGTTCTCAGAAGCAGATGTGATTTGCGTACCTGAAGATTCCAAGTTTTCAGAATCAACTAGAAAAAATTACAAATAAAAGAGTGAAAAGGAACTGTCTAAAAGTATAAATTTGATGTGCCCAAACTCAGTGCTTCCTTCTGTCTCAGAGCCCTCATTACTGCCCAGGGCCAGTCAAATCTGGCCTGCTGTCTTTTTGTAATAAGTTTTATTGAAGCACAGCTATGTCCATTTGTTTAATAATGGGCTGTGGCTGTTTTGCCCTACAATAGCACAACTAGGTAACTGCAACAAAAACTGTATCTTCACTATTCCCTGGCTATGGTGTGTGTGTGGGGGGTGGGTGTGTGGGTGTGGGTGTGTGTGTGTGGAGTATTCTTCGGTGATACAGTGGTATCGATTACATCACTGAAGAAAAACAAATGATGGATAGATGACTGGTTTATTGATTGATTGATAGATAATTTATTGACTGACTGGTAGCAGGTAGGCAGATAGACAGATGATAGAGGATAGATAGAGAGGGGGTAGATAGATACATAGATAGATAGATAGATAGATAGATAGATAGATAGATAGATAGATGCATGGATAGATAGGCGGGTATTAGATAGATGGTAGAGAAAGAAAGATGACAGAGACATGCCTTCTGAACCTTTATGGACAGAGTTTTAAAGTGCTACGGTTTATAAACAATGCTTAGTAAATAAAAAAAACACTCTAAATTAGTATAGTACAACAGTAAGAACAGTAAGAATTAGTATAGTACAACAGGCTACTAGTTAAAAATCAGAGAAAACTGATAAATATTTTTTGAATCCTTGGTAGTGGGTTTCTCCACCAATGCAATAAGCCAAATTAATAAGACCGGGTTTAATAAACAGAGCAAAGCAACTCCAGGGTGACTCTTGGGGAAAGGCAGGGGAAAAATTCCATGGCAGATCTAGGGACCAGGTCTTGAATACCCTGTGGGCATGATCTTGAGCATTTGAGGGAGAGGAGCTACCACTTGGCAGCCTTTCCCAAAGGGGGCAGGGTGTGGGCTGTGGGGCTGAGGTGGAGCTTCCACATAAACAAAAATATGTACAAAATCTGTATTTGAAGACCAGAAGCAGAGGATGCAAGCTGACTGAGAGTACACAGGCATCCTGGAGAGGGCTTTGGACCTGAGGTATTGTAAATCAAGGGATGGGATTGGCATCTAAAGAAGTCAAGAGACCCCAGCTGATTCAGTGACATAAATAACACAAGGCCTGAATCAGGTTTCCTAGCAGAGTATGTTCCACGTGCACTGGGTACAATGACAACCAGGCACAGTGTTCTGACAGATATACAAGCAGACTAGACAGGAAAAGCATGCCAAGCAGAATTCAATACTGGGAAGATGGATGTGATGGGAATAAGGCAAGAGGATAGATGGTTTCTGAAACCCAAGGAAATGTGCCAAGCATTTGGCAGCCTGACTCAGAAATGAGAGGTGGAGCAGAATCCCCTGTGGTCAGAATTAGAGTGGGCATTCAAATGTTCAGTTTGCAGAGAGATGATAGGCAGATAGATAGACAGATAGGTGGATAGATAGATAGGTGAATAGATAGATAGGTGGATAGATAGATGACAGATAGATGACAGATAGATAGATAGATAGATAGATAGATAGATGATAGATAATAGGTAAATACATAGATATATGATAAAGAAGATAGATAGATAGATAGATAGATAGATAGATAGATAGATAGATAGATGCATAGATAGCATGAAAGTAGATGTGGGATATTTAGGGAAGGGAGGGAGATTTGTAGGAGTCAAGAAAAGGAATAGGGACTAGAGAATGAGTGAATAAAATCTACCATATACTTAAGGGAAAAAATTATAACCATCACAACAAACAATGAACATATACTGTGGTAGTTTAATGTAATTGGCCCCTATAATCTCATAGGGAGTGGCACTATTAGGAGGTGTGGCTTTGTTGGCTTGGGTATGGCCTTGTTGGAGGAAGTGTGTCATTGTAGGGGCAAGCTTTGAGGTTTCCTATATTCAGAATACGGTCCAGTGTATCAGTCAACTTCTTGTTGCCTGCAAGATGCAGCACTCTCAGCTCCAGCACCACATCTGCCTGCATGTCACCATGCTCTCTGGACTGAACCTCTGAAAATCCCCTCAATTAAATGTTTTCCTTTATAAGAATTGCTGTGGTCATGGTGTCTCTTCACAGCAATAGAAACCCTGAGACAGAAGTTGGTACCAGGGACTGTTGTATTGCTGTGATAGGCCTGACTATGTTTGTTTGCGGGAATTCAGACTTTGGTACCTTGGGTTTGGAAAAAGGTAGAATGATTTACACACTGCTTAATAGGCCATGATAGTAGGATCATGGAAGACAAAAGTACTAAGAGTTATGTGAATCATTGGGGACTCACTCAAGGGGTTTCAGAGAAGAATTTTAGTATGTTGCCTAGAGATCATTCTTGTGATATTTTGGTGAAGAAACTGGTTGCCTTTTGCCTTTGTCTGAAGAGTCTGCCTGAGGTAATTCCATCGGCAGAAGAAATCTCGAAACAGCCTATTGAAGACTCTGTCATGTGGATATTAGTGGTAATTCTAATGAAGATTTATAATGAAAAGGAGAGACCTGAGCAGGGGAAACTACAAAAAGTCAATTTTGAGGAGAAAAAGAACATCAGGAAGTGGAATGAAGCTAAATCCTGTGTTCAGGAGATAAATGGATTAAGAACTAGAATAAAGGGAATGGTGACCTCAGGGCAAGATACCACCCAGCTAAATTTTTAATTTATGGAAAGAAACTAAAGAAAATCTTAGAGCTATGTGTGGTGAATCACACCTTTGATCCCAGCACTAGGAAGGCAGAGGCTGGCAGATCTCTTGAGTCTGAGGCCAGCCTGGCCTACAGAACAAGCTTCAGGACAGCCAAGCTTAGGCAGTGAAGGACAGAAAGCTGGTGAAGATGTGATTGAATGAGGGGACCATGTTCCAGCCCAAGTAATCAGCCACAGAGCATGTGTCAGGAGTATCCCTGAATGAAGGCTTAGTAGACAGGCCATTGCGTGAAGCTGTGAAGTTGAAGCCTGGATTGCCTTGGAGACCCCAAGATGTTAGAGATGCCAGAGTCATGGGATACCTGCGGAAGAGAGCTACTAACATAGAGTAGAACCAGTCCAAGAGAAAGAAGTGTATTGTAGTCGACAAAACTGAACAGAGTCAGAGATCTGAAGAGTGTTTTGACATCAGATATGGAGACACAGAGTTTGGAGTTTTCCCAGCTGGTTTTCAGTTTTGCCTTGGTCCAATATTTCCTTGCTATGTTCCCTTCCCTGCATTTTGGAATGATGATTGTACATTCTGTGCCATTCTATGTTGGAACTATGTGACCTGCTTTTTGCTTTTGATTTTTATAGGTGATTACATTTAAGAGATTGTATGAATCTCGGAAGAGATATTGAACTCTTTAAAACACTGAACTCTTTAAACATAAAACATTTAAAACTTTGAGCTCTTTAAAACATTGTTGAAGCTGTGATAGACTAGGGGGAGGGCTTTTGAAGTTGAACTAAAGAAATTTTGCATTATGATATTGTAACAAGCTTATGGGGGCCATACTACTATGTGGTAGTTTGAATGTAACTGGCCCCCATAATCTCATAGGGAGTAGCACTATTAGGAGCTGTAGTTTTGTTGCAGTGGGTAAGGCCTTGTTAGAAGAAGTGTGTCTCTGTGGGGGCTGGCTTTGAGGTTTCCTATGCTCCGAATACCTCTGAGTCAAGATGTAGAACTCTCAGCTCCAGCCATGTCTGCCTGCATGCTGCCATGCTCCCCACCATGATGATAATGGACTGAACCTCCGAAATTGTAAGTGAGCCCCATCAACACAATTAAATGTTTTCCTTTATAAGAGTTGCTGTGGTCATGGTGTCTCTTCACAGTGATGAAAACCCTAAGACATACACCACTTTTTTAAAAAGAGCCAATAAATTACCCTTTCTGTTAAGCATTTAACTCCAATTTCTATTGCTTGGGACTGAAGTTCTCACAGTACAGGGGGTGTGATAACACAGGGGATAAAAACCTCCCAATCACCACCAGTTATTCACTTAACAGACATGTATGAGATGCAAAAGCCAAACAAGCTAAAGAAAAAACAGCCTTGTATGCAGCAAATGAGATCATTCTAGAAAAGCACAGCTCAGATCTCCTGTCATGATGTGTTTTTATAGCAAAAACAATGAACTGGACCATTTGGCTTAACTAAAAACAAAAGTGATCTTTGTTGTTATTTGGTTTGGTTCTTGGCTGTCTTGAAACTTGCTCTGAAGACCAAGCTGGCCTCCATCTCAGAGAGCCCCCTGCCTCTGCCTCCCCAGTGCTAGGATGAAAGGTGTGTGCCACCACACCAGGCAATAAGTGATTTAATTGAAGCTGAATCCAGCCTATCACTAGTCACCTGAGTAACTTCACAAGCTCAGCACACTTACAAAATCCAAGCTTGCTTGTACCACACCACCCTGTCTTATATCTAGTCCAAGCCTTCCTCTTGTGGTCTGAAGGTCTCTGACATGTCCCTGCCATCCCTCATGACAGTGGCAAGGACCTTATTCTGCATCTTTATTGCACCAGTGCACCTACGAGAAGGGATGTGGCAGCTGCTGCTGCTCTCTGGCACACAAAGGGCACAACTGAAGGTCATCTCCCCAGATGCTGCTTTCTCAACCTTTACTTCTGCTAGAGATGGCATGGCACTCAGTCCTGTCTAGTAGACATGTTCTATATGATTTCTGGGACTGGCCTACTAAAAGGAACTGCTTGGGCTAGAAGAAGTGCCCTTTCAACCCTCCTGCTGTCAAGAATGCAAATGCAATGGCTGGCGCTTTGGGAGCCATCTTGGTCTGTTATGTGATCTTGAAAAGGGAAGCCATGGAGTGAGCATGGAAATTTGAAGAGATGAAGTCCCAAATAATTTTTTGTTACTGACATACCAGCTCTGACTGCCTATCCCTAGTGTGTGTTTCTCTCCCTCACCCTGTGTGTGTGTGTGTGTGAGAGAGAGAGAGAGAGAGAGAGAGAGAGAGAGAGAGAGAGAGAGAGAAAGAGAGAGAAAGAGAGAGAGAGAAGGGGTGCCTATGAGTGTGTTTGTGTGTCTATGTGTACCACTCCATGGACTGCTGAGCTACCATATGAGGAGTGGTTTCCGTTACTTACAAAAAATACAATTTTAGTTTCAAATTTTGCCAGCATCTCTTCTGCCTTGGTGTTACATCAGACACTCAGATGTCCCTGGAAATCCTCTCTAAGTCCTCATTACTAGAGCCCCAGTCTCTTTTCTGAAAGTATTATTGTTTAAATTTTTCATACACTATGTTCTGATCATGTTCTTTCCTTTCCCCCAGCCTCTGAATGAATCAAAGGTTTACAGGAGCAGTGAAAAGAAACTATAGATCTTGCCCAAGTTTAAGGAAGAGAAAGGGAAGTGGGAGGAGGAGAGTCTCAAAATCTTGAGCCAGCAAGTCAAGGTGGCACACACTTGAAATCCCAGCCCTTGGGAGTCTAGGGCAGGAAGATCAGGAGTTTGAAGCCACTCTGAGCTTCATGGTGAGATCCCCTCTCAAAAACAGCAAGAGCTGTGGAGGTGGCTCAGTGGTTGAGCACTTGGCTAGCACACAGGAGGCCCTGGTTTCAAGCCAGGCTGAAAACATGGGTGTTTCTTTCTCTCCATCAGCAATCTCTACAAGATAATCCTCCTGTTTCTTCTCACAGCACACAGAAGCAATCCCAAAAGCCACAAAATCATCCAGAGTGGGAGTGATACCCAAAGCCTTGTTGTGAAGAAAAATAGTTGTCAAGTTGCCCTTTGAAGGGAGAAAAATAATGAAAGCGAGTGAACCCAGGCTAAGAAAACTAAAATGGATTATCCTCCTGAAATGGAATGATTAAATATGCTAACACACTTGGGATTCTGTTCTCTGGCCCCAGGCCTTTGTGCGTAATGATTTGTTCTTTGTTTGACAAAATGTGTGGTTGTTTGGCAGTGTTTTAAATAATTAAGAAGGGTAGATACAGGCCTACAGAGGAGAGCGGATAGTGTCATATTTTATCGAGAATCAGGCCTGACTTAAAAGTCAGACCAAGCTTCTATTCAAAACATGAAATAGGGAGTAATCTTGGAAATACGATTAATCATTAATAGAGAATACTTAAGATTATGAATTCTTCAGGGGCTTTAGACAAGCTTCAAGTTTTAAGGCCACAGTGAAAGACTGCATATTTTATTTATTTATGTGTGAGAAAGAGACAGTGTGTCTGTGGGCATACAAGTGCCACTGTGCACAAATGTGGGAGTCAGAGGACAACTTTAAGGAATCAATTCTCTCCTTCTACCACACAGGTTCTGGGGATCGAACTCCACTCCTCAGGCTTGGCAGCAAGCACCTTTACCTGCTAAGCCATTTTGCCAGCCGTATCAAATCATTTTAAATAAATATTTAAAATAGTTCCATGGTCAAGATGTTGTAAAGGAAGAAACATGAATTTAATGAACAGCTCCAGAAAACAAAGCATACCGCAGGTCACTTATTTTGCATAGGACAGTGAGTGACCCTTCACCTGTGGCTGCAGTCGATGCCAGGACACTGGAGGCTGGATCATTGAGGCTCAAGTTTACTTTTCCATTTAGTGTTTAAGTATGGCTAGAGGCTGTCTTCTCTAGTGAGGTGGCATGGCCCATGTCCCCAGTGTGCCTTAGTTTTCAAATCAATAACCCAAGTCTGGATTTGGTTGGTAGCACATCTCAAGAGTTTGTTAAACGCTGGACCAAGTTTGAATCTGAGCCGACTAGTTTTGTCAACTTGGCATAAGCTAAAGTCATCAGAGAGAGGGGAGCCTCAGTTGAGAAGGTGCCTCCCTAACAATGGGCTGTAGGCAAGCCCGTGGGGACATTTTCTTTTTCTTTTTTTCTAAATAATAACTCAGGTTGTTTATTGTATGTCTGACTAGATGTAATGAAAAATAACTCAGGCTCCAGATTCAAATCACTCTGTATCTAAGCACCAACTATACAAAAAATGTATATATGTAGAAACAAACTGATTTATGACTTCATTTATTCACACAAATGGCCTTCAGAAACATTGCAGATGTGCGTTCTGAAAGAGATCACGGAGAAGCAGCAGCCTTTTCGATGAATTGGGCCAGCTTCGCATCGCGCTTGGTCATGCGTTCACAGTCATGCCAGGTGAGAGTTATCTGGACCTTGTTGTACACGTTGAACCACTCTGGATGATGATTCATCTCTGCTTGTAGGGAAACCCTGGACATAAAGCCAGAAGCCTGATTAAAATTCTTGAAGGCGAACTCTTTGTAGATGACATCTCTCTCACCTAATTCCTACCATCCTGCTGCTTTCAGACCAGGAATAAGTTGGTTCCTCTCTTCTGCTGTCAGTCACTGTGCATCTGAAGATATGGCTGCCCAGCTCGCACCACTGACTGCCAACCCCAACAGGAGGCCACGTGTCCCCACTGCCACCGTCTGACATTTTCTTAGTTAGTGATTGACAAGAAGGGCACAGCCCATGAGAGAGAATGGCCCAGGAGCACAGATTTAGATTACTTCAAATCCCGTGTTGCAATAAGGTAGTAATTTTTAAAGGTTTTATCGAAGCAGAGCAAAGGAGATCATAAACCAACATACTACTCAAAAATATTTATAGAAGTCTCAGGTAGGCAGGTCCAAGAAAAGTGGGGAAATCTCGGTGTAGCCATCAGAGCTATATGATGCTATGTACCCTCATGCTTTGGTTGATGAGAGCTACATGAACATTCCAAGGAATTTACTTAATGGTCTTAAATATTAGTTCACACACAGAGAAAGCCAATAAATGGATGCAGAAAAGGCTAAAGATGGCCTAAGATAATTAGGCCCTGGAGTTGAAACATCCTGATGCTCCATATCACTGAGGTTCTGATCTGTCTGTCCATGCAACCTTCAGTCCACAGAAGCTTCATCATGAAGGCCCCTTTCAATTAATCTTCCACATCCTATATACTCTAATATCATTCCAAGATCACTTGCAGCTGGGGACAAAAGAGGGGGTGATCATCCCCTCCATCCTTCTATTGGGAAGTGACAACAGCTCCATCACCATGGCCATATTCCTATATGTCCTATATGCCCAAATAGCTGCCATGGTTACCAGGCTAAGTTAATCTGCTCCAAGATGTGAATGTGATGGTCACTTTGTGCCCAGTGGGGAAGCCCTACTCAGTATATAGAGTCTACACAGATCGAACAAGATGAAGGCCAGCCTGGAGATGTCATTCCCTTTCTAAAGCCCAGGACATAAACACTCTTCCATCACACTTGTTTGTGCCTAGCTCAGCAATGCTCAAGGCAGTGAGAAGAGGGAAGGGTGGAAGAAAAAGTCATTTCAGAGTTCAAGTTCAAATCTGCACTTGAGAAAGTTAAATGATCTGGGTAGATGACACAAGTGGATCCTCTTCATCTAAAAATAACTCCATTCTGAATGTCAGCTTCATGCTGTGGCTCTCGCAGAGTGGCAACCACAGCAGCAGCATTGCCCAAGAAAACTTGCTGGAGATGCAAATCCAAGTCCTCACTCCAGTGTTCTAAACCCAAAGTTTTGAGGACACAACCCAATAACCTGGGCCCTAACCTCTCCTGGAGGCCCTGATGCCCATAAAGTCTGAGTAACGGACTTGAACTTGCCTAAGTAGTAGCAGCAGTGACCTGCCTCCGTGACCTGCACATGTCATTAGCTCTCTTGCCATGGAGACAGAATGCTTGACAAAGAAACTTAAGAGGAAGAAAGATTTATTCAGCTCACAGATTTATTCAGAGGGCTCCATCCAGCATGGCAGGGAGGGTGTGGCAACCCGAGAAGCTCACATCATGGTATCCAAGAAGCAGAAAGAACAGGGCACTCTATAGTACATTGATAACAATAAGGCCAAAGCAAGATATAGTTCCCAAGGACAAAGGCCCAGCACTTTTTTCCATTCCAGCTCTTTAAAAGTCTATTCATACATGAATCCATTAATGCATTAATCGTGGATAAATTCAGAGTACTCATGATCTGTCACAAACACACCCAGGGTTGTGCTTCACTAATGTCCCAGACGGCTCTCAATCCAATCCATTGACACCCAACAATAACCATTAGACTGCATGCATACAAAAAATTCACTACACCTCCATAAGGATGAATATCTAGATTGTCTAAAATACAGATAGGGAGTCCTCTGTGAGGCTGGAAAGAACATAAAAATAAAAGAAACATTGACAGACTGGCACAGATCTGAAGAGACTAAGATTTAGTGATAACTTCTTGCAGTGTGGCGTTATGCTCATGAACAGGAGTACAGACTGTATTCACAGAAACACTGGGTAAATCCAAATTCAATAAGGAATTTGGTTAACTGCATCTTGACAATGTTGATTGCTTCATTTCACAGATGAACCCTGTAGCACGAAAAATAAAAGACCAGAGACAGATATTAGGGTTCAAACTTCAAGCTGAAGATCAGAAAAGCAAAGCAGCTGGCCACTAGTTCTTACCTTTACCTCAGATTTTAAGGTGATCCTGTCTCCACCAAATCTCAGACTACAATCCCAGACTGCTGTGCTCACCTCAACATGACTGGAAAATCCTGAGACTTCAATATCTTGCTGCTATCCTCAATGTGACTGGAGAATGAATGGCAGCTCTGAGACCCTGTTCCTGTCTTAAATACCTCTCATGAGCCTGGGATTTTAAAGGCAAGTTATCCCAAGTACTGAGATCATCTTTGTGTAAGCTGTTTTTCTTTAGGACTGGATCAATTTCGTGTAGCTCAGTATGGTCTTGAGCTAACATATATCCATCTACCTCTTAATCCTAAATCCTGGGATTTAAGATGTGTGCCTGGCTTCTGTGGCTTGTGGCTGATTTTGCTTTCTGAATCCTCAGGCAAGGTATAACAACAAATCATAAATAATATATCACCACAGCACCCTGGAAATGGAATATCTTCAAGATGGTGAAACTGATGGGGCCTGCTAGAACTCTACACTGCCAACATCTCTGCCAACCTAAAACTAATGTAAGATGAAAGACTTGTTTGAAAATATCTACTGAGGGCTGGGTTCATTGGTAAAGTACTTGCCAAACCAGTGTGAGTTCAATCCCCCAGAACCCATATAAAACAAACAAAAAGACACAATAATCCAGGCTTGTAGTCTTAGCACTGTGTAGGCAGAGACTGTCTAGAATCTAGACTCTAGACTGTCTAGAATTCATCTAGATTGTAGATGAATTAGAAAGCTTCAGATTTTCTAAGAAACTATGTTTCAAAAATGAAGGTGTGGAGGGACTGGGGAAGACACCTGACACATCCACATATGTGCACCCACACACAAACATGTACACACACACACACACACACACACACACACACACACACACACACACACACGAACAAAACAGGAAATGAACCACCTAACACATTACTAAGCTGCTCAGCATCTGATTGTCAACAAAGAGCAGCTGCAGTGGGGATGCCTTCATCTTGACCTGAAGATAACTTGTCCCTTCCCCCATTACTGCTTTCAACATACAGATCAGGGTAGGCAGGGAGCAGAGAAAACAGCTCGTTCATTAGGGACAGAACAGAGCAGCATAGGAATACAGTAGGTGCCATAGCACTGCGTGAGCACACACACACACACACACACACACACACACACACACACACACACACACACACACCTTTGCTCTCTTCTCTCCAAAGCAGAGAACTACAGCTGTTCTCCACACCATCATGACAACTTCTTAATGGCTTGAACCAAGATTTCCTGTCAGCAGCCACATGAGTAACAGCTGTTTGCAGTTCTTATCCTCCACTGCTTCTTGAATGTCAAGGCTCTTAGCTGGCTATGCTTGTTTTAAGTATTAGGTTTTGAGGTGTTTTTTTCCTTGCACAGCATCATCTGTTCAGCTGCCCCTCCTCCCCTTCAGTTTTCTTTTGCTGGGGACAGACAGCAAAGTGATGTCAGAAGGATCCACAGCATCACATAGCTGGAAACAAGGCATTTAGCTCTCATGTGATGGTCCATAATCTCCACTCTGGGAGGACCTCCCCTTGTTCGTTTCTTGCTGACCCGGTATATGTAGATATTGGAATTGTGTGGCATGTGTAGATATTGATATTGTGTCTGGTTTTGCTGTCCTCTCAGGACCTCACTGGGGAAACCACCGACGTCCATCTAAAAGCAGGTTTCCCCCTTTATATGTGTGTTTCATGCTTCTCACCTTTGTTCCTCATTTGTAATCTTTCCCAGGTGGACTGGCTGAATAAATTCAGTACCCATAGGGACATATTTATCACTGGAAGGTGACAACCAAGGCAGCAGTGCAGAGAAAAGGTGGCAGGAGAAAAGAGAAGGAAGAGTTAAGGCCTCCTGTCCCCATCAGAGCGGGAGCAATGACAATCTTGGAGAATTTGCTACAGAGACAAGGGTCACAACAGACACCAGATATTTTTTCTGCTGCTGTTTTTGGTTTTTGTTTTGTTTTGACACATCTTCTTTTCCTGTGCCACCTTAAAGCAAAACTTTATACTCAGAGTAGACACTAATGTATTTCTGGGTCATTAAGTATGATCTCTAGATGCCAGCAAGATGCCTAAAGACTGAGCTCCATCCCAGCGCCCACACTGAAGAACAGAGAACCAGCCCATTCTGGTCGGCCATCAATTCTACATTCAAACCATGGGATGTGCATATGTGCTCACACACACAACACACACAGCACAATGCACACACCTCCATGGATGGCCAGAAACCTTGTGCATGTGTCCACCTACTCAGCAAGGAGTTTTGAGCAAATTTCATGAACCAAAGCCTTTCTAAGCAAAATATTCTTTTCTGACTTTAATGATACTTCCTGCCAGAAACTCAGCTCCATGCAGCCGAGAAGCACATCTCTCCTGTCTCCCCAGCAACTGGCCCAAGTCAGGCCCTGAGGGCATCCCTGCTGACAGCCTGTGTGGAAGAGCAGCTTCAGCAAGCCATTGCTCTAAACGATCTAGTATCTCCAGAAGTCCCCCCACTCTCTCTAAAAGGTTGGGACTGGGGTTGTTACCATTGTAGACTGAAGCCACTGAAGCCCTTGGTGAGGAAACTGCACACTGCTAAGGACAGATGGGGGACTCCAGGCAGCTCCTACACATCCTTCCTCGGGGTGCCTGTGTTGTACTGCAGCGTACAAGGAGCCTCCAGCTAAGGCTCCAACCAAGAAGCAATCAAGAAAGGTAAACTCCCCCGACAGGCTACAAGGAAAACAAATCAACCTCTGCACAAAGCAAGTGTTGGGCAAAGAAGCAAAACACTGGTGCAGGCTAAGAAGCAAAATGCTGGCACAAACAAGAACTTAAATGTGTTTTGTGGGCATTGTTAACATCTAGCTCCTGTTACAGCAGAACTGGGTGCCCCTTTATTCTGTTGACCTCTGCACTTCTTGTCACCTGAAACAAATTGTGATGTTTAATCCACTATTTGCTACTCAGAGCCAAAGTCATCCTTACTGATATGAAAAACCTAGAATTAGAACTTCTGAGGTTTTTCAAGAGTAAACAAAACCTGCCATTCAAAGTTTACTTAGATACTGGATTTCAAGGGCAGAGCCTTGGGCTGCCAGTGAATGTCTCTCCATCTCCCCATCACAGCTTCAGTAGCTGTAGTTCACTTGGTAGAGTGATGTTTGTCCAGCAGACATGAAGCCCTGAGTTCCACCCACAGCACCATATAAACCAGCCATAGTGGTGTACACCTGTAATTCCAGCAATTGGGAGATGGAAGGAGAATCAGAAGTTTAAGGTAATCCCTGGATCTACCCCTGTATCAAAATAAATGGATAAAAAGAAAGAGAGGGAGAGAGAAAGGAGGGAGAGAGGGATTAAGGGATGGAAAGAAGAGGGTGAATGGGAGGTAGAGGAAAAGAAGAAAGCAAAGGAAGAAGAGGAGAAAGGACGAGGAAAAGAAGGGAAAGGAGGGGGAGGGAGAGGAAGAGGGGGGAAGAGAAGGAAAGAAAATCTTGGCTCAGGGCCATTTGGGAGCATCATATGTTGGACACTGAGTTTCTTTCCTTCTTTCAGAGGCAGTAAGGGGCCATCCCTGGTTGATCTGGGAAGCTTGATATTTTGCTACTCTGAGACCACCCAACCACCTTTATGATGTCCTGTCCCCATGACAGTGGGTGCTCCTGACCTAAGAGCGATGTCAAGGGGGCTTGTGATACATGTTATCATTTGAGGTTCAGTCTCTCATCAATACATCAAAGATGCTTCTTTTGATGAAGACTTCGGGGTGACCCCTACTCTCACCCTACAAGCATCTCCAACATCTCCCCAAGCCAGAGATGTTTCTCAGCAATTTGGGTGCTTGGTCCCAACAGCAATTGGGAGCTTGTCTTTATTGCTCTTGTTGCTGTGAGTTATTGGTGAGGGACTAGGATGCTCAGCCACTCGGGGTTTTATAAGAATGATCCTGTCAGAGTTTGATGTCTTAGATGTGTCCATGAACCTTGTGTATCTGAGTCCACCTCTGGTCCAGGGTATATAAATAGTCCAGTTTCCGCTTTCTCATCATCTCAATGGTCTTTGTCTTAATTGACAGTGCACTAGGTAAGTATCAGGAGCTGTAACAAGTGACAAAATTAGTTCTCCCTATCCTGCCACCCAGCTTTGTCCTCCAGAACCTTCCTCTTCAGATGCTCTTCTCCACCTTCCCACTGGCCAGTTAAACTAGGTGGGGCAAAAGCTGTCCATGATGAGGTCAGAGTCAGCTTTCTGTTTGAACCAGGTTAGTCCTTCAGGGTGGAATGAATCTCAGGAAATGAATCTAGGAAAGCCTTCCTACAGCACAAACCTCCATGGTTCAAGAGACACAAGAAAGGGATCAAGGAAGGGAGGTCCACTGAGCTGAAAAGGCTATTGGCTTCAAGAGTCCATAAGACAATGAACCCTGATTGAAGTGTCCCTCGGGAGTGAAGGACAGCCAGCAGCCTCCTTCCTGAAGTGCTCCCAGTGAAGGCATTGTTGGAGATGGGTGGGGAGGCGGTACATGAAAGGGCAGTGAACATCTGCATTCACCCCCTCCGCTTTCTGGCTGTGGATATAATGTGACCAGCCATCTGACACTTCTGTTGCCATGGTTACCATGCTTTCCCACCACAATGAACAGTATCTTTTCTCAAACTGTAGCCAAAATAAAACCTAAGGTTGATCTTGTCAGGTATTTATCACAGCAAAGAGAAAGGTAAATGAACAGATAACAAATAAAAATTACTAGCATTGGTATTTTATTAGCCTTGTTACAAATGACTAACAACATGAGAGATGAATTCTTACATACCCTCCCTACTTCCTGGTTACTATATACCCTCTGTAGCCTTTCCCTTAGTATGGCTATGACTTTCAACTTGCTTCAACCAAAAGAATGTGGCAAGGCAATGGCACTCACATGACTGGATGATTACATTACACAAGACTGCGGCAGTGATTTTGCTGACATGTGCTTTAAAGATGGAAAAGATGTAGTGGAAATCTTTTGTTGGAGAAGCTGAAAGATAAGGGTAAGAATGGGAATCTTGAGCTGGAAATATGGCTCAGCAGTTAAGAGGCCTTTCTACAGAAACATGAGGGCCAAAGTTCAAATCCCAGTGCTCTGTTAACAAGACCAGAGTCCCACAAACTTCAGTTGCAAGTGATCTGATGCCCTCTTCTGGCCACTGTGGGAACCTGCACTCATGTGCACATACTCTTAATTAAAAATAAAAGAATTCTTTTTTTTTAAAGGGAAGAACACAAAAAGGTGACTTGCCCTTTGTTCTTTTTTGTTTTTTAGACAGAGTCTCCTGGAACTCATAGAAATCCACCTGCCTCTGTTTCTCAAGCGCTGGGATTAAAGGCATCATCTCCCCCACCTTATCCATTATTTTTTTATTAAGAATCCCTTGTCCAGCCAAAACCATAAAATAAGTCATTTTCCCATTTTTCAAGGGCAATTTGCCTTCTCAATGTTTCTACCACAAATGGTATTTTTGATTGCTAAGGAGGAGTTTTGTGGTAAACAGATCCCCAACTAGCTAGGATGGATGATGCTGGCTTAAGAGGCTGCAGAGGAGATTCTGCTTAGTGGCTCCTAACCAAGGTGCTCATAAAACCAGCATTAGGGTCTAATTTGCTGAGACCCAAGGGGGTGCGTCTTGGGAAAGATGAAGGAGAGGGAGCACCCATCTCGCAGCTGCTGCTGCAGAACCGTGCACAGCCATAACTGTAGAGATTAACAGCTTCTCACAGCCATAAATATATTTTTTTCCTCTTCAATGAGCCCTGGGGGATGAAAATCTGGTTATAATTGGATGTGTTGCAATATTGCTTTTCATTTACAATTACAGCACTGAGGAAATGAAAAGGAATGGCATAAGGTTTGAGTGTGGTGATCAGGGACAGTGCTTGTCAATAGCACAGTCCTTCCTTCACAGCCTCCCTCTTCTGCTTGGCACCTGCAATGCGGGAAATGGGTCCCGGGGAAAGGGTGAGAGCACTGTGGCATTGATATCACGGTCCTTCCTCTGGATGACTTTCAAAGTAGGACAGTCATTCAGCTCCTGGCTGTTGTTTTACCTATCTCCAACAGCTGTGACATAGTTATCCACATTCTGAAGTGGAGAGGGGAAGGAAACTGAGGAGTAGAGGGCTTGCCCAGCATACACAAAGCCCCGGGTTTGATCCCCAACACTTCGTAAAATTACGAATGGCGGTACATACCTGTAATTCCACACTCAGGAATGACTCCATACACTCCGGAGGTAGAGGAAGTACAATCTGAAGTCATTCTCTACTACTTAGGAGCTCTAGCCATCCTGGTGAGATCCTGTCTCAAAACAAAAGCTTTCCATAGGCAGATGTGGTAGCACAGGGGTGACTAAAGCAGGAAACTGCCTTATTCAATTCCGGCTTGAGCTACACAGCAAGAACTTGTCTCAAATATATATATATATATATATATATATATATATATATATATATATATCACATGTATATATCACATATACATATATATGTGATATATATATCACATAAAATTATGTCCAGCACATAATGTTTAAGAGAGACTGTAGCTTACTGTCCTGCTGGCTTCTGTGTGCTAGGTTTGTTTAATTAGGTTCAAATCCTGTGGGCTCATGGATCACTCTGACTCCTCAGGACTCAAACTCCAAGCTGACAAGCTAAGGGCACTGGCCTGCTAGGTAAAAGCCCCAATTAGATGTCTTCAAATTAAAGATCTTTGCTACCTTGACTCGGGAAAAGTATTCAGGAAATGAGGGGAGATTAGCCTTGGTATGAAAACCTCCAGAATGATAACTGTTTCAGTTTTCATGGTTCTGTCTGTCAGGATCACTGTTGGTCTCTGTGCCTTCCTTCCTTCTGTGACTTCATCCTGCTGTTACCAAGTTGCAACCTTCTCTAAGTCGAAGCTACTGTGATTATAAATTTAACTTGGAATTTCCCTTCATGTTATAATTGTCTTTAGAAGGGAATTCAAAATCAATATATCATGTTCTTGTTTCTTGTTGGTTAGGGCTGAAATAAATGTATTCGTTTGACTCCTTGCATATTGCATTTTCAAATGTAACATATTTAAAGGATAGTTTTCTTTTTGCACACAAAATAGTTTAAGGCCATAAAGTGTTGTGACAAATAGTAAGTAGCTCCTGTAATGAGCCAATGCACCAGATATCCCATGCAAAAACTACTAGAAACTGACAGCAGCAATGCCAGGATGTGGCTTCATCAACTTGACAGCAAGATGCTTTGAGCCAGGTCTCTAGACAGTTGCATACATTTGAATACACACACTAAGATAAGAATTCTGATGAACAAGTGAACTTCCACTTGACATTCTGCCCACAATAAGAAAAACAAAAAAAGCTTAACCAGGCCTGGAAGCACATGTTTGCAAACCCCAGCTACTCAGGAGGCTGAGGCAGGAGGATCTCAAATTAATGCCCAGCCTGGAAAACTTGTCTCTTAGTAAAAACTAAATAGAGGGCTGTCTTGGGCTTGGGGGAATGACCCAGCCAATAGAGCCCTGGATGTGCAGACATGAGAACCAGAGTTCAGATTCCCAGGCACATGTTAAAATCTGACCGGGCACAGAATTTATTTGTAATACCAGCTTTGAAAGAGGCAGAGACAGTGAATCCCTAGAGGTAATTGGCCAGACAGACTAGCCAAAATGAGCTTTGGATTTAGCAAGGAATAGTGCCTCAATATTTAATCATTCTCCAACTTAGGCCTCCACACCCTGGGGACAAATACAAGGACCCCTGTGCACACATATACATGTGAATGTGTATGCATATTCCCAGAAAGAGAAAGAAAGAGAGAGAGAGAGAGAGAGAGAGAGAGAGAGAGAGATCAACCTGTCTCAGAATAAAAATCTTATCATATGCACAAGAGGCAGGAATTTGCTCTCCATGCCACCCTTCCTTCCTTCTATGACTCCATACTGTTGTTACCAGGATGCAACCCATTCTTAGTCACATCTAGGTGGTGTGGCCTCTGAACACCTTCGATTCATTCAGTGAGACAGCAGCAGCTGCCACCAAGATCCTGGGCAGCCAAAAGTATCATACCCCACTAGGGCAGTGACAATTTGCAGCTCTCTTTACTGCACACACCAAATGTCTGGCATTGGTATCACTATCTTAATGCTGCTGTTTAATTGGCCCTTGATTAAAAACTCTGCAGCTTTCCACATTAATTACAATAGTGATTAACAACTATCTGCCTCCTAGCACATCACAGTTTAAATGGTCAAAAAGAGTTTCTGCATTAATTAGGAATTACATTCAGCAATGAGTGACAAATCCCTGAAAGATAATACAGGCTTAAATGAACTGGCTGTGTTTCATATCTATCAGCAAGATAGGACCAGGCCACAAGTAGGTAGGTCCTACCATTCTCCAGTGCTTCCTCAGGATACAGCTTCCATCTCAGGACTGCCTTATGATGACAGAATGGCTGCTAGGGACCCAGGTGGCACATCCATGTGCCAGGCAGGATAAAGGGATGTACTTCTTGACTGATTTGGTACTGTTCTTTCACAAATTTAACTGATGTGACTTTCATTGTTATTTGCCGGTGTTAGGTTGACAGCATGTTGTTATTTTGGCATGACAGCTAAAGCTAATCTTGTGTATTGTCAAAGTTATGTGTCTCACATCTCATCAGTCATCACACATATGTGGTCTGTGTGTCTGTCCCCTCTGAAGCACTCCCTTCCCAGGCTCCCACCACAAAGCAGGCAGGTACTGAGCCATCTTGGTGTTTATTGAGGGGCTGGATCAGCTGCAGAACACTCCCTATGAGAGAGAAGAGTCTCCATGTCCTTCTAGGAGTGATCCCGTTCCAACTGGGACAGGAAGTCATTAGAGATACCAACTCATTACAAGTAGCAAAATCTTTCGTGGCTCTCAGTGGTTGTCCTGGTTGGGTTTTGTCTACTTAAAACAAGCTAGAGTCATCTGGAATGAAGAATTTTAATTGAATGAAAAAAATGACTCCATCAGATTGCCTGTAGGCAAATATTGATATATGGTAGATGTGGGATAGTACAGCCCACTGGGCATGTGGGCCTGGGCAGGGATATATGAAAGCAAGCTGAGCAAGCCATGATGAGCAAGCCTAAGTAAGCTAGGTTCTCCACAGCTGCTGCCTCAGTTCCTGCTGCCAGGTTCCTGCTGTTGAGTCCCTGCCCTGACTTGCTCAGTGATGGAGTATGACCTAGGGGCTGTAAGCTAAAGTAAACCCTTTACTTGCTTTCAGTCCTGCTATTTATCACAAAATAGAAACGCTAATGAAGACCTGCTTTGGCTTGCTCAACTCCAGCCCCAAGTCTATCTAGAACTTTGCCATGTCAGAAGGGCAATAGGGGACATATCTTCTAAAAAGGAATGGATGACCACTCACTAAATGCATCTCATCCCCCACCTCACCCCAAACTGTAAAGCCCTAAGGTGAGTCACTTTGCAATGACAAAAAAGATTGTTCAGCACCTACTAATCTTTTCCTCCCCTGTTTTCAACTAAAAGAGCTGCAATTTGGGAACTGGGAGGATGGCTCTATGTGTATCTTGCTTTCCATGCACGCATGAGAATCTGAGTTTGATTCCCAGCACCATTGTAAAATAGCTAGCAACTGTAGTGCATCCTTGTAATTTCAGCACTATGGGAGCAGACAGGGTATCCCTGAGGATCACTGTCCAGCTTAGCTACTCAATAAGCTCTGGGCCAATGAGAGATCCAATCTCAGAAAAAAAAAAAAAAGCAAACAGCTGCTAAGGAGCAGCACCTAAGATTGTCTCAGGCCTTCACACAATGTGCACAAGCACCAATGTACCCATGCATACACAAAAGTTTTATTTCATGGCTGTAATTGACGTTCTTGTTTGTCAGTTGGCTACATCTGAAATTAACTAAAACCTAAGGGGTGGGTAAACTGTGAGGTTTCTTTCTTTTTTTTTTCCTTAATTAAAACATTTGAAGTCTGAAGCCTCATTTTTAATCCAGATCTTTTAAGGAGGGAAGACCCACCTCTAATCTGGACCACACTTTCTACTGACAGCTTATATAAGGACATGGAAGAGGGAAGCTCTCTCTCTCTCTCTCTCTCTCTCTCTCTCTCTCTCTCTCTCTCTCTCTTTGTCTCTCTCTCTTCTATTAGATAGGAAAGCCAAACTGAGAATGATGGGATGAGGAAGGGCAGAGTCAGAGGAGTTGCCAGCCAGACACAGAGGGAGCAGGAGATGAAGTGCTATGTAGAAAGAAGGTACTGCCATGTGGCAGAGGGTAAATAAGGAATATGGGTTAACCTAAAAATGTAAGAGCTAGTTAGTAATAAGCCTGAGCTATTGGCTGAGCATTTACAATTAATATAAGCCTTGGAGTGCTTATTTGAGAGCAGCTGTGGGACAGGAAAAGTCCACCTACAGTTCTTTAGCTTTCTAATTCCTGCCTGGAGAAGATAATGTGATATTAAGAAATCCAGCAGCCACATTGAACCATGAGATACTGTGACTCCAAAAGCCTACATTTTAGAAGGAAACAAAGTAAGAGGCCTGAGTCCTTGATGATCATGAATTACCTTACATTTCTAAACTCCTATCTTGGACTTCTGCTAAGCTAAAAAAAAATTAAAACCATTATTGTTTTAGTTTTCTCTTATACTCTACAGAACCTAATCCTAGCCAACAGAATAATCCTCGGCTTAGAGATTCAGTTTTGTATATATGGGGACTCACTGGCTTGATTCTCACCCCAGCATGTAGACATCACCTGGTAGACTCTCCACAGTGTAGTGTTTGGAGCCCATCTTCAGGAGGCCTGACAATTCCTTTGCTTATGGGAACGTCCCTGGGAATCATCTGCATAATTTTCTTCTTCAGGGCTGAAGCAAAGGAGCCACCAGGAACTGAGTCATTTTCAGTTTTCTTTCTTATTAAGCCAAAAATTCCACTCCCAAACACCGCTAATGTGCCTTTTGCCTGATTGTTCTTGTAATTTCTTGGCAGTGTGCCCCTCCACATCTGCCACCACAAGAGCCCTTGCTAAGTTGCTAATGTAGACTTGGCATCCTGGCAGCAAGCCATGCAATGAGCATAAACCTGCCATGGAACGCTATTCATCTTGTCCATGTGCTGTTTCCCCTTGATCGTCATTACCGGATTTTCTCAGACAATAGCTGAAAATCGCACCATGCAGGTTTGCAGAGGGTAAGACTGTGGTTTTTCTGCTTTTGAAGGGAGCTCACAGCTTCTCCCCTACACTGTATTATTTGATTCATTATCTCTACAGAAGATCAGCCCGCACTACCACCAAACATCAAGTTTTTCCCTTCAAATCCAATCAGCCCACATATTTCCTCTTCTAAAAGACACACAGTAATTGAATGTCATTGAACAGCAGCTGTTTTACAGCAGCATCCTTTCTGCTATGCTGTTACTACAGTGAAACACCATGAATCCTACTTGAAAAATGGCCTCCTTCTGCTCAGCTCCTAGTTGTACATTTTTCTTGTGCTGTAACCAAATACCAGAATAAACACAAGTTCAGGGGGTGGGGAGGCTTGAGTGTTACTGTGTAGACATTTCCTCTGAAGTGACACATTGCTTCCTGGACAGAAGTTCATTAAGATGAACTTCTAATGAAGGCTTCTTGAGAAGCTTCAGGAAATAAACAGCTCACAAGTCTCAGGAAGTCCCTGAAAATGACCACATGGGCAAGGCTTCTCCCTCCACAAGGTTATACAAGCCATTAGGACTGCTGAGAACCGACTCTGCAACCTGTGGAGCTGCCTGCAAGTCCTGCAAAAAGCTCTAGAATTGTAGCTTTTGTGAGTTATCACTCATGCTGGAGTGACCTTGGGCAATGCAGCTATCTTTAAGTTGTCCCTGTCCCTGACAAGGAACCTATCACCCATACGCTTGTAAGTAACAACAAGGAACTCATGGATTCTCCAAACTGGACTCTGGTCTGTTGTTCTTTTTCTACTTGCAGTTTATAATGTATCACCTGAGGAGAATATCATACAGCAAAGAAACAGTCCATGACGGAGGGGAAGGCAACATGATAGTAGGTTCCATGGTATTAAGAATGTGAACTGGCAACTTCACTTTATGTCATGGTGGAACAGGAAGCAGAGAGTCAACAGAAAGTGTGGCTAGCAAAATAAAATAAAATAAAATAAAATAAAATGCTCAGGCTCACTCCCCAAGGGCCACTTCTTCTAACGAGGCACCACCTTCCAGACAGCATTAACTGGAGACCAAGTGTTCAGACACACGAGCCAACAGAAAACAACACATTCAAACCATAACATAGCCCTGGTGGCACATATGACCCGGCCATGGCCAACCCAAGCCACAGTTAATCTTCTCATTGTGGACTGAATTGTGTTTCTCAAAAATTTTAGGCCCTTGAAGTGCTAACCCAGAGGACTTCAGAAAGTGACCACAGAATAACTGATTAAAGATTAATTTGAATACAATGTCTTTAAATAATAATAAACAGGAAGTCATTAGCCAGAAGACTAATCCAATAACTGGTATCTTCATTAAAAATAGACAAAACCTTGTCATTTTCTTCTTGGTCATACCTGTAATCCCAGGATTTGGAAGGCTGAGGCAGGAAGGCACAAATTTGAGGCCAGCATGGGTAACAGAATGAGATCCTGTCAAACAAAAGGAAAAAATGAAAATTAAGAGAGTGCAAATACAAGGAATACATGAAGCCATGTGCGGACGATAGCACCATACCAGTTAGAAGTGAGATGTTAGAAAAATTCTGCTCTTACTCTGAGTTCAGGTTTCTAGCCTTCACAACTGGGAAAACATAAAAGTTTCATACTAAGTATACTCGGTGTGGGAGCTTTCATGTCATGTTAGTATCAGATGACTAACACAGGCATAAGAGCCCCTCTAGGGCTGGGGATATATAGCCCAGTGGGTAGAGTGTTTGCCTATCATGCATGAAGTCCTGGGTTCTCTCCCCAGCACTGTGTAAAGCAGGCACAGTAGTACAAGCAGCACTTGAGAGGTGGAAGTAGAAGTTTCAGGAACTCAAGGCCATCCTCTGACACATGGTGAGTTCAAGGCCAGCACAGGCTACATGAGAGCCTGTCTCCAAGAAACAAACTGAAAAAAAAAAAAAACATAAAGAATCCATCTGGTCAGTAAGATCTCTGGATATTTAAATATTTACCTTCCAACTCATTCAGTGAATTTTCATGTAGCTTATTAACAAACGAATCCAGCAAGGCTTCCTGGTGTACATCAAATGGCAAGAAGTACAAGAGAATTTGAATCTTACAGTATTCAGAATCAAAAGCTGGCAATTGTTTTCTTCCCAAACAGAATCTTATCCTTCTATAATCGATATTAATAACACCAGCAGCAGGTTTGCCTGGGTCAGATAGACCCCAGGGTGTCATTAGGTGCTTCATGGCCAGCTGAGCTGCCATAAGAAGCAATACCAAAATATCAGGGGCTCTGTGTAAATGTATTTCTTGTTCTTGCAAAGAATTTTGTTAGGAGGCAGCTTGCCATGGATGCTGCCCTCTCTGCAGTGGCTCCTTCCACTCTCTGCTTTAGTAGAGTCTTTTCTACAAGTTGGGGACTCTAAGCTCCTAAGTGCTTCCACCCAGGAAAGGCCAGTTGCATTTCTATCCCAGCCCATTGGCCAGAACCAGCCTCATAGTTTCATCAACAGAGGATGCTGGGAGATAAGAGTCCTTTAGGAGTTCAGGAAGAGAGAAGAGTGACTATTGTGGTGAGAATTCACTCAAGAGCAAAGGCAATGTGATTCTCGTGAGCCAATGGGTGGAAGCAGAGAAGAGGGGCTTACCACCCCCAGAGGAGAAGAGGCTGAGTCCATTTGCTGCTGCTCGAGTTTAACTGATCTTTCAATTGTCCATGGGGACCTCCTTCTGCAATGTTGGCCATTACCCTGTTCTTGGGAGATGGAAAACGAGAACAATGAAAGGGTCATTGGAACCAAATGAATGGCAGGGCTCCTTGTTACTGAACTGACAAGAACAAATGGCCATTGACAAGAATTAGTGGCTACCTAGCATTTGAAATGTCAGCTCTTTCATGAAATGGGTGCTGTCCCGCTCATGTCCTAAATTAAACAAATAATAATTTGGCAGCCATTCATAATTTTATCAATTTTCAGTTATTGTGTAAATCCACTATAGCTAATGGTTTTTCCTGCAGTTAGTTTCAGCTCTATAAGGGATCTGACTTTTGTGAGTGCCCACTTTCTGATGGTGACCATATTTCCTCACTCCTCCCACAAGGTAAGAATGGATTTGCCTTTGTTTCTTTTCCTGTTGTGATAAAATACCCTGACAAAAGAAACCTGCGTTTAAGGGTTTATACTGGCTGACAGTTCCAGGAGACAGTCCATCCCGGTGGAGCAATTGCAATGTCAGAAGCTTGAGGCAGACATTCACACTGCATACACAGTCAGGAAACAGAGCGCAATCTGCGATCCCCTGCCATACAGAGTTGTTCTTTTTTTTTAGGAATCCCCACAGGACCAACAAATCAACCAGATGCAGCACAGTCCCACCACTGGAAGTCTTTTTTTTTTAATTAAAACATTTATTTTTATTTTTATTTATTTTTTATCATTTTTTATTTGAATTACAAACAAGATTGAATTACATGACAATCCCAGTTCCCTTCTCCCTGCCTTCTTCTCCTACCACTCCCCCAACTAAAACCTGACTTATCATATATCCTTTCTTCTAATCTACACCTAACTCAACCTTTCTGCTCCCTCATGACCTCTGCATCCTTCCTCTTCTTCCCTTCTCATTCTCATAGCTCCTTCCACCCTCTTCCCATGCTCTCAATTTGCTCTGGGGATCATGACCCTTCCCCCTTCTCCAGGGGACAAAGTTTGTCTCTTTTAGGGTCCTCCTTGTTTACTAGTTTCTCTGTCGGTGTGGATTGTAGGCTGGTAATCCCTTAATCTATGTCTAAAATCCACATATGAGTGAGTACATATCATGTTTGTCTTTTTGTGATTGAGTTACCTTGCTCAGAATGGTTTCTTCGAGTTCAATCCATTTTCCTGCAGATTTCAAGATTCCATTGTTTTTTTCTGTTGAGTAGTACTCCATTGTGTAAATGTACCACATTTTCTCTATCCATTCTTCAGTTGAGGGGCATCTAGACTGCTTCCAGTTTCTGGCTATTACAAATAGTGCTGCTATGAACATGGTTGAACAGATGTCTTTGTTGTATGAATGTGCTTCTTTTGGATATATGCCTAGGAGTGGAATTGCTGGATCTTGTGGTAGACTCATTCCCATTTTCTTGAGGAGTCGCCATACTGACTTCCAAAGTGGCTGCACAAGTTGGCACTTCCACCAGCAGTGGAGGAGTGTTCCCCTTTCTCCACATCCTCTCCAGCATAAACTGTCATTTTGGTGTTTTTGTTTTTAGCCATTCTGACAGGAGTAAGATGGTATCTCAGAGTTGTTTTGATTTGCATTTCCCTGATGGCTAAGGATATTGAACACTTTCTTATGTGTCTTTCAGCCATTTTAGATTCCTATATTGAGAATTGTCTATTTAGTTCTGTACCCCACTTTTTAATTGTATTGTTTGGTGTTTTGGAGACTAGCTTCTTTAGTTCTTTGTATATTTTGGCGATCAGCCCTCTGTCAGATGTGGGGTTGGTGAATATCTTTTCCCAGTCTGTGGGCTGCCGTTTTGCTTGCTGACAAGGAACCATGCTTCTTCTTCATACACTGGGGACTCAGGGAAAGTTTTGCCCTGGCTTACAACAAGTGATCCACCTACACATCGAAGAATCATTCTTAATTCTCTCTTTTCTTTCTCTACTGCTCTCACATCAAAATCTTTCAGTATACCTACTGTTCTTCTCAAACAGGTATCAAATTGATTCTTTTCTCAATGCCTTTCTCAAGTTCACCATCATTGTCCAGATGCATTCTGCATAAGCTTCCCATTTGGTCTTGTGGCTTCCATGTTTGCCCCTCTAACCTACTCTCTACCTGAAATCAGAGTGACTTTCTTACAATCACAGTCACATGTCATATAGTTGTGCTTCAGTTAACAATGGACTGTATACACCATGATGGTCCCAGGAGGTGACAACACAGCTGAAAAATTCCTACCATGCAGTGTTGCAGCTTGTGATGTTCAAATGTGGGGTTTGGAACGTGATTGGGCCATGAGGGCTCTGGGCTAATCAATTACTTAATCCACCTATGACTGCATAATCGGATACTGGGAGGAGGTGGCAATTTTGGAAGGTAGAGCTTGATTGGAGGAAGTCAATCACTGAGGGAGTGTCCACAGAATGAAATCTCTGAAACCCTGAGCCAAAATCTTCCCTCCTTTTATTTTCTTGGGTGTGATTGTGAATGTGAATTGTCAGCTTGATGAGACCTAGATCTGAGAGATGGACTTCTGGGCATGCCTGTTGGAGACTATTTAACTAAGTTGATGGAGGTGGAAAGATCTGCCCACTGTGGGTGACACCATTCCCTGGGCTAGAATCCTGAATTATAGAAAAAGGAATAAGTGAGCCCCGAGCATGACAGATCATCACTCTCTGTTTTTCGACAGTGGATGAAGCATGACAACCTGCCTCAAGCCCTATGCTGCTAAGGCCTCCCCACCATGATAGATCTCAAACTCTGAGCCAATGGAACCCCCTCCTCCCTTAAATACCATTTGTCATGGTATTTTATTTACAGCAAAAAGACAAGCAACTAAGACATCAGGTATTTTCATCACAGTGACACAATGTGACTAAGACATGCAGCACCACTCAGCTACTCTAGAACTGTTTTCCCCCAGATTCCCTTCCCTGTATGGTTCTGGACTAGCTTTGACCACAGATGAATTTAGCACCAACTGTGGATGACCAAAGCTATGCTACACCGAGGTGGTCAGAGCAAGAGCAAGCAGTGTTACAACTCACCTATGTGTGGGGAGCAGATGAAGTCCTGTATGACCTATATCATTGACATAAGGATGGTCATGTAGAGAACTACAATGCTTCAGACCTATGATAATGACAAGACCTTCCTCCAGTCTGGCTAGAAGAGTGGCACACAGGACTCCCCTGGTCCAGATATGTTCAGAAAATATCAATCACAGCTTCCTCTTCCGGGATGACTGCTTCCTTTCAGAGACCCCTTCTGAGGTTATCTTACCTTCCTCCTCCTACATACAGCCATATTTAATACATGCTGAGTTTCCCAGCTGCTCAACTCCATCAGAGCTGACACAACCTAGAACTTCCTGAAAAGAGACTCTCAGTAGGGGATTGTCTACATTGAATTGGCCTTGGGCATGTCTTTAGAGGATAGTCTTCATTAAATTAGTTGATGTGGGAAGACCCAGCCAACTATGCTTGACACCATTCCCAGGGCAGCAGATCCTAAGCTGTATAAGACTAGAGAAGCCAAGTGAGCATGAGCAAGTGAGCGTGTATGCATCCTTGTCTCTCTGCTCTTGATGGTGGATGGGACTAGCTGTTCCAGTCCTTCCTACAGTGATGGGCTGTAGCCTGGGATTTAAAACTGAATAAACCACTTTCTCCCTTAAGCTGCTTTCTCAGGGTATTTTTCACAGTGACAGATATGAAACCAGGAAAGAAACCAACAGATCCCAGCTCATCCTCACAGATCCCAGGAGGAAACCTTTCCCTTTACAGCCAAGATGGCAGCATCCTGTCCACTTGCTCTGATGACTGTCAGCCCAGTGCCATACACTGAAGCAACTACCAGAAACTAGCCAGTCATCTAGGTCTGGGTAACAATCCCTGAACAAATTCTTGTTCCATGTAATGCCTAGCATATCTTCTTTTCTGAAGGACCCACATCTCAGCATCTGTTTCTGGAGAATCCATCCCAAGGCAAGTTATGTAATAGATGTTTTGTGATATAATATGATGGTTAACACTAATTGTCAATGGACCAAGATATTAAAGAGACAAGACTTGAGCATGCCAATCAGGGGTTATCCTGATCAGAAGACACAGCCTAATCATGAGCATCATCATTCCTTTGGCTGAGTGTCAAACTGCAAAGAAAAAGAGAAAAGAAAGTAGGGAACTATCTGAGCATGGCATTCACAGCTCTCTGGTGACCAGCTGCCACCTACCATCCAATTTCCCAGCCATGATGGACTGTATCCCCTGGAACTGTGAACCACAATAAACTTTTCCTTCCGTAAGTGTTTCTGTCAGGTATTTTATTTGCAGCAACAACAACAACAAAAAAAGTAAGTGATACAGCCTAGGGCAGCCCAGCCAAAATGGCTTTCCACCCAGGCTTGTGAGACTGAAGGTTGCACTCAATCATCCAGAGCACACAGCCCCTGCCTGTATGAGAGATTGGCAGAACTCTTCCAGATGTGCAAAGCTGGTGCACCTTGTCTGAACAAAGGAACCAAGAGGGAGTCTCCACACAGAGAATGTCACAGCAGACAGCAGGCAGAAACTGACTAACCCTCAGCACAGGTGTTCTTGCTGGTATTGATACTTGGTCTGAAGTCAAAATAGTCTCTCTGGCTCCTCCTACACCAGCAGGTGTTTCTCACTCCGGAGCCTGCAATGTATGTGTCTTCTAAGACTATAAAAATAGGCATCGCTAGTGTTTCTCTATAGGAGCACTTAGAAACAAACAGCATTTGGAAAGCTGCATACATCTTTTATAAACTTGTTCTACTTCCATGGGAGGCTTGCTAGGTCTGCTGTGTGAGCATAGGTCTGTGTATATTTGTACATTTCTGGTGTTGATATACTTCAGATTTATGGCTTTTGAGAAGGCAGTGGGGACAGGTCAACTGTGAGAATCGTTACCTTTCATTTTAAGAGTTGTTCACTAAACAAATTTGTAAATTTCGAAAACGCTTCATGTTGCTAAAATCTTAGGATTGTAGATTAGGATTAAATATATCAAACTCTAAGCAGGATAATTGGGAAATGCTCAAATAAATTTAATTTCCTAATTTGAAAATAATTACTGCCACAACAAGATAATTTTTATACCAAATGTTTTTTATCTACCTAAGTTTATAACTCCTCTTACAACCAGGCTTTGTTCCCAGTAGAAGAAAATAAATTCTATACATAATGAGGTATTTTAAAGCTATTTTTATTCTAAGACTTCAAAACAGACTGAATGTACTTTTCTAGTACTTTATAACTTGGGATCAATAACCCATTGTGATAAAAAGCCACAGAGCGTGCTATTCATAAAGAATATTTTGGTGGAATCATTAATTAAATGATGTGGAGACTTTTCTTCTGTGAAGTTATGATTCACATCTGAGGCTTATAAAAAGACACTAGACATAAGGGAAGAGAACATCGCCCTCCAGACTCAGAGAAAAGCTTCAGTGAGAAGTGGGTTTCTAAAGAAAGGAACAGATTTCAAGCAAGAATGCTGGCAAATACCAAGTAGGTATTTATATTTATATTCATACCTATATCTGTTCCCATTATAAATGTAGACATAGCTACTCGGTAAATAGCAAATAAGTGTTTATCTAATATCTGTATCTATTCATACCTAGACATAATTAGATACAGATATAATTGATACAGAAGTTGATAAAAATTAAAAGGCCTCCATGAAATACAAATATGAAACTGTAGGAACTGAAGACAGCCTCTCCTTCTCTGTCCACCAGCCTTCCCAGTACACTGCACACTGCATCCACCCTCCAGGTCCCAGTACACTGCACACTGCATCCACCCTCCAGGCCCCAGCCCAGCTGCACACTGCATCCACCCTCCAGGCCCAGCCCAGCTGCACGTCCTGTGCCTCAGCACAGCATGGAACTGTACCTTGTAAATCTACCCCATATGTATTCACTCCAATCCTGAAATGTTGTGGCTCCCACATGCACCTCCCCACCTTCACCTGCCCCAACCTCCAGGCTGCAAGCCCACAAGTGTTCACATCAGACATGCAGCCAACACAAAGGGTCTACATGCCCAGGTCTCATCCCTAAAACAGACACAATATGAAAGATCAGAACCCCCTCAGCAACAAATCCATGTATTCTATCTAACCATAGTTCAATAAAACAAAATCAGCAGTAAATACATAAACCCATGGAGATTAAACAACTCATTACTTACTGAATGATGAATGGGTTAAAGAAGAAACAGGATCGAAATCAAAAAGTTTCTGGAACTAAACAGAAACTATAATAAAATACAATAAAACCTCTGGGACATAGTGAAAGGAGTCCTATCAGAGAGATTTATATCTAGCAGCTCCTGTGCTAAAAAGCCAAAAAGAGCACAATTTAATGAGTTAATGATACAACTCAAGGAAATAGAAAAGCATGAACAAACAAACCCAAATCCAGTAGATGGGAAGTAATAAAATTAGAGCAGAAATTAATGAAATCGAAACAAAGTATCAATAATCCAACAGCTGGCTCTTTGAAAGAGTAAACAAATTGGCCCAACTGACCAAAGAAAGAAACCTGACCCAAAATAACAGAATCTGAAATGAACAAGAAATAGGCACCAAAAATCCAGAAATATAATACCTTAAGAATCTATACTCCATTAAGTTAGAAAATTAATGCAGCCCTAAAATAACCAGCTTCTGGGCTACAGACAAGTTTGAAGAAAAAGTCCACAGTGTCTTGAAGCTAGGACTTTTTCCTATCTGAGGGATATGGAAAAGAAAGACAGACACTCCTATTCTGATGGTTTCTCTTTATTCTCTTGTGTTGAATTCTCTCTCTCTCTCTCTCTCTCTCTCTCTCTCTCTCTCTCTCTCTCTGTGTGTGTGTGTGTGTGTGTGTGTGTGTGTGTCTGTCTGTCTGTCTGTCTGTCTGTCTGTTTTTCACATCTTTTAAAGACCCACAAAATCTTTCAGGCATAACATTTGAAGGTGACATTTCATTCCTAAGTAATTAATAAGGAACACGGTCTTCTGGACAGCTTTCATCAATAAATCTAGATGACAAGTTACAGATCAAGGAAAGGGCACTTTCCCTAATTGGTGGGTTATAACTTGCAGCTGTAAAGAAAGGATTTTAAAGGAGTTATAAAACTAAAGTACTAAAAAATCTAAGAAAAATAAGAAAATTGTGTGCTATATCCTATACTTCTAAGTGCATAAACATTTTAAAACTTTTGTGGCTAGCAGTCATAAAGGCCAGGCTTTCTTGGACTGGAGACTGTTTACAAAGAGTGAGAGTGGGGCAAATGAGCTGCAGCACCCACAAAGCTGGGAGGCCCTGAGTAGCCCTAGCTGCAGGGCAGAGGGCTGCCAGAGGCATGAGCACAGATAAGCTTACAAGGCACTCTCCAAGGCACAGTGACATTTAAAGTATTTTAAATCTTAAAATATATTAAACCTTTGAACATAAAAAGCGAAACTTGTAACTATTTCTTGGGGGCTATGAAGTTAGTTTATATTTTGTAGAATCTTATCTGAACAAAGGTCATAAAACTGAGGTTGGAAATTTGTGCAGAGTTAATCACTGTCCTCAGTTATCAGCCAGACCTGGCACAGCAATTTAGTTGCTTCACACTTTTTTTACCTTGGTTCAACACTTTAATGTCCTTGTAAATGCAATTGGTTTCTTTTTTATGGGAATGGTTTATCTTAGAAACCATTAGCAAGGCACCTGGTCTAATCTGAAGCTACTTTGAAGTTTTTTATCAGTTGATAATATACAGCTATCTTGGCAGCTGGGGAAAATACAGCTGTTTTCTTAATCTGTGTCACAAGACAGCTCTTAAGGGGGGGTTTATATTCATTGTATCCATCAATACTCTGTATAGGATAACATTATTAATATTGATTGGGCAATACAGCTAAGGACCACCTTCTTAATAATCCACAGATATAAATGCCCAGTAAACTGGGAAGTATCATGAGATACACACATACTAGATACAGGCAATGGAGAATTCCCCATAACCACTAGGGGAAGAATTAGATAGCACATGTATTGTAACAGTCAGAAGCAAAAGATATTCCTGGGTCTGTATTCTTATCAGAGAGTTTATTTCTGGTGGGTTGATACCTTGAATATTAATTGCCACCTTCTGTTTTGATGCCATGGCTTTCAGCAGAAAGTCTTTCAAAAATTCATGGATTTCTAGATTCATCCAGACTACCAAAGTTAAACCAAGATGATCAACAACCTAAACAGACTCATAACCAATAAGAAGATTGAAACAGAAGAAAAAAGCCCAGGCCTAGGTGGATTCGACAGAATTCTACCAGACTTCCAAAGCAGCTCTACAGCTAATACTTCTTAAATCATTTTTTTAAATGAGACAGAAAGAGCTCTTCCAAGTTCTTTCTATAAAACCAGTGTACTTTAATATCAAAACTAGATAAGAACACAACAATGACAAACCAATATCCCCCATGAACATAAATGTAAAAATTCTCAATAAAATACTTGCAGACCAAATATAAACACATGTCAAAAAGATCATCCACCATAATCAAATAGGGTTTACTCCAGAGATACATCAAAAGTTCACCATGTGTTACATTACACTATTACACAATGTACTAATTATTACATTATTACACTAAATGTAATAATTTATATAAAGGCATTAAAAATAAAAATCACACATTCATTTCAAGAGATGCAGAAAAGGCCTTTGACAAAATCTAGTATGCCTTCATGATAAAAGTCCTAGAGGGAAGAGAACTGGAGAGCAACATAAAAAGGCTATATATGACAAGCCACAGCCAACATTGTTCTAAATGATGAAAAATTCTCAAAACAAGCACACTAAAACAAGGAATGAGACAGGGCTATCCTCTATCCCCTCTCTTTGTCAATATAGTGTGCAGAGAGCTAGCTGGAGAAATAAGACAAAAGAAGGAAATCATAAGGGACACGAATAGGGAAGGAAGAAGTCAAACTATCCCTACTTGCAGATACGTAGATATATGATATTATAGCCTAAATATCCCACTTGAATTGAAACAAAGTACCAGGATCCAAGATCAACTTAGGAAAATCAGCACATGCCTATACACCACCAACAAAAATACCAAGAAAGATCATAAACACATTTACATTTACAATAGCCCCCCAAAAATAAAATATCATGGAAAAAATCTAACCAATGAAGTAAAAGATCTCTACAATGAAAACTTTAAATCTCTGAAGAAAAAGATTGAAGAAAACACTAGAAAATGGAATGATCTCTCATGTCATGGGGTTGGTAGGATTAATATTGTGAAAACAAAACATTCTACCAAAAGTAATTTACAGATTCAATACAATCCCAATCAAAATCCCAACAACATTTTTTCACAGAAATAGAAAAAAAAACTAAAATTTTTATGGAACCAGAAAAGACCCTAAATAGCACATGCAATCCTAAAGAAAAAAGAACAGTTCTAGAGGGATTACCCCTTCAGATTTAAAGACATATTACAGAGTTAGAATACATGTAATGTCAGCTATCTGATAACTGACAAAGACGTAAAAGACATACACTTGATACAAGCAAGCATCTTCAACAAATGGTGCTGAGGAAACTAGATATCCACACTTAGAAAAGTGAAACTAGATCCATATCTATCACCCTGCACAAAAAGGAACTGCAAGTGTATCAAAGACCTCAGTTTGAAACCTGAAACAATAAAACTGATAATACAAAACATAGGCAATACCTACAAGGTATAGAAGTAGGAAAGGACTTTCAGAATATGACTCCACTTGCCCAGGAATTAATGCCAACGATTAACAAGGGGAACCTCCTCAAATTATTTGCTTCTGTACAGCTAAAGAAACAATCAATTGAGTAAAGAGAAAACCCATAGGAGAGAATCTTTTCCAGCTAATATAACAGATAATATATAAAGAACTCAAAAACAAAGAGTCAAGAAACCACCTCAAGTTTTAAAATGGACTATGGTTCTGAACAGAGAGTTCCCAAAAGAAGAAATTAAAATGCATAAGAAATAACTCAAAAAGTGTTCAGGATCCTTAGCAATTCAGGAAATGTAAATTGAGACAACTTTGAGATTTCGTTTTACCCCAGTCAGAATGTCAAAGATCAACCTAACAACTGACAATAAATGCTGGGAAGGAATTGGAGAAAAAGAAACTAATTCATTGTTGGTGTGATTGAAAACTGTTTCAGCCATTCTGGAAATCAGTGTGGAGAAGTCTCAAAAAAGCTAAAAATAGATCTACCATATGACCCAGCTCAACCATTCCTTGCCATTTGCCCAAAGGTCTCAACCCTACTCTACAGATACTTGCTCAGCAGCATCCATTACCCCTCTGTTCACAATAGTAAGGACATGGACACCATGCAATGTCCTACAAATGATGAATTGATGGCAAAAAACATGGTACATATTATGGTAGAATACTTTTTAACCATAAAGAAAGCTGAAATCATGAAATAATGCAAGTAAACGAATGGAACTAGAAAAAAAAGTAACCCAGACCAGAAAGACAAACCATGTGTTTTCTCTCTTCTGGGGTTCCTAGCTCCAAATCTTCACTTAGTACATAATCTGGAGTAATTGCAGAAACCAGGAAAGTTCACAGGAACCCAGAGTGGCAGGAGGACCAATAGAAAGGAGAATAGGAAGATGCAGGTGATCTGAGGGGGGAATGGGAAAAGTTGATAGAACCTTAGTTGCAGAGGGGAGGGGAGGGCAATACAAGAGAAGGAATGGGGGGATAAATAACATTAAGAATTCTTGAAAAAGATAACATGAATGATTATTTTATACTTACCTGAAACTACAAGATGAAGGGTTTCCATATCCTAATATCACGCCTCTCTGCCAATGCAGTAATCCAAATCAAACCAAATTAAAAATCAGAAGTCCAGGTTTAATGAGTAAAATGCTCCCAGATGATTTTTCGCCCCCCCCCCCAGAGGAGATGGACAAAGAGACCGAAAAATCACATGGCCAGTCTCTGGGGAGTTGTTTAATACCCTATAGGTGTGGTCTTGAGCAACTCTGGGGAAGGAGCAGCCTCTTGGTGGACTTTCTGAGAAGGAGCAGGGTTTGGAAAGGGTGAGATTGAGGTTGGAGCAGAGCTTCCAACTAACAATATATCAGTGTATGTATACACACAATACACATCATATACTCATACACATACAGTTTAAATTAAGTTATACCACTTGGGATAGCAATACCCCTACCCAGAGCCATAGACTATCTAATTAAAACCCCCATGCTAGGCACAGAAAACATCCATTCCAGTTGTTGTCAATGGAGTTCAAGAGACTCTGAAACAATATAGGCTATTTTTATTGCCTTTAGTTGCTTTCCAGAAGTAGTTGCTTTCCAGAAGTTGAAGGTGAGTTCCTGTTGTTGAAGATATCACATACTTTGAACATGGGACAGAAAAAAAAATTGAGCTGAAAATGGCCTGAAAACCTCCTCCCTGAAAACTAGGTTTCATGGCTCTAGAAAATGCTATGCAAGCTGTTATGAAAGAAAGCAATCAATAGCCCTACCTCATTGTGATGCTTATTAACCACAACAGTCTAGCATGGCAAGATATACCCAAATGTACAATAGCAATGCTTATATCTTAGCAGTAACTAAGCTGTCTAATTGGAATCAAAGCCTGCTTGATAGGAGGAAAATCATGCATGGTACTGGAAGCCTAGCCAACTACACATAGCTAATGAGGATCTTAGATTCCTAAAAAATTACAATTACTAACTGCATTCTAAATACTTATGTTTATACCCTTTAGGTAAGTGTAGCTCTCACCCCTCTTCAAAGAAGTTTCATTTTGCAGAGGATGGAGACCATTACAGAAACCTCACAACTGTTCAAAATGCAATAAACAACTGGTCACATCTACATATACATCTCCAAAACAACTCCTGCACCTACAGCTCAGGGGATGTCCCCCAAAAAGGAGAGGATAGATTGTAAGAGCCAGAGAAACAGGGGGTCTTCTGTGAGATTGTGCCATCTAGCTATGCCAGGAAAGCTAGACCCATGAAATTTCAACAACAAGACTGCCTAGATAAGACCTGAATAATTCCAACAACAGTTGCCACCCCAGCATAGGTGAAGGAAATCTCAGTGGGCCCACCCTTGGTGAAGAGCCTCAAGCAATTAACAACTGATGAGAGACAATTAATCTTCCACAGGGGTGAGCCCCCTGATTGGTTACCCAATAGCAACACTGGACAGATTCAGTAGTTGTATTTATTCATTTTTATGTATATGTAACAACAGTGGTTAAAGAAGAGAAGACCAGAGAGAGAGAGAGAGAGAGAGAGAGAGAGAGAGAGAGAGAGCATAACTTTCAGAGGGAGCAGAGCCACAGGGAAGGGGTAGGATGGAGAAGAGGGAAGGGGGAAAATGATGTGATTATAATTTAATTAAAAATTTTTAAAAAGAGAAAAAATATAAATACCAGATAAAGTAATAAGTCAATAAACTGTAAATAAAATATAAGTCAATAAAATATAAATACCAGATAAAGTAATAAAATAAGTCAATAGACTGTAAGTTCTAATAAGAGTTAAAATCCACATTGGCAGCATTTTCAATGAGAAAGCACACGGCAGAAGACTGTGAGTGATATAAGAGATAAACTTGAGCCATCCTCAAGAAGGGGACAAGGCGATCAAAGGCAATTTCCTCTGAGAAGAAGACCAAAAATAGTAACCATAAAATTCTGGACAAAATCAATCCTGCTTATTGCAAAGATAAATATTAATAGGTATATTTCCCCACCAGCTGTAATCATAAAACAAGACAGCTGACAGAACACCAAGCATGTTTATTGTGACAAACAATATAAATGGATTAAATTTCCCAGTAAAATGGTTAGGAATTTCAAACAATAATTTAAAAATAAAACCATATATTGCTTAAAATTTATATCATTTATATGAAAAATGAAGATTAATAGATGAAGCATGCCTATAATCCTAGCACTCTGGAGGTTGAAACAAGAGAGCTGGGAACTCCAGAGCATCCTGAGGCACGTGGTAAGTTCAGGGGCACCCTGAATGTTGAGAGCCAGACCCACACAAGGCTTTCTCAGAGCTCCTCATGAAAAGACCAAAGGTGTTGAGTTCTGTGCCCTTGCCCACAGGCTTGACAAGATCCAGTCTGGAGCTAGGCCTCAAAGGAGTTAGTTTTCAGTTGCTGGGAACCTGACTTTCCCCCTGAAGAGACTGAAGTTACCAGCCCCAAGGCTGCTGCTATGAGTTCAGTCTGCAATGTACTTGAGATACTATGTGTTCCCTTTGTGCAACACTGCTTTGTGAGTTTTCTTCTGACTTGTCCCATTGTATGATAGTTTCTGCTGACTTTATCCATTTTTCTCCTGCAAATAGTATATAGGATGCTGTACTTCTCAATAAGCTTTCTTGGCATAAAACATAACTTGTGCAAGACCTTCTGATCCTGTCTTTTTATCTTCCAACCCCTAGTCATCACCTGCCCTGTATCTGGGACCTGTCTCTGAAGAATGACCTGCTGGTCCAGATCTCTTGAGTTACACAGTGATACTGCACTCTCTAAATAAATAAATAAATAAATAAATAAATAAATAAATAAATGGCAAGTATAAGCAAAAAAAGAGATGAAATATGGCTACATTATACACATTTATGGAAATGCCATAATAAAACATACAATTAATATACACTGACTTTAAAAAGACCAGACAGTGGCATAAAGCCAAGCATGTGAGTTTTAGCTCATATATGAAATGTTCAAGGAACATTTTGTACCTGTTCACAAGAACTGGCTGTACACACCGTTTCCTAACTCCATTTTGATATGGTCACCTTGGTAGCTGGAGATATACCATAGACAGAATGCTAACACTAAAAAACATCAATGTAGCCAACAGACTACATTAGAAGTTTTTCTTCTGTTTGGGAAAGTGTTGTTCTTTGAGTTATAAATGTCTCTCTGTAGTGAGGGTTTGCTCACTACTATGATGCTACAGGGAGGCAGGACAACCTTTAAAAGGGGGGGATGGCTAATCTGAAGTCTTAAGGCTACTGAGTGAGCCCTTTATAATGGTACTCCACCCCTTCTTTCTCCTCTTCCACCTTCTAGTAACGAGCTGAGTGATTTCATTCTGCTTCTTCATAGGCCTATAGCAATAGGCTGGAACTCTGTGCCAATAAACCTATTTTGTTTGTAAGTGGATGGTCTCAGATAAACCACAAATTACAGCAACATAAAGGTGATGAGCATGGGGAAGGGTTTGTTTGGCTGGTTACAGTAAAGGGTGAGCAGTGTGGGAGAGGGGTTGTTTGTCTGTGGGTTATGGTTAGGGTGGGTTTGTTGGTGTGAAGCTGGTTTATTGGTGCATTGGCATACACCCCTTCCTTCATCTGCTAGGCATTTCTGTTTTCACTACAAACTGTTCTTTAGGCCATAGTTCTGATTACTGAAGTGCTCATATTAATTGTCATGGCCTCCTAGTTCGAATTTTGTTGCTGTGATAAACACTGTGACCAATAGCAACTTGAGGAGGAGAGGGTCTATTTCAGTTTACAGCTTAGTCTCTACCACTGAGAGAAGTCAGGGCAGGAACTTAAGGAGGGAACCTGGAGATAGGAATGGAAGCAGAGGCCATGGAAGAGCTCTGCGTACAGGCTTGCTCTCTCTCTCTCTCTCTCTCTCTCTCTCTCTCTCTCTCTCTCTCTCTCTCTCTCTCTCTCTCTCTCTCTCTCTCTCTCTCCCTGCTTTCTTATACCACCCAGGACCACCTGCCAAGGGACAGCACTAATCCCAATGGTCTGGGTCTTTCCACATCAATGATTAATCAAGAAAATGCCCTCACACACTTGCCTACAGGTCAATCTGATGGAGGCGTTTTCTCAACTGAGGTTCCCTCTCCCTAGATGACTCTAGCTGTGTCAAGTTGACAAAAAAACTGACCAGTACAATAGTCTGTGTGTGAGCAAGCACCACCAGAAGAAGATATCAGAGCACTGGGACTGCAGTTATGGATATTTATGAGCTACCTGATCTGAGCATTGGAAAATTGGGTCATCTGGAAGAAAAGCAGGTGCTCTTAGCAGCTGAGCCATCTCTCTAGCTCCTTCACTCTTTTGAACATTAAACTTACCAAGGGTAGCCTTGAACTCTCTCTGTAACTGTTGTGGTTTGAATGTAATTGCCCCCCATAATCTCATACGAAGTGCACTATTAGGAGATGTGGCTTTGTTAGAATGGGTATGGCCTTGTTGAAGGAAGTATGTCACTGTGGGGGTGGGCTTTGAGGTTTCCAATGCTCAGGATACCGCCCAGTGTCTCAGTCAACTTCCTATTGCCTGCAAGATTTAGAACACTCAGCTGCTACTCCAGCTCCATTTCTGCCTGCATGCTGCACCCATGCTCTCTACAGTGATGACAATGAACTGAACCTCTGAAACTGTAAGCAAGCCCCTTCAATTAAATGTTTTTGTTTTCATCTTTCTAGACAGAATTTCTCTGTGTAGATTTGGAGCCCCTCCTGGAATTTTCTCTGTAAACCAGTCTGGCCTTGAACTCACATCTTCCTGCCTCTGCCTCCCAAGTGCTGGGATTAAAGGCATGTACCACCACCACCTGACAAAAGTTTTGTTTATGAGTTGCCAGCTATGGCCATGGTGTCTCTTCACAGCAATAGGAACCCTAACTAAGGCAGTAACCCAGGCAGACTTCGAACTTGTGAACCTCCTCCTTGAGTCCCTGGGGTTATATGCAGCACCAGCCCAGCCAGTTTTCTTCTCTCAACTTCACTCAAACCTTCTTGAGTCTCAAGCCTCCTGGACCCTGGAATGAATGAATTTAGACATGCCAATCTGTAGTCATGAGTCGACTTCCTAAATATCTTTTGCTAAACAATATATATATATATATATATATATGCATCTTTTGTCTCAGTTTCTCTGAAGAATATCAACTAATACATTTCAGCTGCATGCTTTTCTTTAATACTTCTCTAAATATTTTCATTAATTTGGAGCTATGCTAGTAATAATTATTTAATAAAAGCATTATTACTTTAATGACTTAAAACTTTATTTTCAGTCATGAATTCTACATTCATAATATTGATTCAATTCATCTCTTGGCTGTCTGGAACATAATGACAAGAGATCAGTTTTAGGTCACTGTGTTAGAGGGATGTGTTGAAAATATGAAAATATGCATACGCACTTCAACAGCAAAGGGAGTGTGCATGAAAGCATATTTTGTTCCAAATTCTGTACACCTTGCTTCACTGTCTGATCATCTGATGCTAGCTCTTGTTTTCCTTCCTCTTGGAGCCATCTTTCAAGGTGTGTATCAATTCTCTTTTGCCTTAAAAATTCAAGTATTTCATCATAGTAGTCAATTACATGGATTCAAGGATAAGCTTTTTTCTCCTGTTGTCCACTATAAAATCACATGGTACAGTGGTGTGCCAAATCAGTGATGTCATTGTCCTGACTGGTGACACTTCTGAGTAACCAACCTAAGTTCTTCCTAGGCCTGGTACTATGTGTGGTTTATATCATTTTTTTAATTTTATTATTTTTGTTTTGTTTTGTTTTTCGAGACAGAGTTTCTTTGTGTAGCTTTGGAGCCTATCCTGGCACTCGCTCTGGAGACCAGGCTGGCCTCGAACTCACAGAGATCCGCCTGCCTCTACCTCCCGAGTGCTGGGATTAAAGGCGTGTGCCACCAATGCCCGGCTTTAATGTTTTTATTAGTTTATTTTTGCCCACACTGGTAAACCATAAATGTAGCACCTAAGCTCTTGTCCATTGAAAAGTACTTATCTTCTAGTATTCCTCTGAACTATTTCTCTAGAGGCTACTACTTCCTGCCTTTGAAATTCTCACTCTTATCCCACTGTCCTTACTTCGTTTCTTATCATTCATGTCTCTATGCTCTTTCTTCCCCTTGAGTTTGGGTGCAGGGAGTGTCAGGGTCCCCACTCCATCTGATTCCATTCTCTGCAGTGCACTCCGGTAAACAGGCAGCGATCAGATTTCAGTCGTCACATACCTCCTCTCCACACACTCCATTCCAATCTTCACCTTCTTCCCATGAACGTGACAAGTATGATGCTTACCAGTGCCATGCTCTGCAAAGTGTCAAAAGTCAGCAATATCTAAATGGGTTCATTCCTCTCTTGTAGTGCCTCTGGCTCATAGGACAGTGTTGGTTTTGAGCATTTGTAACACGATAAATAAATGACCCAGAGACAGATATTGGAGTTCAAACTTCAAGCTGAAGATCAGAGAAACAAAGCAGCCAAGCCAGTAGATCTCTACCCAGCTGAAATGGCATTCCTGTCTCCACGAATCCTCAGAGGCAAAACTCTGTCTCTCCTCCTATATTCCTTTCTCTGCTCAGTCATATCCTCCGGTCTCTGCCTCCCTAGTGCTGAGATTAAAGACATGTGATCCCAAGTGCTGAGATCACCTTTGTGTGAGCTGTTTCTTTTAGGACTGGATCAATTTTGTGTAGTCAGTGTGACCTTGAACTAACAGAGATCAGTCTACCTCTTAATCCTGAGTCCTGGGATTAAAGGTGTGTACCACCACTTCCTGATTTCTATAGCTTTGTCCCGCGCTACCGTCTTGCCAGCAAAAATGACTCGGCACACTCCTCAGGATCCTTCTGCAGTAAAGCTTTAATGCATCTTGAGAGGGAGAGCATAAGCTTACAGAGTGGAGACCCCGAACACCCAAAAACCCATCCTTATATAGGCTGGCAACCGCCGCCTCGGACTGCAACCTCCTGACTGGCTGCAGCTCATCGGACCATATGACATCAAGGGAGAGGCGGAGACCAAGGGATGGAAAGTTACAAAGTTACCTAGTGCGCATGCGTACTAGCTTGTAACGGCTCCTTACATAGCTTGAGGCTGGCTTTGCTTTCTTAATCCTCAGGCAAGCTTTAATAAATCATAAGTAATATATCACCACAAGTGTTGAGCTTCATCCAAATCTTCCATCTTGATTCTTCCACACTTTACATCGCTGTGCCTAAATTTCTGACAGACAAAAGTGAAGGGGGGGCAGCAGTTTATTCTGCCTCATAGTTGAGGGGATACAGACCGTCATAGCAGGATGACATGCTTAGTCCATGTTGTAGAAAGCTTGCAACCTGTTCACATCATAACCAACCAAGAAGCAGGAAGAGGATCTAATCCTCAAGGCCAGACATCAGGACCACCAGCCATGTCTTCTATCCTAAACTTTTTGCAACTCCTAACACATCCCCACCATCTGGACCAAGTAACATAGTGCTTGAGGCTCTAGAGGATTTTCCACCCAAACCCCAGCACCTGATGTTCTTCCAGATGTCAGCTGACTTTTCTCACACACTTGCTCCAAGAAAAGCAGCAAAATCAAAGCCATTGCAGCTGGAGGTAACGATGTCTGTCAATTAAGCACTCCTTCCCTACAGCAGAAACTAGTCCCTGACAATTAAGATACATGGTTTAACTTGCTAGAGAGCAAACTGTTTGTTCAGCACCTCTCCATTCTGTGCTTAACATCTGGCCCTTCCTCCTAGTCACCAGTGTTTCCTCTCTTATCTGAGCCCAGCTAGTTTATCTGGCTCCAGTCACTTGTTTCTTCTTGAAGAATTCAGCACATGAATGAGCAGCCATTCCCTAGGCCTCCATCAGTCATTTTCCTACAGAGACAAAATACACCCCAGAGACACTCTTGCTTTTGCTAAAATGATGTAAGATAATTAAGATGCTATTAACTTGTTTGAATCATTTTGGAGTCTTTGAAGTTTTTTATCTGAAAGGATTAAAGAATCACTCTAATATCATAGGAAAGCAATTTATTTCCTTCATCAAAATAATTAAGCAATTTCTCATATCCCCACAAGATGGTGGGGGTCTATGTTTGGGAGCAAGACAAAAAAAAAAGATAAGACAGTTTTTATGATTTACTGCTGATCACATCAAGGTCAGAGTCTGCATTGATACAAGTCAATTAGGACAGAATATCAAGGCAGGGCAATTACTGTGCACGTACGAAGCCAGGTTAAGCTTTTATAGCTATATTCACACATACTGTATGTGCTCCTCATTGCTAAAGCACAAAATTACACTGCATATGTGTATGAACTAAAGATGCATCTATATTTAAAGCAAATTGAATCGCTATTTATGTTTCCTTCTGATTTACAGTCAACTCAAAATAAATCCTCTGAACATTTTAACATTCCCACTTCCAGCACTTTGTCCTCTTTTGTTCGTTACCTTGCTGGAGAAAGAAGTGCAGAGAAGTTTCTCTTAGATATATTTTTATTTAATTCAATAACATATTTTTAAAAAATTAGTTTATTTAATTTTAAAATGAAAGTATTCATTTGCCTGTATTTTGTATGCATACCATTTGGAATCCATAAGAGGGCATCAGATCCCCCGAAATTGGAATGACAGAGAGTTTGGAGCTACTGTGTGGGTGCTGGGAACCAAACCCAGTCCTCTGCAAGAGGAGCCAGTGTTCTTACCCACTAAGCTGTCTCTCCAACTCCTTAGTTACGTATTTTGATGTGAGCTGGCATAAAGAATAAATAAAAGGAAGAAAATATACTTTCCCAAAAGTACTCAATATAGTTCTTTGAAGCAGAAACTCCAACAAAATTACCTATGTGGTGCTTTAAAAAAAAAAAAAAAAAAAAAAAAAAAAAAAAAAAACCACTTTGGCTACAAATTGCTCTGATCTTTCAAGAATCTACTTAATTGAATAATGTCTTTGCCCTAATACTCCCTCATCTCTGACTATGTCATAGGGAATCTCAGTTAATTCTTGAGACATTTCCTCAAGATGCCCTCCGTTTCTGTATACTCATTTTACAGGGAAAAAAGACAGAAGCTAAAGATAATTCAACATGTAATGGCTACAATGAAAAGAGAAACCCAGCCACATACTCTCAGGCTCCAGCAGATCAGGCTGAAACACCTTGAAATGGTGCTTCATCTTTGATTACTATGGTTGTATCTCCCATGCGCTTCTGCAGGCTTCCAAAAGTACTACTATACCTAATTCTCTAAAAGGTATGTGAAAATCAAGTATGGATTAATATTAGGACATTCAAAACCCAACCCATATCTATGACAGGTCAAAAAGGAGTTCACTTGACCATAGCAATTGAAAATATTTTGTAACATTCAATATCCATTGCCAGTTTCTAAGTCTTAAAAAAGGAGAACTGCAGCATAGGAAACTATCTCCGAGTAGAAGCATACAGAAGTGAAAGCAACCAGTCCTGGAGGCAGAGGGAAAACATGACCAACATTAAACTTGGATCTGCAGAAAGTGGACAGCCAAGGTCCATTGTCATAGAAGCCATAGTTAGATTTGTAGAAGGCTAGTGATTCATTTTCACAGGAAGATGTTCAAGAAGAAAATACTAGAGGTGGGAGGCCCAGAAATCCCTCAATGAAACCAAGAGGTACAGAAGCTTTGTGTATGCACAGAGCTGGCAGACGACCCTTACTACCTCATTGATGGGGGATGTCCTTCTGTATGCTGTGAATATATGTTTCTCTTATTGGTTAATGAGTAAAGCTGTTTTGGCCAATGGACAGGCAGGATGTAGCCAGGCAGGAAGTATAGGTGGGGCTGCCAGACTAGGACAATTCTGGGAAGAGGAACGGAGAGAGTGAGTTGCCAGAAATGCCATATAGCTGCTGAGGAAGAAAAGAACTGAGTATCACTGGCAAGCTAAGGTCACGTGGAAGTACACAGATTAATAGAAATGGGTTAATAAGTAAGAGAGAGCTAGCCAGTAGGAAGCCTGAGCCATCGAACAAACCATTTATAATTAATATAAGCCTCTCTGTGTTTATTTGGGACTAAACAGCTGAGGGATCTGGAGGGACAGAAACTTCTGTCCTTCTCTGTTTACAGAATCACAGGTCTCCAGACACATTAGCCAGCCTCCAATAGGTAAGATGGATCCAAAGGAAAGAAACTTCTAGAAAAAAATGGCTGCTGATTCCCTTTCCAGACCCTAAAAATGTCCATTTAGACATTTCCCCAACTCCCTGGCTGCTGGTTCATTCACAGACACTTCCACACAGACTCTCCAATCTGAAGCAAGATACTAAGAGGCAGAGGAAACTGTGTCCCCATCCAGAGAGCCCAAATCCTCCTGTAGCCCTGATCTCTATTGTCTTTGGCTACTTCTCTCTCTCCTCTCTCTCCCTCCCTCCTCTCTCTCTCTCTCTCTCTCTCTCTCTCTCTCTCCTCTCTCTCTCTCTCTCTCTCTCTCTCTCTCTCTCTCTCTCTCTCTCGTGTGTGTGTGTGTGTGTGTGTGTGTGTGTGTGTGTGTGTGTGTGTGTGTGTGTGTGTTTTGCAGGGGAAGGTACACACACATATTCACATTGTATAGAGACCAGAGGAGCATTTCTGGTCCTCTGTCATTGCTCAGGAGCTAGTCACCTAGCTGTGTTTTGAGACAGGGTCTCTTGACAGCTTGAAGTTCACCAATTAGTCTAGAATGACTGTCCAGAGTCCTGGGGATGCACTCATCCCTACCTCCCCAGTGCACACCTCTGCACCCAGTTTTTTGGTACAGGTTCTATGGATCAAACTGAAATACTCATACTTATGATAAAAGCGCTTGACTGAATAAGCCATCTTTCTAGCCTGGTTCCTTTTAAGTAACCTGGTTCTTAATCTTCTTGGAAATTGTGTGATTCACACAATAGCTTGCCACAAACTCCTGAGCTTTTTAGTAAGCCAGAATCCATTTTAGTTGCTAGCCATTCAGCATCTGTCTCAACTAACTCACAAATGTCACTAGACAAAATAGAATACAATATTTATGGTATCATTTAAATAAAAATAAAAACTGCCCACACAGCAATGATTATGGCTGACTTTATTCTCTTCCTTTTACTGTTCTGTATTTTCTAATTATTGGCAGTGTGCATGTATATGATAATGATAAAATATGTTTAATAATTGATAAACGTATTCACTCACCATCACAGTCTCCCAAAAGCTGATTCTGTGAAACAAGTTTTCATACAGGACTTTCATTGGGGAATTCTCAACACCCATGAGAAAATAGAGACCCAGAACTGGTCCAGTGGACTGAGATGCAGTCACAAAGACTCCAGGAGTGACCCTGAACTTGAGCTGATCCTTCTGTCACCCTTTATTGGGATGGGAACCGAAGCTTAACCCTCACACAAACAGGGCATTATATATGGCCTATCCCTAATCGTGAGCAAAGCTCTTTTTAGCTGAAGGCAAATCTTTGAAAAGAGTTTGGTTAAGAGCTTGCAGCTGCCAAAACCCAAGCAGCTGAGGGAATTATTCTGCACTGCCAGAGTGGAGCAATCTGCTCAGTGCTGCGCAGTGCCCACAACTGTCTACTGCTTCTCATAATCAAATCTGGAAATAGCTCGTCCAAGATTCCACTGGGCATCTTTTCTGGGATGAATTTGGAAGAGGATGGTTAATGCAATGAACTATAATGACTCCATCTACCACTAAAGCTTGCTTCCTTCCTTCTTTCCTTCCCTCCCCCTTCCTTCTTACCTCTTCCCTTCCTCTCCTCTTCTTCCTTTACCTCTTCCTTCTTCCCTTCCCTCTTTCCTTCCATTCTTCCTTCTTCCCTTCATTCCCCAATTCTTCTTTCCACCTTCCTTCCTCTTTCTTACTTCCTTTTCTTATTCTCCTTCCTTCCCTTATTCCTACCTCCAGAAGCTAGTCTTCTTTTTTTTTCCAATACAGGGTTTCTCTGAGTAGCTTTGGAGCCTATCCTGGCGCTCGCTCTGGAGACCAGGCTGGCCTCGAACTCACAGAGATCTGCCTGCCTCTGCCTCCCAAATGCTGGGATTAAAGGTGTGCGCCACCAACGCCCAGCCAGAAGGTACTCTTGTTTCCCCACCACAGATAGTACATCTGCTCCAGAAAACAGAGATTCTCATCATCAAGAGGTCCAAGCACTTGGTCATCTGTGCCTCTTAGAAGTGGTTGTTGTTCCTGTCCTTTTTCCAGCAAAAGTGGAGCAACAGCGATCAAAAGACACCAGTGGAAATCATTACCTTGTGTCAACTGCATTCTCTCCCTTGTTGTATCACAGAAGTCCAGCATTCTTCCAATGACCACTTATAGCTATACCTGTCAAAATTGGCCCCTGTCATTGCTCACTGTCTTTACTCTTAGCACAAGAAGCCAAAGAACACTGTAATGACTCTCACTGTTCCCTGTAGTGTAAGTATTCTGTCTTGGGAATGCAGACCACTAAATCCACAAGACTCAGTCACTGGAACCACCCCTTGTTTCCAAGACCTGTTCTTCCTGTGTATGCGATTTACCATAGATTGGTGATTCCCTTAAGGTTGGATTGTGTACTAGATGATGCTAACCTACAGGATACCCTCACCTAACTGTGTCTCATCTACACCATCCATAGACCATGTTTTCAATCTATTAAGCCAGCAGTCCCTGTCCTTATTACTTGGTGGATCTGATACATGAATCTTCTTTCATCCGTCATAGAAATGGTCTTCAAGGTGAGTAACATGTATAGTCACATTCAGAAAGGACCTTTGTTCAGGACCTGTTGTCACTGTCCTGAAAATATCAGTGTGTGTGTGTGTGTGTGTGTGTGTGTGTGTGTGTGTGTGTGTGTGTGTGTGATGGTCAGAGGATGACCTTGTTGTTTCACGGGAGCGGTTCACCTTGTTTTTTTAAGATAGGAGCTCTCATGGGCCTGGAGCACCCCAAGCAGACTAGACTGGCTAACCAATGGAGCCCCAGGGATTCTCTTACCTCCATGTCTCCAACAATGTGCCCAGAATTTTTAGTGTGGGTTCTGGGAACTAGACTCAGGTCCCCATGCTTACAAGACAGGCACTCTATTGAATGAGCCATCTCCTTGAATAATTATTTTAACAGGATGCCCTGCATTTTTCATATTGAATTGAGCTCCACAGTTCTTCCCTCTGCCTCTTCTCAGAATAAATGCCAAGAAGGACAAAGCAGGAAAGGAAAACGATGCTCATGGTACTGCAGGCATCCCTCAGCAATTAAGAGTATTTATTTGATGCTCTTGCAAAGGACCCAGGTTCAGTTCCCAGCACCCACATGGCTGTAACTCAAGTTCAAAGGGATCAGATGCCTGTTTCTGACATCCTTGGACATGACACATATGTAGTGCAGGCAAAATATAGATGTGAAACAAATCATTATAATGGACTTCAGCGTCTGCTTATTGTGGCAGTGTCAGGGGAGGGGCTAGAGCCAATCCCCATGAATATCAAGGGAAGACTACATGCAGTTCAAAAGACTACATGCTGAGAGAGATGTCCATGCCTGGCTCTGGGAGTTGACGTGAGACTGGGGAGTACAGGAGAAAACTGATGCTCAATCTCATTGCTAGCCTTATGTCAAAGGCCAGTGGAGGCCTGCCTATGTCCTTGTGGACAAAATAAGAAAGTGGGTCTGGAGGGAGGGGTTGGGAGCAAGGGAGAGGAAGGAGAAGGAAGGGGAAAGGGTGAGGAAAAAGAGAGAAAGAGAGAGGGGAGGAAGGAAGGGAAATCAGGCTAAGAAATACAGGTTTGGAGCATCACTGTGATAGTAACATGGGAGGGAAAGCATCACTCTGCTTATGAAGGACCTGTCGAAATGTACAAAGATCTACAGCCTCAGATGCCAGCATGAGACATTAGCTATTGCCCACCTGGCACATATTAAATCTAGACTTCACAGGGTAAAATCTTTGGTGCTGATGAGGTGTTTACACAGTATCTGGGAAGTTTCTCCTTTCGTTTTTATTATGGGTGTCATGTAAAAAGAAGGCAAACAGTACAGAAGGGAATAAACAGAAAACAAAGATTCAAAGGTAATGCTGACCCCACCACCACCACCACCTTAACTCCCAGAGGCAGCTGCTTGTGCTAAGAGATTTGGTTTCTTTCCAGCACTTTCTGTGCAGTCCTGGGAAAATAACTATTGATATTTTTAGACAAGTGGGACCATGCTATCCATTTTTGCTTTACAATTTATTCTTTTTTCAGTATATATTAGATATTGGTCCCTTTCAACATTCAGATTTTAATAGCTCTCTGATAGTCTGCTTACTAGGGAGGCATCAAAATTTTTCAAGTACTTTGTTGTGATGGGACAATTAAGAAAAATGTTCAAGAAATAACCACGGTTCACATAATTAAATGATCAATAGATTTCTTCATACACTAGCTCCCCAGAAGAATATAAGGCAGGGATTTTGCCTGTTCCAGTCCCCGATAAGACTTGGTACAGGACCTGACACATTGTATGCCCAATTAACATTCTTTGGAAGAGTAAATACGAATGCATTTATACATCTCTATGGCCATTGTGTGTGTGCATGTGTGCACTCACACATATATATGTATTGTGCGCACACACACATGTGGTGACCAGAGGTTAACCTTGAGTGTCAATTCTCACTAACTGTCCACCTTGGTTGTTGTGTTTTTTTTCCGAATTGCATGCATTTATTTATGAGGGGTGCAAGCCATAGCATACATGTTGAGGTCAAAGAACAACTTCCAGCATCTGAAACCCTAAGCCCAAACTCAGAGAGTCAGGCTTAGGGATAAACATCTTACCCACTGAGCCCTCTTGTCAACTCCCTTGTGTTGGAGACAGGCTTGTGACAAGCCTCAGGACCTACCTGTCACTACCTCCCAGCAATGGAACCCCCCAGTTCTTTCACATGGGTTCTAGGATTGCACGAAGGTACCCATTCTTGACACACGGGTACCCATTCTTTCACAGTGAGCACTTTCCCTGCTAACTATACCCCAGTCACTCTATACATATGCTTGACTTTTCAATAAATCTTGATCTTCTAAACAATTGCTTCCTTATATATTCCTATCTATAGTTTGTGTTTTTAAAGATTTATTTTAAAGATTTATACAGTGTTCTGCCTGATTGTATGCTTGCACACCAGAAAAGGGCACCAGATCTCAAAATAGATGGTTGTGAGCCATCATGTGCTTGCTAGGAACTGAACTCAGGACCTCTGGAACAGGAGCCAGTGCTCTTAACCTCTGAGCCATCTCTCCACCCCCCCACCCATCTATGGTGTTTGCTGGTTTGTTTTTATAAGCTGGGAACTTCATCTTCAAAGTTCAGTGTAGTCAAAATAAGAAACACTTGTGTATTCATTTCCCATTATTGCTGTGACAAATTACCCCAAACCCAGTGGTTAAAATAACACAGATGCAGTTTCTTCCAGCTCTAGGCACCAGATGTGCAAAATGGGTTGGGGGGGTGTCTGTAATATTTCCCGAGGGTCCAGGGAAGAAACCATGTGTTCTCCAGCTTCTAAAGGCTGCATCCCTGGCCCTTCATACCTCACTCTGACCTGTTGCCCCCTTTACATCTCCTTTGAAGCTAACTCTCCAGCTTCCCCTTTGCCCTTCAACCTTTACGATTAGATTGGACACACCAGGATAATTCCACATCCATTTCTCCATCACAAGAGTTTAGCTTAATCACATCTACAAATTCCTCTTTGCCATGAAAAATAACATAAAAGGTTCTGGGAATTCAATGCGGGCATCTTTTGGGTTGCATTATTCTGCCTGTCGGTGTGGGAGGAACTGGGTGTAAATATCAGCATTGTCACCCACGCACCTACCTCCGAATGTGTGCTGACTCCCTGCTTACTGTAACCTGAACAAAAGCTGGAAATACATCACCTGGCTCTGTGGCCTTGCCTGGTTATGTAATCCCGTTGCAGAACCACAGGCATTACTGCATGGCTCTCAGGGAATGCTGTAAATGAAGTGTCTGCAGGTGTCTTTTTCCACTTCCATGTAAGGAAAACACTGGAGGAAGCAGAGGAGAAGAGAAACCCTTATAGGCTGCTGATGTGAAGGGCAATTGGTAGGCTTTCTGGAAGGCAATGTAATAAAGGAAAACTCAGATAAATGTTTCCTTTTTATTCCACTAATCATCCACTTCCAGAAATGTACCTCGAGGGTTTGGTTGAACTTCTCTACAAAGCAGCTAGTGAAATGCTATGCATAATGAGCGGGAGCCGACTAAATGTTCTCAAGTAATTAGATAAACAAACACATGCATCAACGTTACAGAAAACTCTACCACATAAAGGACTTTAAAAGATTATTACATCAGAGATCTGTGAAATATTAGTGACAAATTCGGGGGTCTATCGCTGATCTATATCCCAGCACTCTTTATACTTTGTGTTGGAGGGTCCCCATCTGTAATTTCAATTTGCTTCAGCGTCTGGAATAGCTGGGGTTACAGCCTATGCCACCTGTATAAACCCGAATTCAGGTTTCATACCCGGGTTATTTATTATTTCATATAGATAAAAGGTGTGTGTGTGTGTGTGTGTGTGTGTGTGTGTGTGTGTCTGTGTCTGTGTCTGTGTCTGTGTCTGTGTCTCAGTGTGCGCGCGTGCTTGAGTCGAGGGGGCGGGGCATCAGAGCACTAAAAAGTATGGATTTCATGCTGTTAAGCGAGGTTATTCCTCTGTAATGGAACAGTCGTGTTTTGGCTTCACTTGTATTTCTTATGGGCTAACAATAAAGGGGAGTGGGAGATTCTGAGCAAGAACAGTTCTCCTAGATTTGTTTACCTAGCAGGTCTAGGCAAGTTACAAACACGACCCAAGGTGTCCCTCTAGTGGAAGGCGGAACGCGGTTGCAGCTGACACCTGATTGCGACTTTGTGAAACAGCGTGTTATTCACGAGTTTTGCAAACAAGAGGCAGAAATGAATAAAGTATTGTGCTTTTTCAAAAATTTTTGAAGGGAATAACTACAAAAGTAGAGACTAAACTGCACGCTGTTCTGGAAAGCAGTACCGATTCTGGGTGTGCTTGGAATATTGACTGACGATACTGGAGTTATGCTAATAGACTTCTCTGTTTGCATTTTGTTAGTTTAGATTCTAGATCTAAAGAACCAAATTCCGAAGCCACCTGGTTACCGCCTGAACGGGACATCTTTCTGAGCACTGAAGCTTCCGCGCGCTAACGCCTTCGACCGCTTTCGGCTCCTCTCGGCTAAGTTCGGCTACCTCCGGCCCTCTGGCTCGGCTCCGCTCGACTCGGCTCCGCTCGGCTCGGCTCGGCTCCGCTCGGCTCGGCTCTCGCTCGCTCCGCTCGGCTCCGCTCGGCTCCGCTCGCTCCGCTCGGCTCCGCTCGGCTCTTTCCGTCCCCGTCCGGCCGCGGCCCCGGAAGGGCTCCCATGGACCGGGGCATATCGGCCGTTCGCAAAGCAATGGCGCCACTGCTGGAGTACGAGAGGCAGCTGGTGCTGGAACTGCTCGACAGCGACGGGCTAGTGGTGTGCGCCCGCGGGCTTGGTGCCGACCGGCTCCTCTACCATTTCCTGCGGCTGCACTGCCACCCGGCCTGCCTGGTGCTGGTGCTCAACACGCAGCCGGCTGAGGAGGTGCGACTGCGAGATGGGTGGACCCGAGGGCGTGGGGACATCCAAGCCGAAAGCGGCGCGGCGGGAATGCGAAGCTGTGCTGTCGCAGGGGCACCGAGCCAGCGCAGGTCTCAAACGAGACAGGAAAAGGAATGAATTGAGATCCCTGAGGGAGATTCGGGGCACCTATACAATCCTAGGACACTGTGAAGGAGGGAAGGGAACCCCTGGGACGTCCAAGTGGCTGTCACGACTTAGGAGGGCATTGAGTAAGGGTCCTTGAAAGAGATCAAGGGCTCTAACACTGCGGGAGGGCCCTGCGAAGGAGGGAACGCGTCCCCTGGAAGTCTTAGCTTCCACGCTTAACAGAGAGGGCATTGAGTAGAGCTCTTTGGGAGAGACACAGGGCCCACAGCTTGAGGACACTAAGAATATGGCTCCCATACACTCTCTGACAGTGAAAAGGAGAAGCGACTAGGATACACATTAGGGTAGGAGAGTGGATTGGTTTGCACTGAAAAGTAGGGAAGCTGTCAGAATAATACAGAGTAAAGCTATAAGGATAATATGTGAGCCTGAAAGTTAAGTATTATGGGTGTTTCTGGGGGCAGCTGAGTGGCGCCCCTAAAAGGACAGTGATGGGCCAGGAAGAAAGTGTCAGCTGAGAAGAGGCTCTTTTGGACTCCTCTGGGTATCTCCAGTGCCTGGCATGGGACTTTAAGATGCCCAGGACAGTGACATTGAATGGAGAGGCTGTCAGCCATCGAAACTATGAACATTCAGAAGTCTCTCAAGTATGCATCAATACTGTTGTAACTAATATAGCGCTAACAGTCTAAAGCATTGTCTGAAGAGGGGAATCCCTTATTACAGATAATGTTGGCTGGAAGCCTGGCTTTGGTGGGAAGTAATTTCTAGGTAGTAGAGAACTTTTAACCCGGGATTTTAAAAGGTTCTGTTTGGGGGCAAATGACTGAAACACAATTATTTCTTAGTGTAAACTCCAAAGCACAACCAAACAAAAACCTTAAAGTAACCCGGAATAACTTAGTTTGCATATTTGTTGTGATAGTCACAAATCTGAGAACGGAGACGTCATTTTCAATCCCTGCATCCTATTTTAATAGTACTCTGCTCGTATTATAAACAGCTTACTAATGAATTTAATCTGATTTAGGAATATTTTATCAATCAGTTGAAGATAGAAGGAGTTGAACACCTCCCCCGACGTGTGACAAATGAAATCACAAGTAACAGTCGCTATGAAGTGTATACACAAGGTGGTATTATATTCGCAACAAGTAGAATACTTGTGGTTGATTTCTTGACTGATAGAATACCTTCAGATTTAATAACCGGTAAGAATTTGAAATCTTCCTTATCTACAATGTGAGCATTTTTATTTGTGTCTGTCTCCTCTGCTAACTGCTAAACTGGTTCTTATTATTCAGCATTGTAGTTAACCTGTTGGCATAATATCTGACACATCATAGATGTTCCATAAATATTTATGACATGGGGAAGTATCACTCAATGGTCACCAGTTCTCAGGCTGTATGGTTTAGCTATTGTGTGACAACCTTAGAGCTTACATACAAGAACATACATGGATGGGCAAGAGAGGTGGGTCAGAGGTTAAGGTTGCACACTGCTCTTGCAGAAGGCAAACACCTACATGGTGGCTCACAACTGATCCATAACTCCAGCTCCATGGGATCTGATACCCTCTTTGGCCCTCTGAGAGCACAGCACTCAACATGCACAAACACCCCTCTCTCCAACCATATATACACAGAGATATGTACATGATTTTTAAAGTGAAAATAAATTAAAAAAAAAAAAACTGGCCCAGGCGTTGATGGCACACACCTTTAATCCCAGCACTTGGGAGGCAGAGGCAGGTGGATATCTGTGAGTTCGAGGCCAGACTGGTCTATAGGGTGAGTGCCAGGATAGGCTCCAAAGCTACACAGAGAAACCCTGTCTTGAAAACCACCCACACACAAAAAAAACAAACAAACAAACAAACAAACAAAAAAAACATCCTGGATCTTATAACTCAATTAGATGTTGATCTCTTGATGCAACTAAGAGACATAGTAAACATGAGCTGTTTGGGCCTGATGCTGCCACCATTAACACAGCACACTGTTTTATGGTTAATTTGTTTTTATAGCTAGAAGGGTGCCTCCAAAATAAGGAAGAAAAGCACAGTATAGTAAATTAACCTGGCAGTCCTTTGCTGTATTACTGAGTATTATGTATACTGCACATAATTGCACATGTTGTGTGCTTATGTGACTAGTGGCACAGTGGTGTATTTGTTTTACAAATATATATACATATATATATATATATAATATATATATATATATATATATATATATATATATATATATGCGTACCACATGCATGTCTGGTACCTGCAGAGGTCTGAAGAGATCATTAGATTCCTGGAACTTGAGTTACAGATGGTTGTGAGCCACCTTATGGGTTCTGGGAATCCAACCTGAGTCCTCTGAAAGAGTAACTGGTCTTAACCACTGAGCCCTCTCCAGCCAGTCTTTGTATCAGCATACAAACCCATAAAGAGTCATGAGTTGAATCTACTGGAACGTGCGTACTCTCCAGCTCTGTTCTAACCTTTAGGTCCATTGCCAACTGAAGCATCATTATGCAATGTGTGACTTTGTGTAAGATGTGGCCCCTTCTGAGTCTTGCTTTCACTAATATTAACAGGAATTTGCCTTTTGAGTACAGCCAGACTTGATGTGTTTATCAGTACTCTTCATAGATCTCTAAATGAATTTGCTGTCCTTCCTTTCCCCATGATTTAAACTAAATTGTTTATATTTTTGAGGAGAAGGGTGGGAGATCATTTTAGCTAGGAGCATTATAGAAACAATGGATTTCGTTGTCATTTGTCCCTTCAGAAACTGCTGCTTTCCTTGAAGCTAATATAAGAGCTCTACCACCCTGTCATTAAACTGCCCTATGCCTCTCTACCCAGAGCACCTGAAACACTACATTGCACTTGCCTGTTTATGTCCAACTCACCTGTAAGCTAAACTTTGCACCAGGAAGCACTTCTTCATCTTGGGCTGAAGAGCCAGTTCAGGTGGCTAACACACACTTGCTGACTGTTGTTGCCTTGCATGCATAGTGCTCACCCACACCTCTTGTCAATGGGTTGGCTCTATTGTGCTGCCCAGGTAAGGTACAGAGCCTGCTGTCCCTGATGTTGCAGCTGGTGGTCAGGGGCAGCTCTCTCACATGCCTTAGGTGTTGATGGGTGGGAGGGGGGCCATTTCTCCTCCACCCAGGATTCCCTGATTTCTTTTTCAGCCTCTTTATCATTTGTATATAGGAGGGCCACTGTTCTTTTGTTTGTTTGTTTGGTTTGGTTTGTTCTGTTTTGGTAATCTTGTATCCACCCACTTGATTAAAGGTGTTTTTCGGCTGTTGGAGTTCCCAAGTAGAGTTTTTTGGGGTCACTTATATATACTATCATATCATCTACAAATAAAGATACCTTGACTTCTTTCTTTCCTATTTGTGTCCCCTTGATTTCCTTTAGTTGTCTTACTGCTCTAGCTAGAACTTCAAGTGATATATTGAATAGATAAGGAGAGAGTGGACAGCCTCACTTTGTTCCTGATTTTAACAGAATTGTTTTGAGTCTCTCTCCATTTAGTTTAATGTTGGCAATCAGCTTGTTGTATACTGCCTTTATTATGTTTAGATATGTCCCTTGTATCCCTTATCTCTCTAAGACTTTTATCATGAAGGGGTGTTGGATTTGGTCAAAGACTTTTTCAGCATCTAAGGAGATGACCGTGTGGTTTTTTTCTTTGTTTAATATGGTGGATTATATTGACAGATTTTTGTGTGTTGAACTGTCCCTAAATCTCTGGGATGAAGTCTACTTGGTGATGGTGGATGATCTTTTTGATGTGTTCCTAGATTCAGTTTGCCAGTATTTTATTGAATATTTTTGCATCAATATTCATGAGTGAAATTGGTCTGTAGTTCTCTTTCTTTGTTGAGTCTTTGTGTGGTTTATCAGGGCAACTGTGCGTCATAGAAAGAATTTGATAATGTTCCTTCTGTTTTTATCTTGTGGAATAATTTGAGGAGTATTGTTATTAGCTTTTCTTTGAAAGTCTGGTAGAATTCTGAGTTAAGACCATCTAGCCCTGGGCATTTTTTTTTTTTTTTTGGTTGGGAGACTGTTAATGACTGCTTCTATTTCCTTAGGGGTTATCAGTCTATTCAAAATGTTCATCTGATCTTGATTTAATTTTGGTTAAGTGGTACCTATGGAGAAAATTATCCACTTCTTTTAAATTTTCCAATTTTGTGGAGTACAGGTTTTTCAAGTATGACCTGATGATTCTCTGAATGTCTTTGGAGTCTGTTGTTATGTCCCCCCTTTCCTTTCTGATTTTGTTGATTTGGATATTCTCTCTCTCTGCCTTTTGGTTAGTTTGGATAAGGATTTATCTATTTTGTGGATTTTTCTCAAAGAACCACCTCTTTGTTTCATTGATTCTTTGTATTGTTTTCTTTGTTTCTATTTTATTGATTTCAACCCTCAATTTGATAATTTCTTGCTGTCTATTTCTCTTGTGCTTACTTCTTTGTCTTCTAGAGCTGATAAGTTGCTAGTCTGAGATTTCTCCTTATTTATTTATTGGTGTAGGCACTTAGTGCTATGAACTTTCCTCTTAGCCCTGCTTACATTGTGTCCCATAAGTTTTGGGTATCTTGTGTATTCATTTTCATTAAATTCTAGAAAGTCTTTGATTTATTTCTATCTTGACCCATTTTTGATTGAGCAGAGAGTTTTTCAGTTTCCAAGAATTTGTAAGCTTTCTGTTGTTTCTGACGTTGTTGATATCCAGCTCTCATCTGTTTTTTCATTTCTTAAATCAAGAAAATAGTGCCTCCAGAGCTGGAGAGATGCTCAGTGGTTAAGAGCACAGGCTGCTCTTGCAGAGGATCTAGGTTCAATTCCCAGCAAACACATCTATTACTCTAGTTCCAGGGAATCTGATGCCCTCTTCTGATCTCCAAGTACACTGAATGCATATGGTACACAGACATATAAGCAGGCAAGATGCCCATACATACACACACACACACACACACACACACACACACACACACACAGAGAGAGAGAGAGAGAGAGAGAGAGAGAGAGAGAGAGAGAGAGAACATGCATACGTACGTACATATGGATATTGATGCCTTTTAGGATGATAGCATTGCTGTGATGCTTGTACACAGAAAACCCTAATAAATTGTACCAATAGTTGCTCTTTTGTAGCTGGAGATAACCGTTCATCCAAATCTTACTGCTTTATGTTGTGTAAACTTGGATTTTAAGTTGCTAACATGAAAACATTGTCTAGAAACTACCACTAGATGTCAGTCTTGTACCATCAGTCACCCTGACTAGGCCTGCACAGTCTGAATCAACATCTTCTCCCAGCTTAGCCTACAGGTGGGTTCTTGACTGAAACTGCCAAAGTCAAGTCCATTCTGGTCCATGCTATCCTGTCTCATGAGAGCCTCCTGTAGCTCTGAAGCCCCCTCCACACACCCTCTATACTGATGATGCAGGTTTGCAAGGACACCAAGGGGCTTCACTCATCAGGAAGCACATAGTAGGCCCCTGTCAACCTTCAGGCTGCCCCCTCCCCCTTTTAATCTTAAAATAATCCCTATATGAAATGAAAACACACACATATAGCCCCCTGAGCACGACCACAGGAGCAAACCTTGATGCACAATGAACATCTGGGAACATTTCATGTCCAAGTCATAATATCAGATGGCCCAGGATAACCCAGTCTCCTAAAGCTTACTTGAATCCCATTTGCAAAGCCTGTGCCTGTGCCTGCAGTTAGGGTTAGCTTTCCCCTTTCTTTTGGATTCCAAAATAATGACAACCTCTTGGGACACTAAGGCTCACCTATAGTTTGAAAATTCCGTTTTATTGTTTTCAATTTTATGTTCTATTTCAATTGTGTGTGGTATGCTTATGCATGTGTGTGTGGTTCTGCATCTGCTCACTTACATAGGCCAGAGGAGGATATTGAGCATCCTACTCTATCACTCTGTACCTTATATCCTTGGGACAGGGTCACTCACTGAACTTGGAGGCAGATTGGCAGCCAGCAAGCCCCAGTGATCCTCCTGTCTCTGTCTCCTACAGTTCTGGAGCTACCAGTATGCACAGGGTGGCCAGGCCGGCTTTTTATGTGGGTGCTGAGGAGTTGAATTCAGGTCCCCGTTCTCATGCATCAAATGCTCTGGGGCTACTTCCTAGCCCCCTGTATAATAATGCTTCAACACAGGCTAACCACTGTGGCCTGTGGGATCCATGGGAAAACTACCTGCTAGGTTTGGAATATTTTCTGAGCAGTGAGTGAGTACGCCTCGTGCACCAGTATAATTGGAAAGTCTTCATTCACAAATTTGTAAATGAATTTTCACATACTTGTTTGTTAATTAGGGAGAGTACGTTTTAGCCAACTTAGTCCAGAATTTCAAAATAAAGTAATAAAATGTGTAGTGAGTTATTGAATGACAAGAAGGGCACATGGATCACTGTATCATTTTAGGATCCAGTGTGTGAAGAGAGCGGGTCCAAAAACAAGTGCATGTGTGTACTTGTATATATTGATGTGTATCAGCTGATTTAGGTCTAAAAGACTAAATCATCATAGAATGGTGAGTTTGACCCAAAAATTGACGCCTGTCCTCTGTTAGATCTCCTGCTTCTCTTAATTTGTCACTAAACACACATTATCAAAATGGTACCAACAGGACCAGCATGATGGCTCAGTGGGTAAAGGCACTTTGCCTCCAAGCCTGACCTGACCTGAGTTCCATCACCAGAATCCATATGGTAGAAGGAGAGAACCAATCCTTGAAGCTGTCCTCTAACCTCCACCTATGCCATGCCATGCCATGCACACATACACACATACACTAAAGAAATAAATGTAATAAGAATGGTAGTGCATTAAAGGTCTCCTGTTTTAGTATCTTATATGTAAAATTAAGAAACATTTATTTTTGTGTGCATGTATGTGTGTGTTCTCAGATGTGTGTAGGTATGCACGTATGTGCACGTGTTTGCATGTACACCAGACATCAGATGTCTTCCTCTCGCTCTCTCTCTATTGAGACAGTGTCACTTGCTAAAGCTGGAGCTTGCCAATCCTTGCTAATTCAGCTAGCAACTTGCTCAGGGGATTCCATGCCTCTTCCTCCTTGGTGCTTGCTGGGTACAGGTGGCCCCACACCTGCCTAGCTGTTATGTGGGTTCTAGAGGCACACAGCAAATGCTTTATACACCAAGCCATCTCTTTATCCCTCATTCTTGTTTTTAAGATTCAGGGGCATCGTACCAAACAGATAACAAAAGTCATGTATTGCCAGGCATGGTGGCACATGCCTGTAATCCCAATACTCAGAAGGCTGAGGCAAGAGGATCATAAGTTTAATTATGGCCAAGTTAAGTTAAATATCAAGTGCCTGCCTCTGCAAACAAAACAAAATGTTTATTAAGTTTGCTCGTTAAAGGCTTTTGTTTCAAATAGTGTAATTTACCTCTTTATTGACTGCATCCTCAATGCTGACTTTATCTAATGGGATGCAGATGCTGCCCAGACTTGTAAAGTTGAGCTGTTTTATGTAGTCCATCTGTCCACACTGTGCACCATTTAAGACCTCTGCTCTTTATCTTTTGCTCGGCCTGGCCCCTTTGTGGTCCAGACACTCATGGTCCAAATGGCACAGGAGACTTACTCCCTCACCTTCACTTTCCATTTGCACACTCATCACTAAAGCTAAAATACAGATCACCATCTGTGCTGGCTCATTTTATGTCCACTTGATACAAGCTAGGGTCATTGGAGAGGAGAGAGCCTCAATTGAGAAAATGCCTCGGTAAGATCAGGCTGTAGACAAGCCTGTAGGAATTTTCTTAGTGATCCATGGAGGAGGACTGTGGGTGGTGTCCATTCTGGGTGATGCAACCCCTGAGCTGGTAGTTCTGGGTTCTATAAAAGGCTGAGCAACCTAGGAAGAACAAGGCAGTGAGCTACACCCCTCCATGGCCTCTGCATCAGCTCCTGCCTCCAGGATCCTGCCCTGTGTGAGTTCCTATCCTGCTTCCTTCAATGATGAACAGTGATGTGGGCTTACTTTTGGTCATTGTGTTTCATCACAGCAATAGTAACCCTAACTAGGACACCACCCTCTGGTTTATTTTCTTGTTAGCACTTGTAAAATTAAATATTTTACTCGCATTATTTCAAGTTCCACAAAAGAACAAGGATTTACATCTGCACCCAGCCTAGAGCAGGGCCTGCCAGTTTTCAAGCAGGTGTTCCAAAAAAGGGACAGAGCCAGAGTGAGCGTAGGGATCCCCTGTGTGTACCACAGCCCCCGTCTTCCTTAGGGTTACTATTGCACTCTAGCAAACCCCTTTCTTTACATGGAGATTCATCTTAGGAGTCCTGTCCTCTAGAAAACCTGACTAGTACAACCCCCAACAGGCATCCTGGTGTACAGAGCACACAGGATCATCGAGTCCTGCCAAGAAGCCTTCATCCTGCGTCTCTTCCGCCAGAAAAACAAGCGTGGCTTCATCAAAGCTTTCACAGACAACGCTGTGGCTTTTGACACTGGTTTTTGTCATGTGGAAAGAGTGATGAGGAACCTTTTTGTGAGGAAGCTCTACCTGTGGCCAAGGTAATGACATTGTAGGACCACTTTGTGAACAGAAGAGTCTTAACTTAGCTGCACTTTCGTGCAGTTGATAGAATACATGTAAAATTTGCCATTCTGTCCATAAGGACCTTTAGAAAAAAATATTTATGCATGTATATATCAATTGTGTGAGGAATACTAGCTGTACAATTATTCTTTATTTAATTGTTCCTTATTTCAGAAGTAAAACCTGCCTATAAATGACCAGCTAGTAAGTGTTTTGGTAGTGGAGACTCGCTTAGCTCAGCCTTGCTGTTAGAAGCACAGAAACAGACAACAAGATCATTCAAGGGGTAAAGGTTCTTGCTGCCAAACCCTGAGAACCTGAGTTCAATCCTGAGGACCCACATGGAAGGAGAGAACTGACTATAAGCTGTCCTGAGCTCTGAATGCTCAGGCACACCACAAGTAAATAAATACATGTAACTTAAAAGAATTGGAGTAAGGGTGGCAAGATTGCTCAGTGGATAAAAGTGCTAACCACTAACCACTAACTCAAGTTCAGTCTCCAGTACCCACATGGTTGTTCTCTGACCACCACACATGCCCTATAGCGTGTGCACACAAAATTAGGGTGATTGAGTTTTGGGGTGTTTTGTTTTGTTTTGTTGTAGATAATAGGAACCCAATGGCCGGGGCCATGTTCCCTCACACTATACAAATGTAGGTCTGGGATTGGGCCAATACTAGCTTTCTGAGCCTGCCTTGCTTGAGTGATGAGCCTACTCAGCAGGGTCCAGTGTGTTCTTAGGCATTGCCATTTTGCTTGCATTATGCTTGAAGCTGTTGATTTGGAAACTCTGTCTCCTTAGGTTCCATGTAGCAGTCAACTCGTTCTTGGAACAACACAAGCCTGAAGTCGTAGAGATTCACGTGTCTATGACTCCTGCCATGCTTTCCATCCAGACAGCCATACTAGACATCTTAAATGCGTGTCTGAAGGAACTGAAGTGCCACAACCCATCACTAGAAGTGGAAGACTTGTCACTAGAAAATGCTCTTGGGAAGCCGTTTGACAAGGTCCACTTCCTTTTTTTCTTCCTTTTGAAGCACAGCTGATTAGGTTGTCATTTTAAAGAGTGCAAAAGTGAATTTTAATATTCACCGTGTCCTTTGCAGAAATTAAACTGAAGGTGGTTTAAAGTGGGGCTGCTTTACCTTGTGGAAATAGTAATGTACAGTGACATCTGTGTTTGGCATGTAAGCATAAAGTTGACTTTTTCAGTTACATAGTGAGTGAATGTCTTATTGTAAGTATACTCAATGTCTTTGTTCCAAAATGACAATATCTGAGTATCTGTAGACACAGAGTCTACACATGAATGCTAGTAATCACACATCCCCGAATTTGCCATCTTTTTAAAATACAAAGTTAGGTGCTTTTTGTTGTTGTTGTTGTTTTTTGGGTTTTTTTTGTGGGGAGTATTTTTGTTTTTGTTTTGAGACAGGTCTCACTGTGTAGCCCTGGCTGGCCTAGAACTCACTATGTAGACAAGGCTGGCCTAGAACTCACAGAGATACACCTGCCTCCCAAGTTCTGGAATTAAACATAGGTGCCACCATGCATGGCTCATGCTACTGTCTTTTAAACTCTGAATCAGTCTTGGTGTCACTGGGAACAGTGTGTGTTCTGACAACTGTGAAATATTCATGTGTGGAATGGATTCCACACATGTTCTGTCCTGCCTTCCTTTGTCTTAATGTGTGTGTAACTTAGGGCGTGGCGGTGACAAATGTTCATATTGTTTTAATGGAATAGATAATGTCCTAGAAAAGCAGAATGTTTTATTGAACACTGATTTGTGTCTGATATTACTGGCTGGTGAGAGTCAAAGATTGTTGTGGACATTCTTGAATTAGTCACATCTGATATATAGACAGAGCTTGCATCGGGTAAAACAAAAACTTGAGGTTCCATGTATCTTTTAACAAAAGTGATCTGCTGTTGTAGAATGGCTCTAACCCTCCTGTTACCCTGTCACATGCATCCCAGTCGGAGCATGAATTAGAAGGTCATTAGGTGCCACTTCTGCTCATTGTGTACTTTGTCAGATTAGATACCCATGAGACTACTGTTCATAAGAACAAGTTGCTGGCTTTCTGATATAGCAGGCCTTTTTTGTCTATGGTGTATAATAGCATGTATATTTTTTGTATGTCTTTATACATGTGCATGCACCACTGTGTGTGTGTGTGTGTGTGTGTGTGTGTGTGTGTGTGTGTTGGACATGCTCCTGAATGTACAGATGCCAGAGAAGGACATAGAGTAACCTCTCCATCACTTCTTTGCCTCATTTCCTTGAGAAAGGGTCTGTCACTGGACCTAGAATTAAGCTGACAGCTAGAATATCCCAGAGATCTTTCTGTCCTTTGTCCCTTATAACTCTGATTTTATAGACAAATGCCGTCCTTTTATGTGGTTGCTGGGGATTTGAACTCAGGTCCTGCTTGCACAGTGGACATTCTTACTCACTGAGCCTTCTGACAATGTTAGTAAGAATTAAGGGGCATTAACTCATCCCATCATAAACAATATAGTAATATGACATTATCCTTTTAAAACATTATTAGGATTGGTGACCTGAAACTTTCTAGGAAGGAAATATTTAGGGAATATTGTAGGAAATATTGTAATAAAATATAAATAACAAAACATAGCATTTTAAGTATGTTTTTACATATACAACGAATAACCTTTATTGAAAGTATGGCTGTGTTAAGAAAAGCTATAATAAATATATTTTAGCAATAGAAAATTGTATTCTTTTTCAGACAATCCGCCATTACTTGGACCCTTTATGGCACCAGCTTGGAGCCAAGACTAAATCCTTGGTACAGGATCTGAAGATACTAAGAACCCTACTGCAGTATCTCTCTCAGTATGATTGTGTTACATTTCTTAATCTTCTGGAATCTCTGAGAGCAACAGAGAAGGTCTTTGGTCAGAATTCAGGTGTGAGATAAAAATACTAATATTATTCTAGGAACTGATTTGAATAAAGTGTTACTGGGAGGAGTGCTATATTCAACTGCATGTTATAAATTGAATTTCATGTTCACTGCACAAGGCTGTAGAGCTTTATTGAAAGCTAATGTTCCCTCCTACTTAACTTCTGTTCTGTATAATAAATATTCATATCCATTCCTGGCAGTTTTATTTCCAGAAAAGACTTTGTAGTACAGACAGTCTCCAACTTGGAAATGGGTTTTTTTCTGGAAGTTTACTTGCTAGGAACTTAAAATTAATTTTATTCAAACAGACCTCAAGGGATGGGTTTCATTTGCTAGAGTGTCAAAGACTTAAGAGATTTGTTTGGAAATATAGACCTGTACAGTGGCTGTCATGCTAACTACTCAAGACCCTTGAACCCTAGGGTCAAATTTATGCAATTAAGAATTTTTACTGCTTCTTCCAGACATTCTTAAATAACCAATACAGAAGCAGGGATATAGCACCATGGTAGCACACATACTTTGAAAACCACTGGTCTAATCAAGCAGAGGCCACAGCAATAAGACAAACTAAGACATAGTTGCTGTGAAAACAAGATGGCAGCTAGTGGTGTATGTGGGTTATGTGACCATGTTTAAAATTACCACTAATTGAAGCCCTTTTTGTTTTTACCATTATATTAGGTTGGCTTTTCCTGGATGCTAGCACCTCCATGTTCGTGAATGCTCGTGCACGAGTTTATCGTGTTCCCGATGTCAAACTGAACAAAAAGGCCAAAATGTCTGAGAGTGCAGAAGGGCAAGGTCAGGCCTTAAACGCCTCTCTGTTCACATTGGAGTGGAAGCAGGTGTCAGCTTAAAGCACATTTAAAATGCATGCAGTGTGTGGGAAGAGTATGCAATAAAACCAGGATGAGATCCATTGCCAGAGAACACCAATGTCAAAGGCCAGACATCAGTCAAGAGTGTTCTCATTGCTCTATAACAAACATTTCAACCATTACTATTATGGACACTTAAAGACTTAATGAAACATTTTAGCATTCTTTGCAACTTTTAAAGACTATAAATGCACTAGACAGAAGTAACTGTAGGTTTTATTGTCGTTTCTAACTAGTAAGCATCAAGTGTCTTTTTTTTCTAAGGCTTGGGATGGGGTAGTTAACACTTGTTTCTGCCTACTTTAAAAATCTGTTCAAAACAGTATGTTCATAATCAGTTTGAATACTTATAGAAAAAAAAAGTTGTTTCCTGCTTTTAGCCATGTTCAGGGTTGTAGAAAGTACAAGCATATTAGAAATAATAGGGGCTGTAGAAATGGCTCAGCGGTCAAGAGCACAGGCTGCTCTTCCAGAGGACCTGGGTTCAACTCCTAGCACCCACATGGCAGCTCAAAACTGTCTGTAACTCCAGTTCCAGAGGATCTGACCTCCTCACACAGACATGCATGCAGGCAAAACACCAATGCACATATAAAATAAAAATAAAGTTTAAAAATTGTTATTTACAAAAGAATAAATATTGATAGCACCTATTCATTGCTTTGTGTAGCTGCCTGTGTACAGTGTCCCAACTGTTTCTATCAGCCATGTGTCCCATCACCTCCACACATTCCAGCAGACCTGTCAGCCTGCTTTTCCAGGGAGGCAGGTCCTGTGTAGCATGCTTGAGGCCCAAGGGCATGTCCATTCCCAGCGATGCTAGTTTTCTATTGTGGGAACGCCTTTGGCATCATTTTGGCTAAACATCATACAGGATGTGGTTATATTTTATTTCTATACAGAAACAAAAAAGGAACTGGTCCTAGAAAGCAACCCAAAGTGGGAGGCATTAAGTGAAGTCCTGAAAGAAATCGAAGCAGAAAATAAGGAGAGTGAAGCCCTTGGTGGCCCAGGTAGGAACCAAGGGAGATGGTGACATTGGCTTAATCTTTGTTTTTGTTTCTGAGACAAGATCTCATTGGTCCAGATTGGCTTTGAGCTTGCTGTACATCTGAGGCTGGCCTTGACATTCTGATTTTCCTTCCTCATACTTCCTAGTAATGGATTCCAGGCAGGTACCACCAGACCCCACACAGCACACTGACATTGGATGTCAATTTCCTGGCTCCCAAGACCACTTCAGTTTGGTGTGCTTTTCTCCATATTGAGTCATTGTGTATTCACAAAGTGCAGTCTTCACGACTTGGCTTCTCAGGACCTCTGTTAAAGAATCAGCAAATTTCCATGTATACATTCACTAGGTTTTAAATATAGAATCTCCAGGAAATCAGCTAATGGTGTTTTTTTTTGTTTTGTTTTGTTTTTTCTGTTTTATAACCCCAGCCAAGTGTCTTTCCAAAGAAGCTTAAATGCTTCTATTTACTTGAAAAACAATTCCAAGTTCTAAGCCTTCTACCTTCATCTCTAACACATATTGTCTTAGCTGCCTTGGCCAATTTATACTACACCAGTTTATCTGCTGATTATGTCTCTAGACTTTCTAATGCTGGGTTTATTGCTCTAAAGTCAACCTTTTCATATAATCTTCTCTGAGAACCAATTTTCGGCTTTTAAGACTAGAAGATCACCTCCATCTTAGGGGTAAAGACAAGCCATCCTTTATGATTTGAGATTTGACATTTGAAACGGATTTTGGCGTCTCAGAGCCTCTAGAAAATTAGTCATTAGAAGCTTCTTTAAAGCTTCCATTGTACCTTGGCTCTGCTTTCATTAGACTAAATTGTTGTGGCTTCAGCTTCCCTCCATGAATCAGCCCGGAGGTGACAGCGTGGGATTGGGGCCCAAGCCCCATTTTAAACCATTTGTAAATTGGGTTCTTTAATGAGGGTAAGATGCCTTTCCATAGAAAGGGACAGGGGACCCAGGGTGGCCCAAAGGAGCAGAGAATGTGAGTGAGCAAGCAAGCAAGCATATGTTCTCTCTGATTGCAGGCCAGGTGCTGATCTGTGCAAGCGATGACCGGACTTGCTGCCAGCTGAGAGACTACCTGACCGCAGGAGCAGAAGCCTTCCTGCTGCGGCTCTACAGGAAAACCTTTGAGAAGGACAGCAAAGCCGAAGAAGTGTGGGTGAATCTTAGAAAGGGGGACGGTCCAAAGAGAACCATGAAATCTGACAAAAGACCCAAAGACACCAAAAACAAAGAGCGTGCCTCTACCAAAAAGGGGGCTCCTAAAAGGAAGAAGCGAGAGCTAACTCTGACGCAAGTGATGGGGACTGCTGAGGAGCCACCAGAGGAAGGGGCTGCAGAGGAAGACCAGCAGAGACAAGCCACCAGTAGTCCAGAAGGCTGCGGGGGAGAGATTCAGCATGAAGCTTTTGATTTAAATTTGTCATCTGACTCGGCCTATGGCATCCTGAAAGAGCCCCTGACCATCATCCATCCGCTTGTGGGGTGCAGCGACCCCTATGCCTTGACGCGGGTACTGCATGAGGTGGAGCCCAGATACGTGGTTCTGTATGATGCAGAGCTCACCTTTGTACGGCAGCTGGAGATCTACAGGGCCAGCAGGCCAGGGAAACCACTGAGGCAAGTTTGTGCTTGGCGGTTCTGCCGGCTTTAGGACAAAAGCTGTCTGGTCTTACCTTTAAACCACCATGAGGCTGGTTTGACCCTGCTTTTTGATAAATAGGTGGAAGTGCACCATGCAAAAGTCAGCCACCACTCCTAAACTGCAAGCTTCCAGCATCCCTGGCGTGTTCCCTGCCCTGCTCATATTCTTTCGTTATGTCTGAGTGCGTCTCTTACAGGGTACATTATCTGGAAAGTCTAGGAAATTTATAATGTTCTATGTATTATCAAAGGTAATATACTAATGACTTAGCCAAATGTTATTAATCTTCTAAAATACCCTGTAAAGTTTTAAACATTCTTAGTGATGTGTGTGGTGTGTGCACACCATGACAATTTGCAGGAGTTGGTTGATGCCTTACTTCATTTTGTGGATTCTAGGGATTGTACTCAGACAGGAAGTCTCTACCTACTGAGGCACCTCACCGCGCTCACAGCTTACAGATGCTAAGAAATGACTCTAGATTTCATACTTATAAAACTAAAGTGTTTTAGGAATTATTGTATCAAGTTTTCTTGGATTCCTAGAAATATCTCCTTAAAATCTACCAATCTATCTGATGAGAAAGTGATGCCTCCAAAGAATACAGTGTTCTCAGCTTTCCAGCTAGCTAAGAGGAAATAAACACCAAAATTAATATCCTGAACTCAGTCTGAACCAGAAATAGAGCCAAGAGAAACCTTTGTAGCAGGGTAACTAAGACAGCCTTTCAGAGCAGGAGGCTGGCTCAGAAGGAACCTGTGATGATAAAGGCCCTGGCAAAAGCCTTGCAGGCTGGTCAGCTACTCAGCCTGCTAGGCATCGGCTCCCAGGCAATCTTTTTGCCTAACAGCAAGACACTATCATGTTTGAAATCAAAATGTCCAGAGCGGAAGACACCTGGGAACTCAGCGGTACACTCTGTCAGTGGGAAACTGAGGCCCAGAAATGGAAATTGATTTGGCTTCAGCCACATGACACATCCATGGGACAGCTGAAATCTCCTGACACCCCAGTGGCCTTTCTCCACTCTGTGCTTCAAATGAGACAGTTTTGGAAGATGTGTGCTAAAAGTAAAGTGGGCTTAACAGTGATCCCTCTAACGAGGCACTTAACTCAGCCTTAGCCACAAATGAGAAAACCCAAGCGCTCTGGTTTATTCAACACTGTTTTTAGTGATGCATGTGTATATGTGCACCAGTCGCCAGAGATGCAGGGTAGGGATAGGGAAAGCTAAAGTTGCAGGCAGCTGTAAACCATTCATTGTTGGTGCTGGGAACTGAACTCTGGTCCTCTAGAAGAGCAGGAAGCACTCTTAACCAATAAGCCATCTCTTTAGCCCCAGAGCAAAGCCCTTTTGAAACAAAATATATCAAAAAAAAATTGAGATTCCGGATACTATCCATGTGTTTATTTTTCTGGCTCCAATCTGTTGTGACTTGAATAAAAGGAACTGAGAAAGTACTGTGAGGGTAAAGGTATTTGCTTGTCACTAGCATCGAATTTCCCTAAGCTGATTCTAAGGATGATTGTCCAACTTTTAAGTTTTGGTTTGGCAGAAGTACAAAGAAAAAAGTTGAAAAAGAAGCCTCTAAGAGATTTTGTGGGTTTCTTTTTTATTTGTTTATAGTTATGAGAAAAAATTCTTCCGTCCTCCAGTTATATTTCAGTGTTTACCTGTATTTGGTGAAAAGAAAAAAGAAACCTCATGGGTTAGCAGCCCTAGAACCCTTAGCAGGTGGGATTCTTGTAGCTCCGTCTGAGTCTTGTGTACTGAGCAGTGAGCAGAGCCTCACTCTTCCTCGAGTTGCTGTTACTTGAGTGTCCAGAGCTACTGCTCTCAGACACTCGACTGTGCTGCCCTTCCAGGGATTAAGAATTACAGTTTTGCAACCTAAGAGAGTTCTATCTTAACCCACAGGGTTTACTTTCTTATATATGGAGGCTCCACGGAAGAACAGCGTTACCTGACCGCTCTTCGAAAGGAAAAGGAGGCATTTGAAAAGCTCATAAGGTAAGATGGTGGCCCACGGGAACCATGCTTAGCTTAGTCCTTCCCAGGGTCAGTGGACAGCCAGTAGCTTCTCTGGAGCACCCTGGGAAGAGAGAGGAGGAAAAAAGGGAAGGGAGGGTCATGAACTGGGGGATGACTGGTACTTTGGGCCTGCCTCACACACACTTCCTTTCCTCTCTCTTCCCACTGCAGTTGCTTGATGTGGGTTTAGTGAGTAGGATCTGCATTGTATCACTTACCTGAAATACTTGGAACCAGAAGTATTTCAAATGTTGTAACATTTTCATATATGTAATAGGATGTGTTAGTGACAGGATCCAGTCATGAACATGTCCATGTGTCTGTTAGGAGGCCTGTGGCCTGAAGGTCACTAGAGACGACAAGTTGGACATGTCTGTAGGTTCCTTGAGCACAGGATTGGACATGGAATTTTCCTCCTGTGCTGCTGTGTTGACAAGCCAAACACTTGGCATTTTTTAGCATTTTGAGTTTCAGATTTTTCATACGAGAAATGTGTGAGAGAAACTGCTTTTTATCTGTAGTGTACAGCATCATACATACCACAAGACACTGCTGTAGGAGGGAAGCTCTCTAACTCTGTACCCTCTGCTCAAGGGGCCTTCTTTTTTGAATTGTGGGTTTTCCCTCCTAAAATCTTGTTTATCTGCAGGTGGGTAGCTACTTTATCATGAGCTGGGAAGTATTTTATGCCCCACCCCCAGTTCTGACCACTGTAGCTAGAATCATTCTAAGGTGTTTTGTTGTTGTTGTTTTGTTTTGTTTTGTTTTGTTTTAAGGATGTACTATTTTTCTTAATTTGTGTCATGTTTTTGAGAGTGGATGTCATATTACCAATCCTGGTAGAAAATGCTATTCAGTTTAACAGGAGCTGTTTATGGAATAGTCACAAACTGACTGGCAACATCTCACCCCTAAGCACCTGGGAAGATCAGATGACCCACCAGGAGCCATGTCAATAGACTGCAGTGCACTGATGACCCAAGGGACTAAGAAGCCAGGGTTAGACCAGGCATCATAAAGCTGAGCCAGAGAAAGCCTAGGCCAGAGAAAACAATGGGGTACATCTTTGGAACTGGCTTTCCATGCGTTGGACATTGGCAGTGTACAGTGGCAGTAAGCCTGGCACTGAACTAGACAGAATCTAAGAATGGACAGTATCCTACAAGGCTGTCTGTGGATGCTTAGCCTCTGGATACCCAGGGCAGTCCAGGTCAGGCATTTCTAAAAATGGATATTCACAGGTGGGTGCCTCTGGTCCCACTGAAGGAGTTTAGCGTGTGTGTGAATGGCACCCTTCCCTTTATATCTTCTAGAATAGTGGTGTTTCCTTGAAGCTGCTAACTGTACAGTTTTGTTACTTGGTCCTCTTAGCCTATACAAATGCACCATGGGATTGTTTCTGTTGTGTTTTGTGGGATATGTGTATGTGTGTGTGATGAAAAGCTAGCTATTTCAGAAGTAGTAGTATAACAGCAGTTATTATATAGACAACCTCTTCTTAGTCAGAGTTGTCAGAGCCTCCCGTCTGTCCTGTAGACCTTCAGCTAACGAGTCTCCAACAGTGAAGTTATTCATTGAGCTCTAGTCTATGCGAATGCAGTAAGAAAGGAATCACGTTGAGCAGAGGTATGTAGGAGAGCCCAGAGGTTCAAAAGGCCCAGAGCCTTAGTTAGGACTATGTGGCAGCACTACACATTCTAGGTGGCATGAGGCTCATGCATTTGTAAAGATGTCTCTGAAAAACAGCTGAGGAATGCATTGTGTGCTAGGAGAGGGTGGCAGGAAAGATAGGCTAAGGAAGAGAAGGGGCAGATGTGAGAGGTACTTAGGTGATGTGTCAGAGATGTGGCATCCTTGGGGATGGGCTAGCACCTCCCTACAGTTCTTTTATTGTTTTAAAAACATCCTTTTTCTAACTTTTCTCTGATTAAAAATAATTGTCACCAAACCACAAATGAATGCCTAGAACTGAAGTATCCTTATTAGATCATTGGTTTTCCTGTGTCAGGGTCCCCAAGGTCACTCTTCAGTCAATGAGCTGCAATTAAGTCTGTCACAGAAAAGGGCACACAGGTGAGACTCAGCAGGGAAAAGCTGGAGCGAAATTCAGGAAACAAGCAGGAGTGGCATCTCCCGGAAACATGGAGGTGCACTCAACTCTACCACCAGTCATGTGTCTCAGACATGCAGGCATGGTAGCAGGGACACTCATCCAGCCTCGACGTCCACAGTTCTCATTGAGGCTCAATCTCATAGACACAGCACCCATGTGACTGACTTGATCTCTCCAACTGCAACCTGCCAAAGCAAAATCAGGCATTCACCACCAATCACAGTTACCTGTGACCCAGTGCCTTGGGCATAGCAGCCCTCTACCAAGCACTGTTCCACAGGCTCCATGCTCATCCCCGAGACCATGCTATGGCCCAGCTTTGAGCACAAAGGCCTTTCTTGGGACTTTTCAACAATGGCACCCTGCTCAGTTGATGTCTCCTTGATGTCTCCAAGGAGCTGATAGGCTCTAAGGCTGGAGTTCCCTAGGGGACCGGCTTTGGGCTCTAGACTTGGATCTTGCAGCTACTGCCTCTTGCCTGGTTCATCAAGGAGTCTTGATAAAAGGTGCTTGGAGTCAATAGTGGTAATGTATTGTGCACTCTCATGCCTCTCCTGGCTTGTACAAATGATTGTGTTTATCGGGGAAGGGGCATCATCAGGGTAGAAGATCTGTGTAGCATGTGTGTGTCCTGAGTTAGTTCCCAGCCCACGAGAAAATACACATCCATTTTAGTGGTATTTTACCTAAAACTTAGCATCACTTTTTCTAAACTCAGTACCTACTTGTTATAAATAGTCTTCCACTTTGCACAGCAGTCAAGTGGTTACACTGGTCATCTTCTTAGGACTCTTACTTTCCCAGAAGATGGGGAATTTGAGTGGTGTTTGTTTTAAAAACACAAAGCAACATTTGGGGTTCATTGCCAGTAGGGCATTTGCACTTCGCCTGAACCGGGAGGAAATTTACTATGACAGGAAGAGAATAGACTCTTGCCAAGACCTCCATGGGTGATGTTGTAAGAACAATGCTGGGCTGCTGTTTAAAATAACCAGGGAGGAATGAATCGGGCGGACTGGCAGCAAACGAGGACTTCTTAGCTGGGTTAGAGATAATTAGATTCAATTGCTGGAGAATAAGGGCAAGGTGCCTCCTGTTGGGCAGGTCAGTGGCTCACAGTGTAAGTTCAAGATTACTTGACTTTGCTGAAGAGTCCATGCCTAGACGCCAACCAAAGACTCCTGGGCTCTTCCTTCCCACATCACATTATTAGAGCCATTCACATACCACTGAAAATCCCAGCACTCCAGGCAAGCCTGGGCTACATCGTAAGAAAAATATCATTGAAAATATTAAAGCAACAATAGAAACCATCAGTACCTGAGGATGGATGAGGTGGAAAGAGGTCTGGAATTTTAACGATCTCATGTCTGTCACAGTGCAGCTGGAGTAGTTGTGTTGAGTGATGGGCGTAAGGGATGGATGCTTTTGATAACAGTAAATGTCCACTAAAGGGATTTGTGCCTGCTCAGCAACTTGCTTTCTTCATGGTTACCAGTTCCTTTTGGGGGTATAAATTTTCTCAGAAGTGGAAACAGTGCCAGATTCCTTTGCCAGCAGACCTGTAGCTTCTTAGTGTGACCCTGGATAACTGAAGGCGGGCCAGTGGCACTGAGGGTTTCACTTACTGTGGCAGGGACAAGATGCACCCTGTAGTCAGCCTTTTCAAGTAGATTTTAATAGCATTATCCCCATTTTACAGATTTTTTAAGAATTCTGGCAAGGAGCACCTGAATGATTCCAGATTACACTGCTAATAAGAACTAGGTCCCTGCTTCTGACTACACTGTCTACCCACAAACAGGAGATTCATCAGGAAGCTGGGATGCCCACCCCCCACCATATGACCTGTAACTTAACATGTAAAAGTGGTAGAAATAAAGAGGGAAAAGCAAAAATGTTAGAGAGAAAGATACTGAGGGTCTGCTAGTGTTCTTGAGTATTTGGTCATCCTCTTGGGTCCTTTGGGTGTGGCCAGGAGGTGCTGGTGGGCAAGGGTTTGCATCACAGAGCCCTTGACCAGGCCTACAGGACAGTGAGAACAAGCCCTTGTCTGTCCCTGCATGCTGGACTAGCAGCAGCTCTACACTCCTGGGTTGTTCACACCATGTAGGGTTCCAAACTTTCTGGGCCACATGTGCCTCTATAGATTACATACTGTTCTTTGTAGTGTTTAAGTGGAGTCCTGCTCTACTTCATCTCCAGGAAGTGAGTGTTGCTCTGTTCCTGGTGGAGACATATCCATCTTGGCAGCTCCTTCTGCTTCCCTAGCCCCAGTCTCTGCTGAAGCTGTTGATTCTGTGGGTTTGTTCATGTTGCTTGCTTTTCTTCTGCAGCTCTGCTGCAGGTCTCAGGAGAAAAGGTCCATGTTCTGTCACACCAGGCACACTTAGTACTTGCAGTCTCGTGAATTAGCTGTCACATGCTTAGTGGTTTCAAAGATTTAGAGCCCCCAGCTCACTATGGAGACTTACTTGCCATAATGATGTCCGTCAAGTCTTAGCAGGTGACACAGTTCTCCTAAACCATGTGTGTGAGATACTGGGTTACTCTGAAGACTAGAAGGATTATCGGTCATTTTTATTACATTTGTTTATTTGTTTCATGCATGTCTATCTGTATTCATACATGTGTGCATGTACACTGTGTGGAGGTCAGAGGACCAATTGCAGGAGTCAGTTCTCTTCTTCCACCAAGCTTGAATTTGGATAGTCAGGCAAGTTCCTTTACCCACTGGGCCTTCTTGCCAGCCCAGTGATCACTGTTATACAGGTAACACTCCTAATGCTTCCAAACAAAACCACAAGGAATGGCTACTGTTCCCAGCTCTTTCCCAGATGTTGGTTATCTGTTTTGAACCCTAACAGAAATTTTATTCTTATAGTGACCTTGCTTCTCTTTTGAAACTAATGGTGGTTGATGGGGCCTCCCACCTGGAGGGTTTCCAGTCAGGTTTCTATCATGTCTGTTTTCATTTTCTTTTTCTTAATCATTGACTGAACCCTCCCTACTTATGATCCTGAAAAATATCTGACTTTAAATGATTTGTTTTTCAACATTGATATAGCAGGCTCAGGCAATCTCAGTCACATAAAGAGCTTATTTGAACTCTGGAGGGTGAGAAAGGAAAGCTCAGCCAAGTGACTCTTCCAACTCCAATTCTTCCCATCTGCTTGCTTATTTCTGATGTATTTCCTTGCATTCACTTTCACCACTGCAGTCAGTGTCATAGGCAATCCCCCTGCCTCAGCATCCTAAGTGCGAGCATTACAGGTATGGACTCCTAGTGCCAGCATGTAGATCGCCTTAGATATGGGACTTTAAAAAAGATTCATCTAGAATGTTGAGATTAGTCAAGTGATGCTATGATATTTGTTCCCCCAGGGAAAAGGCTAGCATGGTTGTCCCTGAAGAACGGGAAGGCAGAGATGAAACCAACCTGGACTTAGCAAGAGGCACAGTGTCCACAGATGCTCCCGCTGACACTCGAAAAGCTGGTAAGTCCGGCCCTGGACCTAGTGCCACTTTTGCCCTTAGAGGACACTGTGAAGCCTGGAGCTACCTAGCTGAGTTTCTCTAGGTAAACTCTTAAAAACACAAATAGGGCTGGGGAGATTGCTCCCCTGTTAGAAGCACTTGGCTGCTCTTGCAGAGAACTTGAGTTCAGTTCCCAGTACCCATATCAGACAGCTTATAACTGCCTATAACTTCAGCACCATCCTGTGGCCTCTCCAGGGACCTGCTCTCCTGTGGTGTATATAAATTCATGCAAGCACACACACATCCAAATAAATATTTGATAAAGAAAAGGAAATGATTAGGGAAGTTTCCAGATGAACTCTGCCAGTGATGCCTTGGAACATCTGGGTGGTTCTGTGACCCAGGGAAGCCAGATGACTCATACGACAACTGAAGGAAGCTTTCCCTAACTTCCTCTGCCTGTCCTCTCAGGTTCACACATTGCTGGGACTCCTTAGGGTATGCTTGTGCCCTCCCTACTCTGAAGCACTGTCTGCCTATTGCTGTCTCTCCAGTCCCAGGTGTTTGGCATGTCACAAGGCCTGCTGGATTTCACAAGGAATTCCATTTCCCATGGCAGCTGCCATCAGCAAGCAGCATGAGAGGGTTACGACTGATTTAGTCTCTGATGCAATCAGTGCATTCAGAGTCCAGTGGACCTAAGCTGATAGATTCCATGTCCTTGCCTTCCCTGTGGCACTGTGCCTGCCACAGGCTCAGAAACAATAGAGCCAACTGCCTGTGGATGGAAACCCTGAACCAAAGTGAATTTCTCCTCCCTTAGGTTGTTTTGTTAGGTATTTGTCAGGGGCCGGGGAGAGGCCTGGAGAAATGGCTCTGAAGTAAGTTAGAAACACTTTCATGAAGGCCTGACTATCTGAGTCTCATGTCCCATCCCACTAGGTGGCAGGAGAGAAGCCACTACTGAGAATGTCCTCTGATTTCCACACGTGCAATGCACATGTGACCTGCTGGCTTCACACATGGAAATTCTGCTTCTGTGGGTGAGAAGGACCTTGCACTGCTCACTCTGGGAAGCACTGTTTCAGAACATCTGTGCGTTTTGTTTTGTTTTGTTTTTTTGAGGCAGATTCTTAACTCTGCCTAGCTTGGTGACCTTTTGGGAAGAACTACATCCCGTAAGGCAGGGTGAAGGAGGGAGAATCAAGCTATAAGTATTGCACACAAAGCACTTCCTAGGGATCTGCCCTCTGGAAGCCTCTGTCTGAGTTTCCTATCGCTGCTGTAAAACATTACACAAACTTGGCTTGAAAAGCACACATTGCCCTCCTTACAGGTCTTCAGGCTGGACAGAATTTTAACTGGATGCCATTGAGCTAGTATCAGGGTGTTCACAGAGCTGTTTTCTTCCTGGCAGTTCATCAAAGAAACCTATCCTTGTTTGTCCCAGTGCCTTAGGTATTACCTGCATTCTTGGCTCATAGCCCCTCCCTCTGCCCTCAAAACCATACTGATGCCTTCTCTGATCCTGGTGCCTCCCCCTTTCTCTCCTATGGCCTCTGGGTTTGCCCAGGTATCTTAGTTCTCTGTTGCTATGAGGAATATCTGATGAAGCAACTTAAGGGAAGGATTGATTGGGCTCTTATTGTCCAGAGGTTCCGGTCCACACTCAGCCAGCTTCATTGTTCCTAGGCCTGTGATGAGGCAGAACACCATGGTGGAAGGGTGTGGGACTGAAAGCTGTTCATCTATGGCAGCAAACACAGAAAATCAGAGGGTAAGTGCAGGACAACCCTCAGCAGCAGGCCCCAGTGATTAGGCCCTATCTGCCAGCGGTCCATCCAGCTGTGACTTCATCTGTGCAGGTGAGGCCCGGAGCCTCCTGAGCACGACCATAGGTGTAAACCTTGATGCACAGTGAGCCTCTGGGGACATTTCATCATCATATGGCCCAGGGCGACCCAGCCTCCCAAAGCTTACCTGAATCCCATTCTCAAAGCCTCTCTTACTGTGCTAGGTAACCCTACTGAGCAGTGATTGGGGTGCAGGCACTTGGGGGGGGGACATAATTCTGCCAATAAAAGTCATTAACACTCAAGAGTGCCCTTGGAGTTGAGTAGATGCTTTGGTGGATAGGAATGCTTGCTATACAAGTATAAAGACCTGAGTTCAAATTCCCAGCACTGATGGGACCTGTACCACCACTGCTATGACAGAAGGATCCCTGGGGCTTGCTGACTACTGGCCTGGCTCCAGGTTCAGTGACAGATCCTGTCTGGAGTGGCCTTCACACAGGGGTTCAACAAAGCTACACACAAACATACACAGACACTCGTGCACATATACCACACATACCCAAATAAAGTTGTCCTAAAAACAACAGTATTATCACCCCTAGGGGCTGTTGGGAGTGAAGTTTTGGAGCCTTTGATTCCATACCTGTTGAGTTCAGAATCTGCTTGCTAGCATGGCCCCAGCTATTCACATCAGTGTGTAAGAATCTGTTCCCAGCCTTTTCCCTAGACCCAACAGCTCAGAGGCAGACTACTTAGCTCCTACTGTGTATAAGACCTGGAGATAGAAGTACCAGCACAAATGTGGTCAATGTTCCTGTGAGGGACCAGAGAGGAGCCAGAGCAGAGGTGTTTGTGTGCCACTGTAAGTCATGAACAGCCAGCCCAGTCTAACTTTCCTATTGGTTCCATTTAATTTGGGGAAAACTACCTCTGTTTTCTCTATAAATGCTATTTTTTGGAATTGTAGAAAGTATTATAGCCATCCATGTGAGTTTAACAAAAGAAACGGATATAAACTTATCAGTTCATCACTGAGCATTCTTCCCTGTGACATGACCATCCCTATTCATAGGTGGCCAGGAGCATAACGGCACACAACCCAGCATTGTGGTGGACATGCGGGAGTTTCGGAGTGAGCTACCATCCCTGATCCATCGGAGGGGCATCGACATCGAGCCAGTGACTCTGGAGGTGGGTGATTACATCCTGACGCCTGAGCTGTGTGTGGAGCGCAAAAGCGTGAGTGACCTCATCGGCTCGCTAAATAGTGGCCGCCTGTACAGCCAGTGCCTAGCCATGTCACGCTACTACCGGCGGCCAGTACTGCTCATCGAGTTCGATGCTGGTAAGCCCTTCTCCTTGGCGCCACGCGGTTCCTTCTTCCAGGAGATGAGTAGCAGCGACGTGAGCTCCAAGCTCACGCTCCTCACCCTGCACTTCCCGCGCCTGCGGCTGCTCTGGTGCCCCTCGCCTCATGCCACAGCCGAGCTGTTCGAGGAGCTGAAGCAGAACAAGCCACAACCTGATGCAGCCACGGCCATGGCCATCACTGCAGACTCGGAAACGCTGCCAGAGTCGGACAAGTATAACCCCGGCCCCCAAGACTTCGTGCTAAAGATGCCTGGGATCAATGCCAAGAACTGTCACTCCCTGATGAATCACGTGAAGAACATAGCAGAGCTGGCCTCCCTGTCCCAGGAGCGGCTCACGAGCATCCTGGGGCATGCGGGAAATGCCAAGCAGCTGTACGACTTCCTCCACACTGCCTATGCAGACGTGGTGTCCGGAGGCAGAGTGAGAAAATGACCGAACTCAGATCGCTGTTCATTAGTCATTTGCAGAGCAGTTCATTCTTTCCCAGGGCTTTTAGGGATGGGCATTCTATCCCCCACGATTTCCCCCTGAGCTCTGGCCTGATGTGTGTCCTTACTTCCTCTTGCTGCCTCACACCCCTCTGTGCCCTATCTGTGCTAGGCTTGCAGTGTTCCTTTTTAAATAACGTGTGGCAGGATTACACCACCTGAAGGAAAAAGAGCCAATGTTTGCTACTCAGGTGGTAAAAAAAAAATACTCCATTGTATTCCAGCACTGTCTAAACAGGGTATGGTAGAACTGAGACAGGGCTGCTGTTCTCACACTCCCTCCAGCCGTGTTCTTCAGCTTCTTCACCTCCCACTCACAGAGACAAGCCAGCCCACTAGCCTCCTGGTCACCACGTGTATATAGCATGTATTATGACTTAGTTATTTAAACCAGCGCTTTGGCAAAAAAAGTTTGTTGACGAGATTTGATGAGGCCATGAAGGACACCTCAGAATTCTTGGTTTGCTCAATATTTGACCTCCAAATTCCTACTCTAAGCCCAAATCACATCAAAGAGTCTTCAGACTCCTCCCACCCACATGTCACTGACATCATTCACACATCAATGATGCCAGTGCCATCCCAGAAGGATGCCATCTCTGCCCTGCCCACACTCCTGTGCTGACTGCCTCTCCTGCCTAGGCAAGGACCAGACACGAGCAGAGGAGGTCCAGGTGCTTTCTAGATGTGGACTTCTCTCCTACACATTAACCATTGTAGACAAATGGAAGACCAAGGCAGAGAATGCACAAGAATTCAAAAGAAATACATAGATGTTTAAAGACTCACAAACCAGTCTCGTGATTGACATCATCGGCCTTTCTGTGTTACCACAGGATTCACAGCATCTTTGTGCCATTTGCAAAAGATATTTAAGTACTAGCTGTTCATGTGTTCAGTAACAAGCAGTAAATTTCCTATCTCAAGAGCTGATGCCAACATGAATTCTTTCCACACAGTTGATTGTTTCATCAGTGTCAGCCATCCTGCACTTTGAACTGAACCTTCCTGTTGACATCATGATTTATTGGTACTTAAGAGTACAGTTGTCCCTCAGTGTCCATGGGCAATTGCTTCCAGGACCCTCTGATAGTCACAGTCTAGATGCTGCTGTCCTTTGGTGGGGTTTGCTCATAACCCTGCTACTGTGAATGTCAGACCATCTCTACGTGGCTTACAGCAACTGATTCAGGATAGGTGGTGTGTAAGGGGCTGTCCCCTGTGCTGTTCAAGGGGTAAGGATAAGTGAGATGCACTTGTTCCCTGTATTTCTGATCCTTGGTTGGTTCAATCCGAGGATGTGGAGGACAGCATAGGATCTGTCATCCTATCCAGGGCCCTTCAGGAATGAATTGAGAGTGTCAAAACCCAGGTGATTATTGCAGGCTTCTGTTATGTGGTGTGGAAAATAGGGGGAAAGATTAAAAAGTAAGCTTAAGGTGGAAAGGGATCTGAGTCACTTGTGTCATCCCAGGGATAAAAATAAATTCACCTTCTGGGCTAGAACAGAACTGCCTGGTGAACTGCATTCACTCAGTTGTTCACCGTGGTTCCCAGCTCACTGACATGGACATGTCACTCCCACTTATGGTGCAGAGCCTCGCTTTCCTGTTGTTTTGTTCCATAAAACAAAAATCTTGACATAGGGCATGCTATGATGGGTGTGTCATTCAGCGTTAAATTTCAAAGCCACCATTTTAAACGTCCTTGTACCTAACATTGACTTGCATTGTCCCTCCACTCCCCACGTCAGCTGCTCACTGTGACATGTGGGAATAAGCAGCCATACAGGCTCCAGTGGGCTTGACCATGACTGAGGGTTTCTCTTGAACCTTGAATGGCTGTGCCAGGTGGAGACCCACCACCTCTCCCTGGCTGTCTCATGATTTCCAGGTTCCCATACATCCTTCAGTTGTTTGGTTGTCTCCGAATTTTTTACACATTTTTTTTTTAAACTTTGCCAAAGGAACAGAAAGCTGCAGAGTGAATGTCTGACTTTGCTTCCCTGCAGCGTTTTGCTACCTTTGACTTTTGTTGTTCAAAAATCATAAATACCCAGTTTACTGGTGAGCTCCAGGGTAGCTCTTAAAATCCCGTCAAAAGCTAGGTCAGCATTGTGGTTACAAGCTATTCACATAAAGCCTTGAGCCTAAAAATTACAAGAAATTATCCTTGAGTTTACTTGCTTAAATCTTAGCACCTCTCAGTGTTTTCTTAAAAGTATAAGAGGAGATGTCATATGTAATAGTAGCCATCAAACATGATGGTAAACAGCCCTCGCCCCAGCTCTGGGGAAGTAGAGGCAGCTGGATATCAAAAAACAAAAGGTGGTGGCCATCAGTATGTCCATTTGGTGGACGATCTCTAAACTGTAAGCCTGCAGATGTCCAAGTGAGTACAATCCTAGCTCCCAGGGAACTGGAAGTGATCTTATCCAGCCCCATTGGATCCAGAAAGTGTTCAGATACAGGGACCAGGAGGAAGGAGGCTCAATTCTGGCCTTTCCTTTTGTTTTTCCAGCAGAATTTGATTTCATGTTGCCTCGGAGAACATCTTGGGGGAAATTCTCTGTTAGTTTAATTTAACTTAGAAATGTCTACTCAAAAGAATCTTAAGAAGATGTAGCTAGGCTTCACAAGAATTGTCACTTTCCTTGGTTATTTGGCTCTCATTTTGATGTTAACTATTTCCTGTCTGGTCCTGAGCTTCAGCATGTGACTGTCCGTCTTTGTCAGCAGATACCTGGTAGCCTGCACTGCTTAGGGCTGTTCCTTTTTTGTTTGTTTGTTTTAATTTATGGTTGTATAAGCCAAAATTTAGTAAGAGGGAGACAAAACTGAAATATCTGTATGTGTGTGTCTCTGTGTGTGTGTGTGTGTGTGTGTGTGTGTGTGTGTGTGAGCATCTTCCTTAGCTGTGTGGGGAAATAAAACTGACAGTGCACAGAAAGAGGGCATACGTCACAGCAATACGCCAGTGCACAGTGCAGGTTTTCATTGTACAGAATAGATGGTTAAAGTGGATTTGCTCTAAATTGCTGCTTCTGTCTGCACACAGTACTCTACTTTGCAGGTCATCAACGGTTGTTCCCTTCTTTATGTGCTCTGACATCTCCTTATGGAAATGGGTGGAGAAGAAAAGCTTTGTCCTTTGGAAATACCAATTTGTTGAAAACAACAAATGTGTGTGTCTGGGGCATCCAAACAAAGAGTCATCTCCTGTATTTTTATTCCTTTTAACTCACAAGTTGTAAAAGGCAAATTGTCCTTTTGATAGCAATGGAATGTATGATTTCTTAAGCCAGTTTAATTATAGTTTGAATTGGATCACCACAGTGGTGTCCTGGCCACTGCCTCTGCTTTGAGTGTTCATGCACAGCCTTTTCTAGTGGATGGGAGACTGGCTATGTGTTGATTGTTGTTTTACCCTCAGAATAAAGACTGGCAAACGTCTGAACCTTTTCTTTTCAATAGTGCTGTGCCCCTGTTGATTGACCAATTAACCCCCAGCACAAAGCCGTGAAGGTGCCACTGTGTAAGCCTCCTTCAAGGTGACAGAGCTGAGACCAGAGAGTTTAAATAGTCCGCCCAGTGTCATCCAGTAGTTATTCATAAAACCATGATTTGAAACCCGCATAGCCTGACTTCAGAGCCATAATGAAGCATGGATGTGGGAGGGCACATGGAAAAGGGGCTATTTGGGGGATGAGTGTGTGTGTCCACTGTTACGTCTATAGCCGGAGAGATGGCCTAGTGGTTAAGGGCACTGGGTTCCCCTCCAGAGGACCTAGGTTCAGTTCCCAGCACTAACATGTTGACTCACAGCCATCTATAACTCCAGTTGCAGAGGATCTGGTGCACTGTCTGCACATAGCGCACAAACATACATGCAGGCAAATCACCCAGACACATAAAATTCAACAACAACAACAACAACAACAAATACACTGTAAAAGGATACATATTGTATAATAAAGGAACTTCTGGAGACATCACCATCCCTAACTTCAAGCTCTATTACAGAGCTATAGTCCTGAAAACAGCTTGGTATTGGCACAAATAATAAAAAGGTAGACCAATGGAATAGAGTTGAAAACCCTGATATTAACCCACACACCTACGAACACCTGATTTTTGACAAACAATCCAAATCTATACAATGGAACAAAGAGAACATCTTCAACAAATGGTGCTGGCATAACTGGATGTGGACATGTAGACAACTACAGATAGACCCAAGCCTGCACAAAACTTAAGTCAAAATGGATCAAAGACCTCAACATAAATCCAGCCACACTGAACTTAGAAGATAAAGTAGGAAATACCCTTGAATTAATTGGTACAGGAGACTGCTTCCTGAACATTATTAGACCAGTAACACAGACACTGAGATCAACATTTGAAAAATGGGACCTCCTTGCTAAGATAAATCTTTCCACCAAAAGCCACCGAGCCCCACAGCCACGTGTGCACTTTACGCCAGCCGCCCACCCGAGTTAGGGCCCAAATTAATACACAGAAACTTGTATTAGGTTCAAATGCTGCTTGGCCACTGACTAGGATTCTCATCTGTTAGCTCAGTCTTAATTATCATAAATCTATATATTTTATAAGACTTATCTTATAGAGGATGCCTTCCGCTGGCACCCTCTCTTGCCGGTGGCTCACATGGCGCCGCTGGAGCAAGAATGGAGGGGAAAAGGGACACTTCCTGTTTCTCCTTGCTTAAATATGAGTCTCCTTGCTATGTCACTTCCTGCCTGGATCACCACTTCTCTACTACATTTCCCAGAATCCTCTTTGACTCCTAGTCCTGCCTAACTTGCTGCCTCATTGGCCAAATAGTATTTTATTTATCATCCAGTAAGACAAACACACAGAAGCACTTCCCTCATCACCTCCTGAAACTGAGAAGCTTCTGTAAGGCAAAGGACACAGCAAGACAAAACGGCAGCCCACAGCCTGGGAAAAGATATTCACCAACCCTACATCTGACAGAGGGCTGATCTTCAAAATATACAAAGAACTCAAGAAGCTAGTCTCCAAAACACCAAACAACCCAATTAAAAAGTGGGGTACAGAATTAAATAGACAATTCTCAATATAGGAATCTAAAATGGCTGAAAAACACATGAGAAAGTGTTCAACATCCTTAGCCATCAGGGAAATGCAAATCAAAACAACTCTGAGATACCATCTTACTCCTGTCAGAATGGCCAAAATCAAAAACACCAATGACAGTTTATGCTGGAGAGGATGTGGAGAAAGGGGAACACTTCTCCACTGCTGGTGGGAGTGCCAACTTGTACAGCCACTTTGGAAATCAGTATGGTGACTCCTCAAAAAAAATGCGAATGAGTCTACCACAAGATCCAGCAATTCCACTCCTAGGCATATACCCAAAAGAAGCACATTCATACAACAAGGACATCTATTCAACGATGTTCATAGCAGCATTATTTGTAATAGCCAGAAACTGGAAGCAACCTAGATGCCCCTCAACTGAAGAATGGATAGAGAAAATGTGGTACATTTACACAATGGAGTACTACTCAGTGGAACAAAGCAATGGAATCTTGAACTTTGAAGGAAAATGGATGGAACTAGAAGAAACCATTCTGAGTGAAGTAAACCAATCATAAAAAGACAAACATGGTATGTACTCACTCATATGCGGATTTTAGACATAAAAAGGATTACCAGCCTACAATCCACACTGCCAGAGAAGCTAGTAAACAAGGAGGACCCTAAGAGAAACATACATGGTCCCCTGGAGAAGGGAAAAGGGTCAAGATACCCTGAGCAAATTGGGAGCACAGGAAGAGGTGGGAGGGAGCTAAGAGAATGAGAAGGGGAGAAAAGGAGGGATGCAGAGGACATGAGGGAGCAGAAAGGTTGAGTCAGGTGAAGAATAGAAGATAACAAAAATGAGGATACCATAATACAGGGAGCCATTACAGGTTTAAAGAGAAACGAGGCACTAGGGAAATGTCTAGAGATCTACAAAGATGACACCAGCTAACAATCTAAGAGGAGAGGCTACTTTACATGCCCTCCCCTGATAAAGAGATTGATGACTGACTTATATGCCATTCGAGAGCCCTCATCCAGCAGCTGGTGGAAGTAGAAGCAGCACGCACCCACAACTAATCACTGAACTTAACTGGAATCCAGATGCAGAGAAGGACGAGTGAAGAGCAAAGGTGTCCAGACCAAGCTGGTGGAACCCACAGAAACAGCTGACCTGAACACTAGGGAACTCTTGCTCCCCAGACTGATAGCTGAGATACCAGCATGGTACTGATCCAGACCCCAGGAACATGGGTTTCAGTGAGGAAACCTCGGAAATACTTATCCCTAGCATAGGTGTTGACTTTGGGAGCCCATCCCACATAGAGGAATACTCCCTGAGCCAATACACACGGAGGTGGGCCTAGGCCATATCCCAAAGGATATGATAGACTCTGATGACACCCTATGGAAGGCCTCACCATCCAGGGGGAGCAGAGAGGATATGTGATAGGTAGGGTTTTAGTTGGGGGATGGTAGGAGAGGACGAGAGGGAAAAGGGAACTGGGTTTGTCATGCAAAACAATCTTGTTTCTAATTCAAATAAAAAAGGATATATATATGTATGTGTGTTTAATAAATATGGCATTATATAATAGATATTTTATAATAGATATTTATGTATATGTTTATATAATAAATAATATAAATAGAATTTTACATAAATATATTTATTACATTAAAAATACATATATAATACTATTAACAAAATATATAAATACATAAATGTATATATTTTGTAGTAAATATACATAATTTTTAAAAATTTAACATCTTTGTTGACTCTTGGGAGTTTCACATCATGTACCCCAATTCTGCTCACCTCCTGGTCACCCCATATTCTCCCCTAACCCCTGCTGTACCTCCCCAAAAGAAAACAAAGCAAAGTAAGCAAACAAGCAAACCCGCAAAAACAAAACAACCACACACACTCAAAAAAGCCTCTTTGCTTCTTCCCTGCCTTTCTAACGCCTCTTCATCTTGGTGGCAGTGAGGGGCTTCTGTGTGTCCTAAAGTGTATTATTCCTTTGTCCCATCAGCTTTACTAGTGAATGTTCATTGCAATGAACCATTGATCTGGTTCAAGGCCTCTGGGTTCTGGTACAACATTATCACTGGATCCTTGCCAGAACTCTTCTGTGATATCCTATGATCCATACCCCAAGTCTTGGAGATCTTGAGGGTATCGTTCCACAGGACCAATCCCTTCATGAGCTCCAGCAGGTCCTAGATGGGGTAGATATTAGGGAGGGCTAACCCAAAGCCAGGTTGTGGGCCAGAGTGATAGCTAAGCTAAGGTCAGTCCATGCCCTCAGGGTCACTTCACCCTCACCTGTGAGAGTCAGCTATTCTGTGAGGGTCAGAGCTAGCTCTCTTACTGTAGTGTCCATCAAGAGGCAAGGCCAGCTTTCCCAGTGCCAGCGAAGGGTGGGGCCGTCTCAGCATGGCCCTCTGATTTCATCTCTAATGGTTCCTAAGGCCTCTTGAGGTGACATGGGCCACAGACATCACAGACCTCAGCTGGACCATGGAACCAGACATGGCCCCCAATAACAGCTTGGACCCAGATGACATCCTGGATCTAGATGGAAACCATGGCCACTTGGGTCAGGATGGTTCTGGTGGCCTCATGGCCACTGGACACCACCAAGGAAGACCTAAGGATGCAGCCCCAACCACAGGCGTCTATGTAACCTTTAGTGGCAATATAGGTCTCAGACTTCAGCACAGATCCGAGGCGCAGTAGGACCATGGACCCAGACATGGTCCTCTACAACATCTGGGTCTGGATGTCACCATTGCCCCAGGTGGCAGTGCAAGCCCAGGCACAGATCAGCACAAGTACCAATGGCAGCAGGTGTCTGCACTGCCTTTAATAGTAACAGGAGCCCTGGACATCAACACAGACCCAGGCTGCACTGCAGTGGGACCATGAACTGGGACATGGCCCTCAGTTGCAGCTCTGGCCTAGATATCACCATGGCCATTGAGTAGCAGCACAGGCCACTAAGATCTGCATGTATCCTGGCCCTCAGACACCAACCTGGACTCAGGTGGCTGATCTGATCTTGGGAATCCTCATGGTCCTCAGTGGCAACAGGAACCACATGCATCTATCCAGACCCTGAGCACTGTAGGGCCACAGACCCAGACATGGCCCTCCCCAGCAGCCTGGACCCAGATAGCAGATAGCACGGCCCCTGGTAGCAGTTCAGGCCACCCAAAACTGCATGGCCCCTGCTGTGGCATTGCTCCCAGACTCCAACCAGGCCACAGACTGGCACAGATACCAAGCCTCTATGTGGACCCTAGTGGCAACCTGGGCCACAGACTTCAACACAGACCCCAGCTGCAGCTGGGCCACAGACCCAGACATGGCCCCAGGCAGCAGCAAATGGTAGCCCTGGTCACTTAGATCAGGATGACTCTGCCAGCAGCATGACCCCTGGATCCCATCAAGCCTACAGGTTGTGGCCCAGACCCCAGTCTTCATGTGGCTTTTGGTGGCAATGTGGGCCATGGACATCAACATTGACCTCTTGGATGCATGGGACCATGGGCCCAGACAGTCCTTGGTAGAAGTCTGGGTCTGGTTGTCAGTATGGCCCCAGGTGACTGTGAAGGCCACCCAGATTGGCGTGGCCCAGTGGCATCGTGGCCCCTCAACTCAAATACAGTCCCAGGAGGTAGCCCAGACCACTGGAATCACCATGACCCTCGATGGCAACAGGAGCCATGGACATCAACACAGACCCTGAATGCTATAGGACCAGGGACCCAGACATGGTCCTTGGCAACAGCCAGGCCAGGACATCACCATAGCCCCAGGTGGCATACAGACCTCTAACATCCATCCACTTTTTTTTTTTTTTTTTTTTTTTTTTTGGTTTTTCGAGACAGGGTTTCTCTGTGTAGCTTTGGAGCCTATCCTGGCGCTCGCTCTGGAGACCAGGCTGGCCTCGAACTCACAGAGATCCGCCTGCCTCTGCCTCCCGAGTGCTGGGATTAAAGGCTTGAGGCACCAAAGCCCGGTCCGCCCACTCCTCTTGTCTTCATTTCTTCCTTTCTGTCTGTCTCCACAGCACATGAACTATTTCACTTCTCTTCTCCCCCACTCCTCCACCACATATTTGCTACAAGGTGCCAGACAGGCTCAAGGATGTCTTCCCACAAGCCAGGGTCTTATATAAACATATAGATTTATAAATAAGATATATAATAAATGTGCATAATTTTAAAATCAATATATAAAATAAATGATGTTTTAGTTAGCAGATAGACTGTTTCATTACAACACTGCTATATATATATATATATATATATATATATATATATATATCATAACATCTTGCTTGTATTTGTGCCACACCTACCTCTGGGTCCTCTTCCCTCTTCCAGATAACCCCTTTCTGTTTTCAGAGTGTGACCATCAGTATTGTAGAAGTATAATTTGGTACTAAGATGCTAATAGATTTAAAGCTACAAGTCAATGCTTACTTTTAGTGTGCGTGCGCATGCGCGTGCGTGCGTGCGTGCGTGCGTGCGTGCGTGTGTGACGAGTGTAGTGCCCAAAGTCAGAAAATGGCCTCAGATCCCCTGGAGCTGAATTTCCAGGCATTTGTCAGCTGCCTGACATGCAGGTAACCAAATTCAGGTTGGAAGCACAATGAAGCTGTCAATCACTGACCCCTCTCTGCAGTTCCAGTGATGCCCATTTTAAGAATGATTGTTCGTTTTAGGATGCCAGCGTGGTGCTTGCTCAGTGGCATGTGTCATTGGGGTCTCTGTTCTCGCTCTGTTTGCAAGAACTCAGCCTTGATGGAGGCCCTCTTCTGTGAAGCCACTAGATGATATGTCAAAAAGACAGGTTCATGGGTGACAAGGAAGAATTTTAACTAGTTCCAGGATCTAGTTCTCCTAGAGAACACAGCTCACTGAGGACTGGGGATAAACAAAATCCATTCTTGCTGTTAGCCAAAGGAGTTTCCTGGGATTCCAGACAATGGCAAATAAGAGCCAGTAAGCAAAGATGTTTGCCACCAAGTCTGATTACCTGAGTCCCCAGGACCCACATGGTAGGAGAGAACCAGTGCCTGGAAGGTGCTTTCTGACTTCCATACACAAAATAAATAAACATAATTTAAAAAAATATTTTAAAAATCTAAACAAACCGGAGCTAATGAAATGTTGCCCCCCCCCCATCTGATGTGACACTTGGAACCCTTCTGCTGTCATTCTGAAGTCCAGAAGCTGTGTCGGGGAGAGAGCACCTTCTGTCTAGTCAGGATTTGTCTCCCTGTGCAGCTTTATTTCTGGGCAGAGCTCCACCCAGTAGCAGCTGAGGAGACAGCCATGGGAAGTGTGGCTGGGCATGTCTGCTTTCTGCATCAGGCACTTATCACAGAGGACAAAGAGCCCTCTCAGTTTCCACTGTCACCATCCAGGTCATCAAGACTCACTCTGTTCTGCAGCAAAGATAGTTCAAAGGCAGAAAAGGCCACGGGAGAGATGAAGGGGCTCCAGGGATCAGAAGAAGTGACACCCACCCGGGGCTAGCCATGGCATCAGAGCAGACATAGATCTTAAGCTGAGTGGGAAAATGGCTAGGATTTTAGCAGACAGATATGGAGGGTGCACTTGGCACAGTCAACTAGATTAGCAGAGGAGTGGGCGGGAATTGAGCTGTGCTGTTTGAAGAGTCACAAACAGCAAAGCAGGTACAGCTTGGCTGCATTGCCAGAAGGGGCTAGCAGGAGGGGCTACTTCTTATTAAGTAGGAAAGTGTGCCATTGAGAGATCTGTTTGCTGGGCTTGGTGGTTCTCACTGGTCGTTTATTCAGAAAACTGGAGGCACTTGGGAGGCTGAAGTAGACACAACACAGGTTCCAGGCCAGTCTGCTTAGTAGTGAGCAAGTTCGAAACCAGCTTGAGCTTCATAGGGAAATTCTGGTTTAAAAGGGTAGGAGCAGGGTCTGGAGAGATGGCTCAGTGGTTAAGATAACTAGCTGCTCTCCTAGATAGACCTGGGTTCAATTCCCAGCATGGTGGCTCACAATCATCTGTTGTGGAATAGAATATTTAACTATGTAAAGATGTGTTGCAGTTGTTTGTGTTGCAGAATAATTGTTTAACTATGTAAAGATGTGTTGCATTTGTTTAACTATGTAAAGGTGTGTTGCTGTTTCACCTTGTCTGCCTAAGGCACCTGATTGGTCTAATAAAAAGGTGACTGGCCAATACCTAGGCAGAGGAGGGATAGGCAGTACTGTTGGACAGAGAGAAAAGGGGAGCCAGCCAGCCAGGGGCCAGACAGACAGAAATGGAGGAAGCAGGAAAGCAGGATGGACAGTACATAATGAGGTAAATGAGCCTCCAGGCAGCACACAGATTAATAGAAATGGGGTAATTTAAATAAATAAAAAAACACTAACTAGAAACAAACCTAAGCTAAGGCCAAGCATTCATAGTAATGTTTCCTTGTCATGATTTGGGGACAGTCCAAAAAAGCCTGCTACGGTCATCTGCAAGTGTAGTTCCAGGGGGTCATCACCCTCTTCTGGACTCTCTGGCATCAAGCATGCATGTGGTATACAAAGACAAAACATCCCTACACCTTTTTTTTTTTTTGAAGTTGGGCATAGTGGCTCAGGCCTATAGTCCCAGCACCTGGGAGGTAGAAACAGGAGGATCAGGAGTTCAGGATCACTGTCAGGTGCCAGTAAGTTGTAAAGCACCCCAGCACAGGATCAAAACAAAATGAAACGAAGCTGAGTTTGAAATGGAAAGGAACTAACCTGGAGTAGTTAGTGTGCTAGGTATCTGGTTGTGGTAGTTTGAATAAAAATGGCCCCATTGCCCCATAGGGATTGGCACTAGGAGGCATGGCCTTGTTGCGGTAGGTGTGGCTTTATTTGAGGAAGTGTGTCACTAGGGGGCAGTTTTGCGGTCTCAGAAGCTCAAACCTGGCCAGTGTGTCTGTCACTGTCACTTCCTGCTGCCTATGGATCCAGATATAGAACTCTCAGCTACCTCCCCAGCAGCGTGTCGGCCTGCATGCTGCCATGCTTCCCTCCATAACGTTAATGGACTAAACCTGTGAAACTGTAAGCCAGCCCCAACATCATGTTTTCCTTTATAAGAGTTGCCATGCTCATGGTGTCTCTTCACAGCAATAAAACCCCAAGACACCGATAGTCATCTTAAATCTCTAAAAAAAAATTTAAAACTCAAAATCATGGAAGACTGTGTAACAGCAACCCAGTGTAGAGCTCATCTTTCTTCAATCCCTTTCTGGCTATACTGGAGGAGTGGGGGGTTGAGACTACTTCCAGAATCACAGGAACAATCTCCACAACAGGAAATGAGTGTCATATATGTATAGTGGCTTCATAAATGTAAGGAAAACTGTAAACTGAAGAAGCATTATGGGCTGGGAGGGAGGCTCAATGGGTAAGAACACTTGCTGTATAAGCAAGATGAACTCAAGAGAGTTCAAATCCCCAGGACCCATGGAAGAAGCTAGGCATAGTTGCACATGCCTGCAACCCAGCATACTGGGTGGAGCTCAGCCTTCTAGTTCCATGAGAGACCCTGCCTCAAGGCTGAGAACACTAGATAGCTATCATTCTTCTATGGCCTTCACACATGTATGCACCATAGACACACACACACACACACACACACACACACACACACACACACACACACACACAGAGTTTGTGCAGCAAAATGTTTAAGGAAACCTAAGTGATGTCCAGTGTTAAGGCTGGACTCAAGAGATGATGGGGATAACTAATAAAAATAAAGCAAGTCTGGAGAGGGTCTGATTTCATTGGGGGGAAGAACAGTTCCATATTGATTATTTGATTGTAAATTGGAGACAGGGGACAGTGTCATATGGAGATGTAGCAGGTGCTGGCATTGAAACAGGGCTGAAGCCATCTGATAAATGTAAAGAAACACAAGAGGACCAATAGACACAACTTTAGAAAATGGCTACATCTAGAGGAGGGGGAGGATCTGGAGAACAAGCACCTGTAATGCTAGAGGGTCCAGCTGGGAGTGCTGGACAACCTTCCCCGAAACCAAAGCAGACAGGGGTGAGTGACCATTAGAGGTGGCAGGTAGGAGAACCTGGGGGGACACCACTGCTTGGGAGACTGAGAAACTCTGGAAAGGGTGAGGGCCAGAAGAAGGGATGCAGCAAACATCAGTGTAAAGGTACTGGACCACCAAGATGGCTCATCAGGTAAGGGTGGCTGCAAGTAAGTCTGACAACCTGGGTTCACTCGCCAGGATCCAGCTCCTGCAGCTGTCCTCCAAACTCCACATGGGCTCCATGCTTGGATGCAATATTGCAAACACACAGGTGCTCTCTCTCTCTCTCTCTCTCTCTCTCTCTCTCTCTCTCTCTCTCTCTCTCTCTCTCTCTCTCTCTCTCTCTCTCTCTCTCTCTCTCTCTCTCTCTCTCTCTCTCTCTCTCTCTCTCTCTCTCTCTCCTCTCTCCTCTCTCTCTCTCTCTCTCTCTGTGTGTGTGTGTGTGTGTATGTGTGTTGAGAATGGGCTGGGGTAGAGAAAAAATAATACTGGATCTCACTTTTCTAACATGTCACACCTACGGAAAACGTGTTTGAGTTGTCGCTTCTAGAGGGAACACTTACGTTCTCGTGTGTACCCCGAACCTGGGATGGAACTGGCAAGCCCCAGAAAATAACAGTGAGCCCCTTTCTTGTGTTTATTTTGCACTGCATTGCTGTCTGGCTGTGGCTTCTATAGTTGTTTGAAGGTGACTGAGGAACAGCTGGGACACCTTCACATATGCAACCCAGCATTATAGATTTATTATTACCACTTAAAGCCTTCTTCCATAAATTTAGGAAACTGCAATGTGAGCTGGCTAATGTCACCTGGAAACTGAAAGTCGCCATTCAGCCCCTCCGTGAGGATTTTTATTTTGGTAGTGCTGGGAGTACTGTAACTGGGGCAGCTGGGTTGCTATGGTGACTGGTTCTCAAAACAGAGCCCTCTGCTTCCACACATCACACAGCAGATAAATCACAGGTTGACATGGTCGTGACATCCTACTTGAAGCATCCGCCATGCTCTCATCAGGACTTATGGAAGGGAAATTTGGGATCAGAGTCAAAAAGCATTAGTTAAAAAACTTCAACTTGGGCCTTTTTGACCTGGGCTTTCTCAATCCTCACATCCCTGAAAATCATTGGCTCACATCATGGAGCTCTGCCTTGGGTGTGACTTGTAGCTTGGGGAAGGTTCATCTCCAAAGCAACTGTGAAGTGAGTTGCTCCAGGACGGACACAGGCTGAGAGCTGAGACTCAGGCCTCCCTCTTGTCAGGAGCAGATGGAGTGGGGTGGGGTGGGGTGGATGAGTGCAGGACTGGACTGAGGACCTAGCTGCTGCTTCTGGGGACTCTTGCGATTTTGACTTACTAACACCTGTCTGGACCAGTACCCAGACAGTACCCAGACTTGCACCTCCACGTTCATCACTGCACTATTGGCAAGAGCCAGGTTCTGTCATTGGTGAATCAAGAAAATGTGCACCAAGAAGAATCCTGTCAATTCAGGGAGATGGACAATCGTGTTTAAAAAAAAAAAAAAAAAAGCCAGACTGAGTCAAATATCACTTTTCTATCATGTAAAGAATCTAAACATTAAAAAAAAGAATTAAAATATAAATATATGTGACATGACATTAGACAAGGAAGAAGACATTCCAGGAAAAGGAGGGACAAAAGGCAACCCAGCAGTTTCATCAACTAAAACAAAACATATTATGCCAGGGCTTTCGAGGAGAAAGTGGGTGGGGACAAACGCTGCCTTTGAGGCCCTCCAGCAGACCTCCGCGCCCACGCAGTCCTCCCGGGTCTCACCGGTAGGGGTCCCCATTGAGACGCGCGTCTTACTCAGCCCTGGGTTTGCTGGGCCCTAAGGATGGCGGCGCTTTGAATAGGGCGTATCTGACTTAGTTCTTGCCTAAGCATGACATGGGAAAAGGGGGGAGGGGGTGAGATTCCTGACTAGCAGAATGACTCATTATGAACAAACGGAGGGCAGACACACTGCCTCTTATCAGCGCTCCAGTGAGCCCCGGGACAAGCGTGACTCAGACCAGAAGTCCTGAGTCTCCATGGCCAGAGAGCATGTTCCCCTTAAGGGAGAAATGTATTTAGGGGAAGTGCTACGGATTTCTTAATATTGTCTGCAAGCCAATGTTAAAACCTGGGCTTCTAGGTGAAGTCACATACCTCAGAAACAAGACTTCCAGACTGAAGAAAAAAAAATGGCCACCTCCGCAAAGAAACCAAGAATAGGTAGAAAAGTTTGTGATCTTAGCAGCAATGGTTCTCTGACACGAATACCCAAAACCATAAGCCACGTCTTACTGTGTGCACCTTACTGCATATAAATTTGACCAGTGATTTTTGTTTTGTTTGTATTTATTTTGTTTTTGAGACAACGTCTCAAAATGTAGCCCAAATTAGTCTCAAATACAAAATCCTCCTACACCAGCCTCCTGAGTGCTAAGATTATAGGCGTGGACCACCACACTACACTTAAAATTTTTTGTCTGTCTGTTTTAAAAGAAGAAATATAGTTAGCCAGACGTGGTAGCACAGACATGTTATCCCAGCTACTAAGGAAACATAAAAAGCAGCTAAGATACAGATTGAGTTTAAGGCCAACTTGGGCAACTTGGTGAGTCTCAAAATGAAAAGTGAAAAGGAGGCTATGGCATGTTTAATCCCCAGTGCTTCAGATACACAGACAGACAGACACAGAGAGGGATAATTTAGTGGAGGAAAAAAACAGCTGCCCAACATACTTTATTCATGTGAACTCCCAATGGTCCTTGCTTACCCATCTATAGGGATGTGTTGCTTACATTTAGAGCAGATACATACAATGACCACCGTAAAGGAACCATGACACCCAAGTACCAAGTGCCAATCCTAGCCCTCTAAAGTATGAGTTGGTGGGTGCCCTACTCACTTTTACTCAACTCCTGGTTCACTGGCTTGGAGGGAATGGAAGTCAGGGAAGTCAGTGGAGCAGGGGCTGGCAACAGCTCTGGAGGCAGTGTGGGTGAAGATTTCAGGCAGCAGTGGAAAACTGAGGCACCTTCAGTGTACCCCAATGCTCTTCACCCAGGCAGCCACGGGGCTGAGAAGCCAGTTCTTGTTCTAGTGAGAATGCAAGTCAAGCCAGCAGCTTGAGCACACTTGAGCGTTGCTGCCTCCTGTGCTTGCAATACACACTCGTGAAATTACTAAACACTTGGAGGCCTGTACACCAGCAAGACCATTAAATGGGGCGGGGGCTGAACACATACACACTTAAAATAGCCAAAATAGAAGAAAAGGGCATCTTAGCAGGTGGAACTAATCAAAGAGCTCATAGCCTAAAGGGCACGATAAACCAGATTTTTTTTTCTTTTTGATGTAAATATCTTCGATTGGAAAAATGTATGAGCTTCTAAAAAGTATGTAGGATTTTCCTGCCTTTTGGTAAAACACCCTCAGTAAGTAGGTACAGAGGCCTTTTCTTTTTCTCTAAATAGGTATTTATTGGGAACACCTTCTTCTGACCGCTAACCTTGTGAGAAAGGGCCTTACTACTTTCAGTTTGATGGCTAACCTTACCCAAAGACTTAATGATTTCTTTTACCCACCCCCCATGGTTTCTGATGTGGCCTTTGTCTGTTCCTGTGGCTGTCTTTTAACACATATGTGTGCACATTTTTAAAAGATTCATTTTTATTTTTAATTATGTGTATGTGTGTCTACGTCAGGATAAATGCCTAAGGAGGCCAGAGAGGGTGTCAGATCCTTGAAGCTGGAGTTACAGGAGGATGTGAACCCCTAGAAGTGGGTGCTGGGAACCCAAAACCGAACAACCATCTTCAACCCAGAGGGTTGTTTATGTAAGTGGGTTGTCTTTGTCTTCAAATATGTTGCTTTTGCACACTCTCCCTCCCTCCCCCCTCTCTCCCCCTCCCTCCCTCTCGTGTGTGTGTGTGTGTGTGTGTGTGTGTGTGTGTGTGTGTGTGTGTGTGTGTGTAGGCCAGAGGTGGACTTCAAATGTTATTTCTTAGATATTTGTTCACCAATTAGACCTGGATATCTGACCAGCAAGCCCCAGGGACCTGCCTGTCCCCCTCACTGTCCCCTACCCAGTGGTGAGGTAACAAGTGGTGCCACTGTGCCAGTTTTTTTTCTTTTCACGTGGGTTCTGGGATCAAACTCATCCTTTTATTTACAAGGCAAGCATTTCACCAAGCGAGCCATCTCTCTGGAACTCAACAAGTGTTTTCTATTTAAACCCAGGATCTTCATAATTTTGTTTGGAAAACCTCGCCAAGTTTTCAATATACATTGATGTACCTACTGTGTGTTAGAATAGCAGAGCACAAGCTTCACCCTGGAGATACCTTGTGATTGTTACTTTCCAGGCCTTGAAGATGTCAAGCTGTAAAGACCGGCTCACACTAGCATGTCCCAGACACCATTAACAGACAGGCAAACCCTGGATACCTGCAGAGTGTTCTGATGCACTTTGCAGGGTTCTGGGGTGCTGTGAGAACAGGTTACAGAAGTTGTAAAAGGATCCTTCTCTGTGGCAAACTGCCAGGCAAGGCCTCATTTCACATTTAATGTGGTGTAGGATAAAATACCACAAGATATGTCTTCTGGCCAGTGGGAGAGTAACGCAGTTCTCCGGTCTCAGCACTAGTTGCTGGTTTCCCTTGAGGCAGCAGAGAAAGGTTTTAAGATGGAAGAGAATTTTCATAAAAAGAAAAGAAGATTCGAAGGTAGGTCTGTAACATTTGTTCCTCTGAGCTGCTCTGGAGATCACTTTTATGATCTTGTTGGTAGGGGGCTCCAAACATTTACCTGACTCTTGGAACTGATTGCTCAGTATCTGTTCTAAGGCAAGCTTTGTGAGGCTCCCCCTAGTTAACCACATTCCATTTGGTATCTAGCTTTCACTTTATTTTTAATTTGGCCACCAGTGCATAGAATTACAGTAATCACACTCTTGGATTCAATGAAGCACATCATTGATCCAAGTATGACCTACTTTACTTAGTTGCTTTTAAATAATGCAGAAAATACTCATGAAGCTACCTGTCTCCCATTCACAAGATTATAACCTACACCCAATTCTGTATGTGTATCCATGGCCTATCCTTTCTGCCTCCTCCTGCCAAACCATCTCTAACCTGCATCCTGATGTATGTGCTTAATATTGCTCTCTCCCTTCCTGGTGTGATCATATTCTGTTTTCTTTTTATATTTATTCATTTATCTTGTGCATATGCACATGGACGCACACTACCTGCCATGGCATACATTTAGAGGCCAAAGAACAACTAGTTAGAGTCAGTTTTCTCCTTCCACCATGTGAGTTCCAGGGACTGAACTGAGGTCATCGGGCTTGGTAGCATAGCCCTTTACCTACTAAGCCATCTCACTGGCCCCAACAACAGCCAGAACTCTTCTCAGATCTGCCTCTCTTCCCTAACCACCCAACGGTGTGTCTTTTGTTTCTAATCCTTCAAGGCTAATTTGTGCTGCCCAAATAGTCTTGGGTGTGTGGCCTTCCAATGGAGCATGAAACACTATCAGGAGGTTGGCTACAGTCTCATGCAATAATAAACTTTACATGGAGCATCACACAATTTATATTCTGAGGGCTAAGAGAAGTCACATGAGTAAAGTGTGCAATCACAAGGGCAAGCCACACATGGTAGCAAGCTGCACATGACAGAAACATGCATTCTACAAAGGCATATAAACAAATAACAATAGCCAGTTGTATGAATGAATAATCTGAAGTAAACCCACTACACCTGGGACAGACAGGAAAACATCCTCTAAGAACAATGCCATGTTTTGAGGAAACTGAGGTCACACAATTCTTGTTCTATTGGAGTTTTCTCACAAGCACTCAGAAATCTCCTTATATGACTATTTTTGGACCATGTTCCATCTCCTTCTTTTTTATTTTTTAATAACAGGATATTCAGAGTAGTTTTGACTTAAGATGTTGTAGATAAATCTAATTGTCATTTGAGGCCTGAGTATCCTATAAGCAAGCAAATTAGAAACACAATGAATAATAGAACAATGAAAGTATTGTGTGTAATACTCTTCCACCAAGATCCAAACTATGTTCAGTACTATTGTTTACATTATTATATTGATCAAAAAATCTAGAGAATAACTTGAAAAGAGACCCAGATGATTAGTAGTTTGGGTATCTTATAGAACATAAGCCCAAATTTGGCTTTAACAGGAATACAAATGTTATAATGTCCTATACAAATAGGAAGTGATTTAAATCCCAAGGAAAAATTAATTAGACCCTTCTCCAGATGGATGAATGAGTCTATTACAGTCCCAAGGTCCATTCATAAACACAGAGTCATTAGAAGAATATCTTCTCCCTTGGTGAACAGGGCCTGAACTTGGCCCCAGGTGGGCAGACTTGACTTCTGGCGATGTGACCTGGGGTCAGAGGAGCACAAGAATCCATAGTGTTTCAGCGGATCCATCTGCATTGACTTCTGGAGAAGTAAAAATAGAGTGGGTTAATGCATCAGGTTGCCTTATTTCCTTCTGCAATAAAATAAGGTCAGAGTGTACATGATATAAGTAATAAACCAAGAATGTGTGCAGGTTTTTACCAGATGTTGTAGTTCCCCTAGTGATGGAAGCATAACAGAACGTGAAGACAAAAGCAAAGCAATTTCTCTTGCTGGAAATAATCCTACAACATAAGCAGAATCTGAAACAATATATAAGGCTTTATGAACTAACTGTAATAGTTTTCTCACTAACACTCAGAATTCTCCTCACATGACTCCATTCTTGGACTGTGTTCCAACACAGGGGTATAATTTAAGCTACTAGGAGTTGGTTTGATATTATGTCCATTCAACAAAATAATAATAGTAGATTCTCCTCTAGGGCCTATGACCAGCCTAGCCATAGGTTCTTGGCCAAGAAGTGGTGCTGGATATGGGTTTCATCTTCTGGACTGAGTGGTCTTTAAATCCAATCTAAGTGGAAAGTTGTTGGTTGCTCTCATGCTGTTTGTGCCACTATTGCACTAGTGGGCATGTCTTCTGGGGAGGATGATATTGCAGCATGTAGGGTTCACAGCTAAGTAAGACTGATGGTTGCTTTTCTCCTCCAGTAACATGCCTAGTACCTTCCAGCACTATGAAATCTAGCCAGCAGGGCTGAAACTTCCAGATCAGTTTTTAAATTTTATTTATTATTACTGTTTGCATATGTGTGTGTGTGTGTGTGTGTGTGTGTGTGTGTGTGTGTGCGCGCGCGCGCGCGCGTGCGCGTGTGTGTGTAAATATGGGTATATTCATGCCATGGTGCTTGTGTCAAAGTTAGAGGACAATGCTTGGAAGATGATTCTCTCTTTCCACTCTTGCATAGGTTCCAGGATCAAGGCTGGGTCATCAGGCTTCAGTGGCAAGTTTTTTTTATCACCATAGCCATCTTGCCTGCCCGAAAACTGGCATTGGAAGTGGCTGTCCCCATTATCAACAGTAAATCAGAATATTATGAGAACTGGCAGGGCTGTAAGACTCCTCTGCTGTTAACACACACTTGGTATTGTCAGGCTTAGTCTATGCTTCGTAATTGTGAGTTAACAAGTATCACGTGATTACTGCTAGCATTTTCACAGTGATGCCAAGCATCTTTTTATAGGTGATTTTGAGGTCGGGCCTCTAAGAGATAGGAAGGAAAAAAAAAAGGAAAGCTACTCTTGGGAGTTGGTTCTATCCTTCCACCATGTGATTCCTGAGGCTGGAACCCAGGTCACTGTGCTTGGCAGCAGGCGAGCCGTCTTGCCAGCCCTGGATGTGTTTCATGAACAACTGTCTCCATGCTCAGGCTTTACTCCTGGTCATAATATACAGTAAGCCAGATTGCTCTCTCTTGCTTTTCTTCAAAAGTGTCCTAGTGACTCCTGGCTCCAAATGAAATTTAGAATCACCTTATCAAGCCCCTTAAAATCCTCCTTGTGACTTCAGCTGCAGTGGCTTTGAATCTAAACTCAGTCTTCATACTAACCATGAGCAGACAATGGATGTCTCTCTGCCCCCCTCTTAATACAGTTTTATCGTATTCCGAGCAGGGATCACAGGTACATCTTATTCAGATTATTTTAAGGTATCTTACATGATCTGCTACTGTTGAATTTCCCCTTTCTGCTTTAGTGTGTTAAATGCAACCTGGATTTTCTTGAATGGGATGCTTAGGGACATGACTGAATCCGTTTATAACAGTGACTTCTGTATTATCTATCACCTTGTTATTTGAAATCCTGAGCGTTTTTATCTCCTCCTTTCTGACCTTTGCTTTTGGTTTGTTTTTATCCCAGAAGTTTATCCTGGAAGCCTTCTCAGACGTTGTTGGATGTGGCATTGCTGATAAGTTCCCTTGTCTGTATTGTGATATATTGTAGACAGAGTTTCAGTTCTGACAGGGCCCGTAGCTGTTTTGTCCCAAATAAATACACAAAGACTTACATTAATTAGAAACTGTTTGGCAGATGGCTCAGGCTTCTTATTGGCTAGCTCTCTCTCTCTTAATTATTAACCCATAACTATTAATCTATGTATTTCTACATGGCCTTCTTACTGGAGAAGGCTCCAGCATGTTATTCCTTCAGCAACTACATGGTGTCTCCCCTGAGGCTCTCTCTGCATCCTCTCTCCAGAATTCTCCTTATCTGGTAGCCCCACCTATACCACCTGCCTAGCTACTGGCCAATCAGTGGTTTATTCAACTGTTGGGGTGGCTGTGTTTGCAAGGCTGCAATTGGAGCCAGCAAGGCAGCCCCGGGTTCTTACTTGAGAGGGGGAGTGTGGATGAGGGAAAGGCTACCTAAAGGGGTTAAGAACAGAGACACATGATAGCTGTCAGGAGGGCAGATTCAATCCATACTGAATGCGCCCTTAGTTTATTCTTACACCATCGTATGTCTTCAACAGCTGTGGGAACGAAATGGCAGAAGCCTTCTACTATCACGTGTAAGGGGCAAAGAGATTTACTTCCCTTAATCCTCCAGGTATTTGGTAGCCACACCTGCCATCCACCTTCATGGTGGAGAGTAAACACACCTGGGCCCATGTCTATTGTGGCCAGAATATCCTATAGCCACCAAACTAATGTCTTATGGACAGTAAGACAGATTTGAGCTCTCTGAACTTGTGGCAAGATGGAATGGACTCCTTTTCATGGGTCCTGACAATCAACCAATAAGAGAAACATATATACAGAAGGACATCCCCCATTAACATATAAGAGAATGTTTTTAATATTTTGTTGTGGTGTGTGTGTGTGTGTGTGTGTGTGTGTGTGTGTGTGCGCGCGCGCGCTCACTTGAACGTGCACACACTCATGCTGAAGATCAAGCCTGTGGTCTCATGCATGCTAGCAAGTGCTCTCCATTGAGTGACATCACAGCCATCTAATGTCTGTGGATTGGCATCTGGATTCCCGGATTCCCTGTAACTTACCACCTAATATGTCCTCATCTCTTCATGTGTTGAGGTCAACTTTAAACTGATGCTTCTCTGTTTAAATGTCAATAAATTAGATACTGATGTCCAAATACTTACGAATTATAAACCATGAGAAGGTGTAAGCTTGTGATTCTGTCCTTGGGAAGCTGAGGGAGAAGAGCTGCACATTCCAAGCCAGCCTGGACAACAAAGGGAGACCCTGGCTCAAACACCAAGCAGCTGTGTAGGGTACATTTTGAGAATTTATACTCAATTGAGTTTTGTTTCGCTCCTCCTCATTTTCTTTTTTCCTTTCATTCATTCTTTTATTTATATATCTTTTGCTTTAAAATGGCAATTATTTATGTATTTGCATTTGTGTGAGGGGCTGCACGTCTCATGTGTAGAAGTCAGAAACAACTTCTGTCCTTGGCCATATGGGTCCTAGGGGTCAAACTCAGGTGTCAGACTTAGCAACAAGCATCTTCATCTGCTGACCATCCCACCAGCTTGTCTTTCATTTTTATTTGGTTGGTTTTCTGAGATAGCCTAGTATAGAATTCACAAATATACTCCTGCCTCCAACTTAAGATCTGGGATTACAGGAGTACACCACTACAACCATCCAACCCCCGCCCCACACCACCACCCCACCCGGTTTTCCTTATAATCTCCTAGGAGAGTTATAAGATGCTTTGAGCCAAGTCTCTAGAGAAGTCCCAAGCCACACCACATCAGGGAGACAGGTGAGTGGCCTGAAGCCTTGCAGCTCTGTGCTGCCTACTATGCTAATCCTAGTAATTTTTTTACAGAACTTTCTAGAAATTCCTTCTTTGCAGGAGGAGGGATGGAGGGAACAAAAGTACTACAGTCTGATTTCACTGTGGAGAAAGCAGGACTGAGAACGGGAGAGACAAAAAAGCCTCTTTCCTTGAGTCACCTTCCTTCTTTCCCGTCCAGAAGTAACCGCAAATATGGCCAGAGTCCAAACTGCCCTAACCCTCATCCAAGAAAGAAAGCCTCATGCACTGATCTAACAACTGTCTGAGTGTACCTGGCCAGGCCAGTTATCCCCTCACCCAGGTTAAGAATGCAAAATGAAGAGTACACTTCTTTGGGTCCACAAGGCTGAATATGATGTGAGTTCCTCTGCCTCAGGCACCCCTTGGAGGAGTGCTTACTTGGGCCAGGGCCACCACCATGAAGTGGTAATGGCCTTGTCCCTCAGGAAGTCCAACTGGCAAGGCAGACTGCCACATTAGTAATCCATAGCTTTCAAACCAGTGCTGATGCTGAGACTGAGAATGCTGGGACACAGAGCGAGGATCAGTGTGTAGACCTCCTGCAGGTCAGGGAAGACTTCATGGAGGAAGAGATGCCTTTCCTCATGCAGAAGGCAAGATGGAACCATCATCCAAAATGCAATCAGTGGGGTGTAGCTGGAGTTTTCTTGTCACACTAGGCTCCTCTGTCCTTCAGCCCCAAATGAACACACAGAGATACTATATCAATTATTAAACTGTTGGCCAATGGCTAGGGCTTCTTATTGGCTAGTTCTGTCTTAATTATTAACCCTTAACTACTAATCTATGTATTTTTTACATGGCCTTATCTTACCAGAGAACGCCTGGCACATCCCATCCTCCCAGTCTCTACATGATGTCTCCTCGTGGTGCCTCTCTCCACAGCATTCTCCTCCTCTCCTAGCCCCGCCTATCTTCCTGTCTCTATCGGCCAAACTGTTTTATCCATCAACCAATAAAAGAAACATAGATACAGAAGGACCTCCCCCATAAGTGGGGAGCTGGAGTTCCAGTTCTAAAGTCAAATTTACAGTATGAGCTCTGGGCTCACACAGCCCACCTATGGAAGCACCCATTGCTTTTATTCATAAAAGGGGATACTAGTACAGAAAGTGTTAAGTTTATTAGAAAAATTAAATGATATGCTGGATATATAGCTCTTAGTCAACTTATTTTATGACCAACTCACAGAAAATCAATTTACAGAAAACCAAATCTCCAAATAACCAATATTCGGAAATCTGCAAGGTACCAAGTTGTTTTAGTTGGAATATTCAAGCCTGCTCTGTAATTGAGAGGTGTGGCTTCTGCCTGTTGACTCACTGTAGACCTACAGTCAAGAGGGAATGCAACATGTACATGAGTAGCATGCTACTTTGTTATTTTTAATTTTTGTTGTTGTTAATTGTTTAAGACGGGGTCTCTCTATGTAGCCCTAACCAGCCTGGAACTTACTATGTGACCAAGACTGGCCTCAAACCTCTGGAATCCTCCTGCGGCATGCTTTTCAGTTTGGTCGTTAGAGGTATGGTCCTTCCTTCTTTTCACCTCAATGTGTTTTCCCAACCCCTGATGCCAAAGGTGGCACCCCAGGACTTTACACACACCAGGCAACCGCTCTGCCATTGTATCCCCAGTCCTTTAAACATTGCTCCGAACACAAAGAGGTGGTAAAGGTGCTTTCCATGTCTGGTAACCTGAACTCAGGAACCCACATACATGTAGAAGAAGAGAACAAATTCCACTAAGTTGTCCTCTGACCTCTACACATGTGTTGTGGTACACATATATCATGTGCACACACACAATTAATAAATAATGAATGAATTAATAAGAAGTCGAAAGGATGTTTTTAAAAAGGTAGGATTGTGGAATCCTCAGTTGAATCCTCGACAAGGGGGAAAACAGCAAAGTAAAAATCAGTAATTTTTACAATGAAGTGCTATTTATCTACTAAATTTTTAATTTTTCTTTTTAATTTTTTATCATATATCTTTTTTTTCTAAGTGTGAGTATATGTGTGTATGCATTCTGCTGTGCATATGTGGAGGTCAGAGGACAACTTAGTGGAGTTTCGACTAAACAACTTATTTAAGGGAGTCAGTTTTCACCTTCTACCACGTGGGCCCTGAAATTGAACACAGTTCCCCAGGCTTGCTTTACCCACTGAGCCATCTTGCTGGCCCCGACATACTAAAATTAAAGCATCACATGTCATTAACTTCCACTTCTTCAATTCATTTTGATCCTTGAGAGTTTCTTCTATTTTGCAAAGTATAAACATTTACAGTGATCTCTTCTCTGTTCCATTTGTGATATATCAGACATAAGTGAGTTAAACTTAAAATTGAATTTATTTCAAATTAAATTTCAAATATATTAAGTTTCAATAGACATCATAGCAAGGAAATCTGAAATCTTAATGAAACATGAAAACAGACTAAAGAAAGCTTGGCTCATGGAAACTGCTTTCCTGGAAAATGCTGAGATTTTGGTTTTCTCAGGGATCATTTGGGATAAATGAGTGAGCAACAGTTCACATTCAAGACTGACATGAAACATATTAAGAAATTCAAAAGAGGGAAAGTTTATTTCCCCACAGTGAATTGCTATAGTGGATCGTATTATCAAGATATTGGTAAGTAGGAAATTATAAAGAAGGGATCTATAAAACCAACCCAGTTAAAAGCCATGAGCTGGAGAGATGGCTTGTTTGGCAAAGTGCTTGCTGTTCAGGCATGAGGACCTGAGTTTGGGTCCCTAGCACTCATGTAAAAATCCTGGCAATCTGACACAGGCCTGTAAACCCAATACTAGGGGGGGTGAAAGGGAGATGGATGGATCCCAGGAGTTTGCTCACCAGCAACTCCAGCCAATCAGTGAGCTCCAGGTTTAGTGTAGAGACTTGGGAGAGGGAGCCTTCAAGATTGCGTTGGCTTAAATGGTGAATAATGGAATAGAACAAAGATTGTACTGAAACATTAACCCTCACTATGTGTTCCTGACTGACTTGAAACTCACTGGAGAGTTTGGTCTCAAACACACTGCAATTCTCCTACCTCAGCTTCTTGGATGTTGGGTCTGACAGGTGTGAACTACTATGTTTGGAAAGATTTTGTTATTGCATTTGTGCATTTATTTATATACACCTTGATTCTCTTAAAGAAGTGCTAAACATCAGCATTTTTTTAAAAAGCATAAAAGTCTTTTCAGTGTTGAAAATAAACAGAACTGTTTTAAACCCTAGGAAAGTCAAATACGGTGTCTGGTGCTCAGATCCAATCACGTTCACAGTACCCTTACTTTGGCTAAAGCTTCTGAATCTAAGCAAGTATTGAATCAGAATACCAGGCTTTTAGGCCAGCCATATGGCTCCATGGGTAAAGTTGCCACCAAACTCCAGGTTGATCTCTGGAACCTACATGGTGGGAGGAGAGAATCAACTCCAAGTCGTTCTCTGATATGCACACATATACTATGGAGTGCACACACACACACACACACACACACACACACACACACACACACACACACACACACACACACACACCACATACACATGAATCAAATCAAATGTAATTTAAAAGGTCACCCCAGGCTGTCTTGTCTGGCCTGCCCTTCCCTCACCAGGTGAAGGCGCTCACCTATGAACTAGAAAACTCCTTGCATCTCCAGGATGCAAACATGATACATGCTGGGTTGCTTAATACAGCAGCAATCATGCTGTCACTGTTCCAGACACAGAAGCATGAGGCTGAAGAGGAGGCCCTACAGGGGGACCCTGCCTTGCCTCCCTGTGGCTCTGGTGTCTCCTCGCCATCTGTGGATTCCCTGATGGCTGCCTCACTTGGGCCTCTGCTGTCATTTGCATGCGCTCTCTCTTCGTATGTGGTCACCAGATGCTGGACATTTAATCCTGTGGGATTCCCTCCTCATAGTTGCATCTGCAGAGACGCTATTTCCAAGTGCAGTCATAGCCTGAGGGTCTGGTGGACATGGCCTTCATGGGAATACTCCTCAACCCACTACTTTAGTCCTGAGTAAATGCAAATTATGTTTTTTATATTTCCCTTCCTCTGTTCCTTGGTATTTGGTTATCAGCGTAGAGTTTCTTTTATAAAGTTAATTGGGTTGTTTATTTTCTTTATACTCTGGAACCAATTACACCCTTGAGAAAATGCTTACTCCTTTTATGTAAGGGGTTTGCCCACCCACTCCCTATTCTGAGTCTTTGTTTTGTTTTTTTAAGTCAAGGACTCAAATATAGTCCAAGATAAACTTGAACTACTGCCTCTATTTCCTAAATGCCAGGATTATAGCACATCCCACCATACCAGCTGCATGCGCTCGTGTGTGTGTGTGTGTGTGTGTGTGTGTGTGTGTGTGTGTGTGTGTGTGTGTGTGTATGTGTGTAGGTCGATTTCTACTACTGCCTCCATTTCCCAACTGCCAGGGTTATCGTGTGCTCCACCATGCCAGCTGCATGTGTGCGTGTATGTTCATGTGTGTGCATGTGTGTGCACACACGCACACCTGGAGGCCAGTGGTTGATTTCTAGTGTCTTCCTCCATGTCTTTACTTTAGTTATTAAGGCAAGGTCTCACTGAGTGTGAAACTCACCAACACAGCTAGACAGCCAGTGTGCTCCCAACGTCCTCCTGTATCTGCTCCCATCACCAGGGTTAAGCAGTTATGGCTGGCTTTTTACATGATGCCGAAGACCCTAATGGTGCCTTATGCTTGCACAGCAAGAACCTGACCAAATAAGCCATACCCCAGCCCTGTGTCCTCACTTTCTTCTTAAAATCAGTTCTATAACTTTGTGTCTCCTTGGACCTTGCCCTTCTTGTGCAGGTTGGACTCAGTGACACTAAAACCCTCTCAGCTTTAATCTCCCACATCTGTCTGGAAGCCCTTCTGCATTCTGGCATTATTTCCTTCTACTTCCTTTTTCACATGTGTCTCTTTTAGCCGTCTTTTAGAAACACTTTCTGCTCTTTGATTTATCTCCTGGATTCAGTGATTTTCCAGTTTTTAGCTTATTTCACTCTCTTTATTGTTCACTTTTTTATTTCTACCACCTGTTAGTGTCTGTCTCCGTTTTTTAAACATAATTTTTATTATTGATTCTTTGCACCCCAAATTTTGCACCCCAAATCCCACTCGTTTCCCAGTCCCTCCATATCAGCCCTTTACCCTTGCAATGCCCCTCTAAAAGAAAACTTAAAAAAAAGAAAAGCCCCGCTTCACTCCTTCATCTTTCCCACCTCTCCATCACCTCTTCATTCATCTTAGTGACCTTGGGAGCTTCACTGTGTCACACAGTTTACCCTTTTGTCCAAACAGCTCTACTTGCAAATTTTCATTGTAATGAGTTCTTGGTATTGTCCAAGGCCTCTGGCTTGAACCTCTTTGCCTCTGGTACACCATCAATACTGGACCCTCACCAAAACTCCTCTGGGATATCCTGCTGTTGCCCTGAGTCATGGAGATCCTGTGGCTATGGTTCCACAGGACCAGTCCCCTCACATGCACTAGCAGGTCATAGATGAGGTAAATGTGAGGGTGGGCTAATCCAAAGCCCTGGGTGTGGGCCTGGGTGGTAGCTGAATTGGTCAGTCAGGGCCTCCACCAGGACCACCCCTTTCAGATGAGCGGTGGAGTCAGGTTTCCTGCACCCACGCCCTGGAGGACAGCTCTCCCACTCCCATGGTTAGGGGTGGGACCAGCTCTCCCATGAGGAGCAGTACCAGAGCTCCCAGAGCCAGCAAAGAGGATTCTGGCTCAGCACAGCCCTCAGACTTCAATACACATGGTTTGCATGTGCTTCCCCCTCCCCCTCCCCACATGTGGTAACACAAGTCAGACATCAACACAGACCCCAGCTGCAGCAGGGCCACAGAACCAAACATAGCTCTCAGCAGCAGCTCGGGCCCAGATGTCACTATGGCCCTGGTTGACAGTGCAGGCCACTCAGATCAGCATGGCATGGTGGCAGCATGGCTCTCAGACACCAACTTGGCCTCAGATGGCAGATCAGACCCCAGGAATCCACATGGCCTTTGGTGGTAATAGAAGCCACACGACCCCTAGCTGTGGTAGGCCCACGGACCCAGACATGGTTTGCAGCAGCAGCCCAGGCCTGGACATCACCCTGGCCCCAGGTGGCAGCACAGTCCATGGGCATCAGCCTGTTCCTTACCACCCTTGCTTCTTCAGCTCCACCTCTCTCCACAGCACACGAACAGAACAGCTCTGCTTCTCTGTCTCTCCCATTTCTCCACCATATATTTGCTCCTCTCAACGGTGCCTGAGGACACTGTAGGAAAGACGGCCCCTGAGGAGACCTGGCTGTGCACCTAAATGCTAGCTTTTCAGATAAAACCACCTCTTCTAGCTGCTCTTGCCTCATTGGCTTCGCAAGGCAGCTAGCTCCTAGTGAAAGGCTGTGTGATACTTTTCACGGGGAGACATAACATAATGTCCACTCACCCCAGATAGGGCACTGATAACAGACAGAAATAACGCGTCTACCAAAATCTGGCTTGGCAAAGCAGTGAGTTTATTGGGGTTGCTTATGGGCGTCCTGGTGAGGAGCACGGATGATACAAAGGCAACTGCATCACCTGAGATCCCACCCCAGCTGGGGGATGACAAAGCTATAGCTGCACTGTGAGGCTAGCCTCCATTTTTTCCAGCAGCTATGGAAGACACTGGTCCTTCCTAGTGTATCTGGTTCTGAGTGGTGTCACCTTATCTGAGGAAGCAAGGGTCTAATATGACACTGCTTGGGGATTTTCAGAACCAGCCTGAGAATGAGACGGCTGTAAATGGGAGGCAGCCTTACTAATTGGCTATTTCTTACATGATTGATCTCATGGAGTGCACTTGCAACCTTACCTTAACTTTCTCAGTCATCCCTCCTCACCCCCTGCATCTGGTCAAGCTGATGTAAGAGTCTCACCTAAGAGCATGAAGGTTTACCAGTCAGGCAGTAGTGGCACACACATAATTCCAGTGTTTGGAGGACCAGGAAGAAGCATGAGGTTGAGAGTGGTCTACACAGTGAGGTCCTGTTGGAAACAAAGGAGGAGGAGGAAGAGGAAGAGAAACAGAAGAAAGAGAAAGAGAAAGAGGAAGGGAAAGAGACAGAAGAGGAGGAGATGAGAGGCGTTGGCTGAAAGTATTAAACTGTCAAGTCAGAGTGGAAAAGCTGTGTCCATGTCCCTCGCTCAGATGGTTTTACCACAGCAGAGGGAAATATTACACTGTCCCTGTTGGCATAGGTTTGGGGATAGGGGTTGGATGTGAAGTAACCCTGGTCTCTATATGGAATCGATGTGACTGTCCACTGGCCTCTTTTTAATGGAAGCCAGCATAAAAGGAGTTCAAATCTGGGGGGTGGAAGAAAGGGACTTACCGATCCCAGTTGCTAGGCATCTCTGTTTTGTAGAATCCTGACCTTTACTTTTTCTTTTCATTGTATGGGCATGCAGTGTTTGTGTGAGCATGTGTGGGTACACATGTGTGTTGTAGCATGTGTAGTGTGTGTGTATGCATATGTGGATACACATGCACTCATGTGGAGGCCTGAGGTTGATGTCCAGAGTCTTCCTTGATTGTTCTTCACTAAGGTAAGGTCTCCCCCTCACACCCAAGCCCACTAACATGGCTAATCTTGTTAGCCAGCTTGCTCAAAGGGTGTGTCCTCCTCTGGAGGCTGGAGTTAGAACTGGGTCATCACACCCACCCAGCATTTACATGGGTCCTGATGATCCAAACTCAGGTCTTCTTCCTTGTGTGAAAAGCACTTTAAGCTCCACGCCGTCTCCTAGCAGTTGGAGCTTCACTTTTAATCAATCATTGCAAAATCGTCCTCAATTTTATCTCATTCCGAAACTAATTAGTACTAACACAGCGTTTACAGAGTTTTCAATATGTGCCAAACATTTTTAAATGGATTAATTGGAATAGACTTCACGTATTATAACACTGGCAGATTACAAATACCTGATTTAGGTTGGGTGTAGTGGCACATACCATTAATTCTAGCACTTGGGAGGGAGAGGCAGGTGGATCTCTGTGAGTTAGCAACCAGCCTGGTCTATATATAGCAAGTTTCAGGACAGCCAGGACTCTGTAAAGAGACTTTGCCTCAAAAGAAAAAAAACAATAAATAAATATCTGACTCACTGATTTTCAGAAAAATTATGCAGTTGGGCAGTCATTTTCATAATCCAGTTTTAGAATATGTCACCACATCCCCAAACTTCCTCACGCCTGTCTGCAGTCAGCCCCATATCCCACTCTGAGCTCTAGGCAGCTGTTGATCTGTCTTCTCTCTTTACATATTTGTCATTATGGGAAAATTTGTAGAGATTTAATTATGCAATATATAGTATTTTGTATCCATGTGGGTTCTTTCACTTGATAGACTGTTTTTGAGGTCCATTCATGTAGTAGAATGCATCACTATTTTAATCATTTTTATTGTTGAGTAATATTGTGTATCCATTCATAAATCAATGGACATTTAGAGCACTTAGAGTTTTTTTTAGCTATTATGAATAATGTTGCTATAAATATTTGCCTCAAGTATTTGGGTAGGTATATGTTCTCACTTCTGAATAGAAAACTTGGAGCAGAATTATTAGATTGTATAACTAACTTACATTTAACTTTCAGATAAACTGTCAAACTCTTGCAAAGTGACCATGCCATTTTATATTTCCAGCACTGACACACAAGGATTCTTCTCCATAATATTGCTAATACCTGTTATTATCTGTTTTTTTTTTAACTAGAGCTTGTCATATGGGTAGAGGAATCAGGTATATATTTAGGTATAGTTTTCTGTCTTTTTCTTCCACAAATATTGCTATTGTCAGGATAGACCTGGGTTTTTTATTAATTAATAAATGAATTAACAAATTTTCCTAGCCTAATCACAGTTTCCCCTCCCTTCCTCCTCTCCTCCAAGTCCCTGCCTCAACCCTTCCCATCCACTCCTCCTTTCTCTTCAAAAAGCATATCAGCCAGGCATGGCACATCAAGTTTCGGTAAGACTAGGTACCGCCTCCCCTTTTAATGCTGGACAAGGCAACCCAATAGGAGGAAAGGGTCCCAAAAGCAGGTTACAGAGTAAGAGACAGCCCCTGCTCCCACTGTTAGGAGTCCCAGAGGAAGACAAAGCTACACAACTGCAGCATATGTGCAAAGGGCCTAGGTCAGTCCCATGCAAGCTCTCTGGTTGGCCGGTCAGTCTCTGTGAGCTCAATGAACCCTGGTTGGTTGAGCCTGTGGATTTTCTTGTGGTGCCCTTGACCCCTCTGGCTCCCATAATCCTTTTTCCCTGTCCTCCACAGAATTCCCCCAGTTCCACCTAATGTTTGCCTGTGGGTCTCTGAATCTGTTTCCGTCGGTTTCTGGTGAAGCATCTGTGATGACCATTGGACTAGGAACTCATCTATGAGCACAGCAGGGTACCATTAGGAATCACTTCATTAACTATTTTTTGCCAGTCACGTTTAGTTTTATCCTAGGTCTCTGGGATGTCTATCCTCCAGGTCCTGGCCCACCAGTGTCCCAACCCCTCCACTGGAAGTCTTGCCTGGTTACAGGAGCTGGCTGGTTAAAGCTCTTTAACTCCCCATTACAAGGAGTCTTAGCTAGGGTCACCCTCATAGATTCCTGGGAATTTCCATTGCACTAGGTTTCTAGCTCTTCCCAGAGATGAACCTGATTCCTGTTGTCTCTCCCAGTACTCTCTGCCTCCAACCTCTTCCAAAATGATCCCTCCTGTACTCATGCCTACCCTACCCCCATTCAGGTCCTTCCCCTCTCCTCACCCTCCCCACTCCTGTCCACTTGTGATGTCTATTCTGCTCCCCTTCACAGGGAGAGTCATGTGTTCCCCCTTGAACCCTACCTGTTACTTAGCTTCTTTGGATCTGTGGATTGTAGCCTGGTTATCCTTTATGGATAATAGCCACCTATATGTGAGTACATACTGTTTGCCTTTCTGGGTCTGGGTTACCTCACTTAGGACCATCTATTCTAGTTCCATCCATTTGCCTGAAAATTCCATGATGTTATTGTTTTTAACAGCTGAGTAATACTCCATTGTGAAAATGTACATTTTCTTTATCCATTCTTTAGTTTAAGGACATATATGTTGTTTTCAGTTTCTGGCTATTACAAATAAAACTGTTTTGAACATAACTGATCAAGTGTCCTTGTGGTATGATAGAGCATCTTTTGGGTATATGCTCAGGAGTGGTATAGCTGGATCCTGAGGTAGTTTGATTCCCAATTATCTGAGAAACTGCCATATTGATTTACAAAGTAGCAGTACAAGTATGCACTCTCACCAGCAGTGGAGGAGTGTTCTCCTTGCTCCACATCCTCTCCATCAGGAACTGTCACTTATGTTTTTGTTCTTGGCTATTCTGAAAGGTACAAGATGGGACATCTGAGTTGTTTTGATTTGCATTTCCCTGAGGGCTAAGGATGTTGAACCTCTCTCTCTCTCTCTCTCTCTCTCTCTCTCTCTCTCTCTCTCTCGTTTGTTTTTCAGACAGAGTTTCTCTGTATGCTTGCACTAAGGCCCCTTTAAAAGTGAGCTCTGCCAGGTCTCCCTTCCCTTTCCCTCCACTCCTCTGAGGAGGCAGACAGGCCTTACACCTCTCCCTTCCAACCCCCTCCCTTTTTCTCCAATAAACTTCTAAAGTGGGCGTTTGTTGTATAGTGTCACTCAGTTCTCGATAACTACAACACCGAGGACCAGCCTACTCACCCATAGCATGCGCCTTTGTCTGCTGCAGCCACCTCGTCTCTAGTTTCACCACTCTCAGCTGAGGCTCTGTAACGCCATCTTTCCTTTCAATTTCATGAGACCACTTTTTAAAAGCATCTTCCCATAAGATTTGTCTTGTTTTATGTTTGTTTGTTTGTTTGGTTGGTTGGTTGTTTTTTTCTTTTTTCTTTTTTTTTTTTTTTAGTTCTGGAGATACTGTGGGCCCAGCTACTGTGTCTCCCCTCCAAAGCCTCCATGGTTCTCCCAGGCTCCTCAGAGCTGCTTCAAGGTCTCACAGCAGCAACTGTCATCTTGAATCCCCACCTAAAGATATTTTTGAGATAGGATCTCTTACTGGGCTGGAACTCACCAAGCAGAAGAGTCTGGCTGGCCAGTGAGCTGCTAGTCTCTCCACAGTGCTGGGATTACAAGTATGTACCACTACTCCTGTCTTTGGAGTATTAATATTTAAGACAGGCTTTCACTTTATAGCCCAGGCTGTCCTGGAACCCAGGATCTTACTGCCTCGGCTAGATCTATAGGCATGTGCCACCACGCCTGGCTCACTATCATCTTTATACACATTAAGAAACTGATATTCATGCCAGGTGGTGGCGCACACCTTTGATCCCAGCACTTAGGAGACAAAGGCAGACAGATCTCTGTGAGTTCAAGGCCAGCCTGGTCTAGATAGTGAGTTCCAGAGTTCCAGGACAGTGAGGGCTACACAGAGAAATGCTGTCTTGAAAAACAGAGAGAGAGAGAGAGAGAGAGAGAGAGAGAGAGAGAGAGAGAATTTTGGACCCTCGCCTGGCAATATACACTGACCCAGGCCATCAGATTTACAAGCCTGCATTTCTCATTAACATAAAGTATTTCATCAATACCTAAACAGAGTTTTGAGATATCTTCACTGGAGGAGGAGATGGAAACCTCACAGGCTTTCCTTGAACCTACCTTGGGATAATCTCATATCTACAGAAGTCTATGTCTTGGCTTCTAAGACCAAGTGAAATGGGCTCTGCTTCAGACTTCACAGCCTCATATAAAGTATCTCCCAGGCCTTAGTGTCCTCCTTTGTAAGGACAAACATAGGAGGGCCCACCAGAAGGGACATTGGAACCGGATCAGAAAATGCCTTAAAGCATTTGGCCCTTGGCCAGTAGTCAGTGCTTGTGTTGATAATGTGAACAGCGAGTAGCTAGAAATAGGCAAGTCTTCAGATTTAGTGGTTAGAGATTTGTCCTTGAACCATATTCTTTATTTGTTTCCCAGGTAGCCTAGGCTGGCATTGAACTTGCAATCCTCCTGCTTCAACCTCCCTAGTCCTGAGACTACAGGCTTGAACTACCACATCACTCTTTGAATCAATTCTTAATTGAAGTCATTCTTGAATAACAGTTGCTACTTCGTAAGGTCTGCTTTTGTCAGTATCAGACCAGAGCTGTTTGTAACACAGTGAAAAAAAGGAGGAAAATTCAAGATGGCTTCCCTCAAACAGGATCCCGGATCTTCTGCCCAGAAGAAGTTAACTGCAGTCCTGCTTTGCCATTCTACACCATATTCCCTTTCAACAAGGTCTCTCACTGTCGTAGGGATTCTTTTGATTTGAAGAGATATCATGATCACAGAAACTCTTATCAAGGAAAACATTTTTGTTTGTTTGTTCCAAGACAGGGTTTCTCTGTGTAACAGCCCTAGCTGTCCCAGAATTCACTGTAGACACCTAATAAACTCATTGGTTCCTCAGAGTGAACTCTGGTGGAATTGTGCCTTGGTTTGGCACTGAAACCTTTGAAGGAGGGGTAGATGTTGTTTATATCTCACCACGGAAAGAATTTTAGCAACTTTAGAATTTAGCAATTTTAGAATTTTAGGCCCTAGGTCATAAGGATTAGGGGAAAAAAATCAAAATTAATTTTTATACAGCTCTTAATAATGTCTGACATCCCTTGTCCTTGGGCTGAGTCAGAGATAGCTCATTATTTAAACACTTTGTATTATCGCCCCATGGCCTGATGAATACTCAGTCAGTCCAAGTGACTCCAGCCTCTACTTGGGTCATGAATGCCTCTCAATCAAGCAGGCCTCAGTGTGGTTAGATCCAAAGTCAGATGAGAGCTAGAAGGTGAAGTCCATATTGTCTCTTTGCATAAATACCAGGCTTGAGAGGGTCCTTTAACTTCACAGGCCACGGTCTGCCATGGGGATCCAAGCCTTCTCTGGGCTTGGCAGCATGGAGGAAGACAGGAGGAAATGCTCTTATTAGAAGCTTGCAATCTCATCTAAAAGGCCAGAACACTCTGTCAAATAGTCTGAACCATGATCTACTCCCAGAGGGAATTGCCGAAACTGCCCTGCTGGGGTGTTGATGGAGGAGTGACAACTCTCCTCTCAGGTGCCTTCTCACTGCCAGTATGAATGGGGGGGTGGGAGGGGAGAACGAGAGTGCAGACAACAGAACCAGGTTAAAACCCAGTGTTTTGGCACACCTGCTGTTTCCCTCTCTGGACCACACTTGAAAAGAAAAAATGCAATCCTTCCCCACTTAGTATCAATCAGGTAGTCTGAGAATGTTGTTTTAGTGAGTCTGTCCATGAAAAGAACCTTTGGTGACACCAAGTGGATCCCTACTCTATTTATAGGTGCAGTTTGTTTCATTTGAGTCCGGTCTCTAAGAATAACTGATGAGCTCATCCTGGGAACCAGCCAGAGCCTAAGACTCTATAAACCCCTCCCCCTTTCCTCTGATTTGGGAAGGGATTCTGCAGATCAGAGGTCAGACCCTCTTTTGGCTGGAGAGGCTTGAGACTCAGACAGTTTTACACACCCAGATTTATGGTTAGTGCTCAGTGTTTTTCAGGACCAGTGCTATGCAGTTTCCAACTGGTGCTTAAGGAATGGAAGTGATCTACTCATTACCCACAAGGGTTGACAAAAAACCAAGGATCTTGGTGAGATTTAAGATGGAAGGAAACTCCCCCAGGACACCTAGGAAGGAGAAGGTGACAATGGAGAAGAAAAATCCAAATCTCAGTATCCTCCCAAACTGGCAGCAAAGACTGCAACCAAGTTATCTCATAGACACAACCCCATCCTGGATGTTTTGTTTGTTTTGTTTTTAGCTTATGTGATAGACATAGGAGCCATGGCCCACTTAAACTTTAGGTATCTGACCCAGAACTTGCTGCACCAAAGTCCAAAGACGCATTGTCCCTTGAAAACTAGTTCAGCATGTGCTAGAAGCTTCCCCCATTTCCTGGCATTTGGTTTAGTGACCGTAGAATCAGACCTGCTCAGTCTGAATGGAACCTTTGGACTTGATTGGGTTCATTCACACATTGTAGCTTCCTGTCATTCTCCTTTTCCATGAACTTAACCACCACCTCTCTGGGAAGGAATAGTGCTAGCTCATTTGTTAGTTCCCTTTATCTAATGACCCTCTCCTCTGTGCCAAAGGCTGCTCTAGGACCTCAAGGTGATGATGTGTCAGGCTCTGATTTTAAAGTGGAAAAAAAAATAAGCCTCCCTTATCTCTTGCAGATGAGTTATGCTGGCTGCCTCTAGACTCCATTCACATCATTCTTTCATTCAAAAAGTGTTCATGATGGAGGCAGGAGAGATGGCTGATTGGGAGAGTGCTCTCCACACAAGCATGAAGACCTGAGTTCAGGTCCCTGTACCCGTGTAAAAGTCTGGATGTGATGGCATGTATCTGCAGCCTCAGTGTTGGGGAGGTGGGAACAGGAGCATCACTGGAGGCCAGGATAGCCTGCAGCTAGCCTCCACTAGCACCCACGTATCCAGGCACACCCACACATACACACAGTTCTTATGTGGTATAGTCTGCTAGGTACAAGAGTGGGTGTGGTGGTTTGAATAGGAAGGGCCCCCAAAGGCTCGTGTATTTGAATGCTTGGTTATCAGGGAGCAGCACTCCTTCAGAAGGATGAAGAGATGTGGCCTTGTTGGGGGAAGGATGTCACTGAGAGAGGTTGTTGAGGTTTCAAAAGCCGAAGCCAAGCCCAATGTCATTCTCTCTTCCTGCTGCCTACCAATCCAGATGTAGAACTCTCAGCTACTTTTCAAGTGCCATGTCTGCCTGTGTGCTGCCAAGCTGTTATCCATAATAACAATGGACTAAAACTTCTGAAACTGTAAACAAGCCCCAGTTAAATGATTTCTTTTATACAAGTTGTCATGGTCTCGGTACCACTTCACAGAAATAGAACACTGACTAAGACACTGGGTGATTCACTATATCATAAGACCGAAAGATCAGTCCTTGTACTTGAGAAGTCTCAAGTCCAGTGGGGAAGGTGGATAACAATCAAATAATCACATAAAAATAAAGATATTACAAATGATGGGGATTTATATGGGAGAACCTGAGTGAGGGATGAGGATTAGTTAGGTGACTAAAGAATGAGCAACTATGTCCCCTAGAGTTGCCTCAGGTGATGAGTCACCTACTGAGGACAGAGCCCAATGGTGACTATTGTGACTGGTGTGTTTACTCTTAACCAGTTACCCTGAGAACAGCCACAGGCTAGCACATCTCTGGATGAGTGTAGGGCTGCAGAGGCAACAGGGCCTCTACCTGAGTATCTAGCACATTGAGACTTTGACCTTCACTTATGGGTCTGCAATATGCAGGCTGAACTCTTCCTGTTGTCTTTCTGGACATTTTCTCACTCTGACTCAGTGTGACTGTCACTTTTGGATTTTTTTAAAGTTATGAAAAACTAACTTTAAATTTTATGTGTATACCTGTGCATGAGCATGATTGTGTGGGTACACACTCAGGGGCCAGAAGAGAGTGTCACATCCCCTGGAACTGGACCCTCAGGGGCCAGAAGAGGACATCACATCCCCTAGAACTGGAGCTACAGGTGGATGTGAGTTGTGAGTTGCTCAGTAGGTGCTGGGAACTGAACTCCAGTCTTCTGGAAGAGCAAGCCACAAGCACTCAACAACCAAGTCATCTTTCTAGACTCTGTACCCATCATTTTAGCAAACACTAATTTAAAACTATAAGAAACAAGTGGAGTTACCCTACCCTGAACACTCTTATAAGGCCATGCAGATAAGATAAACATTGGCTACTTACAGCATGCCAGGCATAAAACCAGCATTCAGAAGCTAAGTGTTGCCTAGATCAAGTTTAATCTTGCTTCCTGAGGTTGATGATCCAAAAGAGATGTTCTACCCATCATAGCACGTGATGATACCATGCATGCCAGCCTTGTTCAAGACCACAGCTTCTGACAGAGTCTTCACTCTAAAGTGAAGTCAGCCATTCAGAGATTTGAAGTAAGAACCCTCTGGGTGGGGAGCATCAGCAGATGGAGCGATCTGAGGTGTGAAGGGCAGGGGTTATTGCCTTGTTTAAAGAATATGGAGACACTTCTGTGACTAAACCTGTGTGAGGGGTCATGTGCTTGGCAGGCCAGGGGTGTGGTTTCATCTCCAACAAGAATGTGACATTTTAACCTGTCTCCTCAGGGGAGATTTGGTAGACTGGATGAGATTTTGAGAAGACAGATTTAGGAAGCTCATTTTTTTACATGTATATGGTATCTCTGTGTGCTCATGCACAAGCCCTTGTGTGTGTGTGTGTGTGTGTGTGTGTGTGTGTGTGTGTGTGTGTGTGTGTGTGTGTGTTTTTAGAAGTCAGAGGTCAACACTGGGTATCTTTCTTGATCTCTCTCCATCTTAAGTGTTTGATGGAAGATCTCTCACTGAACGCAATGTTCATTAACTGGCTGGACAGCAAGCTCCAGAATCCTCTCTGCCCCTTCATGTCATCCCCCCCACACACACACACCTGCCAACTCTAGGATTACAGATGTGCAGTAACATGCCTGACATTTAAACACGACTCTGGGGATCCAAACTCAGGTCCTCATGCTTGCATGGCAGGCACTTACCAAGTTCACCACCTCTCCAGCCACAGACCTGGGAGGCTTGGGGCAGAGATTCCCAGGTGAACTTATGTCCAGAAAGATGAGAAAGGAAAACTAGTACATTTCTGAATAAGGATAGTCATTCCTAACCTCTGAAGCTTCCTGGGAGGAACTGATGAAAATAAAAACATGAATCAACCACAAGACAGGCTCATGCCTGCAGCCTGGCATCCATCCCCACCTTCAGGAATGAGCCAACGTGACTTAGAAGCATCTCTTACTTGCTGCCTTCACACCTGAGTAATTGACTGAGGAATGGGCAAAGAACCCACTCAGAGGCCAAGGCAACCCAAGAGTCCCTGCTTCCTCTCTTTTCCTTGGGAACAAAGATGCAATGCTTAGAACCATTGCAGCTACTTGTGACCATAGGGGAAGGTTCTAGAACTGTGTGGGGACTTGGGGGTGCACAGAGTGGCTTGTGAGCATAAGCCAAGCTCACAGAAGGCAAAGCTAAGCGGTAGAGAACACCGAGTCCTGTATCAGTATCAAGTGCCAGCATGCAGCCTCACCTGAAGTCTGATGCACTGCAAGATATTTTAGTGGGCTCAGCTACTTAAGCGTTCTTTATTATATAAGCTGGTTTCAGTTGGGCTTGTGCCTCTTTTAACATACAACTCACAAACCTTGATGTAGGTTGCCTCCACTCTGCAATGTTCCTATGAGGAAGCGAGCCTGTTTTGAAACCCAAATAAAAGGTCTTGCCTCCCCCTTCTCTCTTCCAACGTTTCCATGCCTCCCATCACCACAGCACTGGGACTCTCACAGAAAGGCAGAGGAAGCAGAGGAGAGGAGGCCCGTCTCCAGGCTGGGTTGCCACACTGGGGGAACATGAGGCGGCTCCAAGCCTGACATTTCAGGATCGAGATAACAGGGTAAAAATAAACTCTCAAGTGCCTGTAGCAGTGCTAGCTTCTCTGCTTCACAATTCTTATCTCTCTCCCTTTGGGGACAGAAAGGTTCCTTTCAGGTCACCATTCAGTCTGCCTCTTCCCAGCCTTGAGTGGGGAGGAAGTAGAGGGGGTGGTTTGTATCTGCCCACACATGCCTGCTCACCTCTGGGAGCCAAGTGATCATGCCTCTTCCCACAGTCCCTTCTTTTTACTTTCTAAATTAGCTTCCCCTTTTAATTCTTCCATAGCTGAGGGATGAAGGAAGCTGGGGTCTCCACTTTCCTGGAGGGCAGACCACAGGCCACATCTAACGTCATACTGCTGATGAACAGGGTGCCCTGGCTTACCCTGGGGTCTCCTCTGCAGCCCTACATTTGAAACATTGGACAGAGCCTGGATCTTCCCAGGATGTTGACAGTCCTGTAGGCTAAGTACTGCACAGTTGCTGAAGGTGACCGTCCTGTCACACAGTATGTGAGCATCCCCAAACATACCTTGTCAGAGTTTTGCAATTGCCAGTGAACAGTCTACCTGTTCACCACAAAAGCTTGCCTGGATAAGGGTCCACATCTCTACAATCCCACCATTGGGGAGGATGAGGCATAAGGACCACGAGTTTGAGGCCAGCCTGAACTATATTGTGAGTCTTATCTCTAAACAAACAAAAAAACAAAAGAAAGGAAGGAGGGCAGAAAGAAAGAGGAAAGGAAGAAGGGAAGAAAGAAAGACAGAGGAAAGGAAGGAAGGAGGAAAGAAGGAGAGAAAGAAAGACAAATGCAATGACTGATGGTTGGGGCTAGTTAGTATGACTGCCCCAGAAGTGTCCTGGGCCACAAAGGTTCACAGAGGATCCTTGGGGCTCAATTTCCTCACCTCTAAGATGCTGAAGAAGATGAACCTCTATGACGAGATTGTTGCAGATTAAATAAGTGCAGCCTGCACCTGGTGGATGAGACACTCTCATATGGTGCTTCTTGTGACTGTGGTGGCTTTTCTATGTGTAGGCATTGCCACTTCCCTGTGTCAGTAGAACAGGCCCCTAGGGCTATTTCTGAATTCTGTTTTGTTTTTGGCTTTTTGAGACAAGGTCTCTGGCCTAAGCTAAACCTCAATTGGATACATAGCTGAGGGTGCCTTTGAACTCTTCAGTCCTCCTCCTTCCACCTCTGAGACAGGATCATGAGCACTACTATGCCTAGGCCTCTGAGTTCTTTCTGTCACCAGGGCCAAGGATTTTCACTGAGCCATTTCATCAGCTAAGGCCCTTGTGGTTCCAAGTGACTGGAATACCAAACTTAATGGGATCGCATGAAAAGGAGAATTCATTGGCTCTGAAGTAGCTCTGAAAGCAGTGAGTACGGAGTTTAGCTTCAGGCACAGCTGGATCCAGGGACAGAGACGATACCATCAGAATTGGGTTTCTCTCTCCCTCTCCCCCCTTCTCTTACCCTCTTTCATCCCCTCACTGTTGACTCACTCCTATGTTAACAAACATGCTGTGGGAGACAAAAGTCTCAGTCTTTTAGGTTCAAAGCCAGCTGGAAAGTCCCAACCCCAGCATTACCAGCAGAAGGCTCTGTGCCTCTCTCACTGCCCAGACCCATACATCACTTTGGATAGACCAAAGTGTCCATGGAGAGAAAGGCCCATAGTCAGGGATAGATCCCTTCTACTAGATGCCCATGTCAGAGTAATCATTAGCTACTCTGAGAACTCAGCTATGGCTACCATTAAGGTAGTCTTTGCAGCCACTGGCCTTCCTGCCTTGTGCCCCCAAAGTATACATTGGTGCAACTTTTGAAATTCCAAACACCATCACCCAAGTCTCAGGGTGTTTGTTCAATGATAAGAGTTGTTGAGCATTTTGGAAGCTCTGGGTTCCATTTGCCACCCTGCAAAATAACCACCTGTCATCTGAGGGATGCCCTGCTCCCTGTGTCAACTGTAGGCTGATTGGACCAACAGAAACCTTTCCTGGGCATGCTAGGTGAAAGCCTTGATCAGGGATTAACAATCTTGGCTGTTCTCCATGCTTCCTGTTCATTGTTTACCTTTGTCTATTAAGAAGCAGGCTGTAATGTCAAGCCTATTTCATACATTACAAAATATATTGCATGTATACAAAATATATATGCAATGGGCTGAGGAAATGGATCAGGAGGTAACATGTTTGCTACACACATATGAGGACCTGAGTTCTACACCAAGAAAGTGCATAAAAGAAAAAAGTCCAGCGTGAGCCACCATGTGGTTGCTGGGAATTGAACTCAGGACCTCTGAGAGAGCAGCCAGTGTTCTTAACCACTGAGCCACAAAACAAACAAACAAACAAACAAACAAACAAATAAATAATGCACCCAGTTGCCAAGTTGTTTGTGAAGTTGCTGAGGAAGGGGTGGAGGATGAGCCCTTCTATTAAAATGTATCTACTTGTGTGTGTGTGGGGGGGTGTATTTATTTATTTTTTTGCTTGCTCTAAGCCTGGGAAATATTGCTGCTGTCATTAAAAGTAAAGTTAACAGTTTGTAGGGAGCTGTCAATGTCATATCTAGCACTGACTTCAGACATGCTGAAATAAAATCATCAGAAACAAATTATAAAGGGCGCAACTTTCCTTTTAGGTTGCGTGCCAGGAATCGATGCTGCTCATGCCCCCACTGCTCTCTGGTGTACCTGGAGGGAGCATGTGTGCTCCAGTTTGGCTACAAGAACACAATGTATGCTGGTCCAGCCTCAGCCTCAGATCCAGTTCCTGACCCCCCCCTCCCCCAGTTCTCTCTCCCTCAAGCCTATAGGAAAGATGGAGAAGTGGGCGAGTGAACCAAGAGAGAAGGCTTTTAAAATAATTATGGTAATTATGTATGCCTCTCCAGTGGGAGCCTCTGGGGATCACTCCTAAAAGACTGGAAAGAATTTCCTCTTTTGATCTTGATTCTGAGCCAGAGAAAATCAAATTAAGAAAGAAAAGCAATGGAGGAATCTCACTGGGGAGGAAGGAACAGAGCTGGGGCATTGAGTGGGGTCTGGGAGAAAAGATGACAAAGGGGAAAGTTCCCAGGTGCCTCCCAGGCTTCCTGAGTGTTGATTCCTCAGGGAAACAGCTTTGACATCAGAGAAAAAGATAGCTCAGACCAAGTGCTATCTTTGCATCTAGCCTGCAAGGCTCCAGTCCTGGCCTAGAGGGGCCTGGAAACTGTTCCCTTCCAAGCTGCTGAGGACACATTTCCTGAGCCCAAAGAGTGGCTAGCCAGGCCCCTGACGATGACCAGGACAGCCCCATGGATTCTCACCAACACTGCAGTGAGATCAGCAAGTGTAGGTGTTTAGGCTTTTATTTTTTAAAAAAAAACTCCCGTTGAGGCAATAGGCAAACGGTCCTGTCACTTCTCTAAATTTTCTTCTGTGGTTGCTAAGCAGCACGCCTCTGCCCCATTCCCACTTCCCTCTGCTCCTGCTGTCTTTGTCTCTCTTGCCACCCTCCACCCCCACACAGACACAGCACTCCTTCCTGCCTAAGTGTGGAGAGCAGGGAAGCTTCCTGCTCCAAGGGCCACAGCTGCCACCATGGCGGATGCTTTCTTGCAGATGCTCACAGAGGTGCATGTCCCAAGTCTACCCTGCTCAGAACATGAATCTCCTAACAGGCCTGAGAGCTAAAACAGACTGCAGATATTCTCCCATTCATACTTACCCACTCCACCGGAACACCTTTCAGTCCCATCCACCCACACATCCATGAACCTATCTGTGCATGCACTCGTATGCTCTCCCAGGCATCCACTTACCTCTTCTTTCCTTGAAAGCTAGAGGGGGAACCTCAAATGCATGCAGGCTCCAGGCAGGTCATATAGTGAGGGGAAGAGGCCAGGGCTGAGATGGACTAGCTTGTGCCAGCTATTATTGTAAGGACACAGCCAGTGATGTTCAAAACTCAAACATAGGAGCTGGAGAGACAATGATGCCTGGGGAGTGCTTGCTGGGCAAAAATGAACACCCAAGTTTGGGTCTCCAATGTACTCATAAAAATCCAAGTGTGATGGTACACAACTGTAAGTAAAACACAATGTAGGTAGATTCCTGGGGTTTGCTGGCCAGCCAGTCTAGAAGGATCACTAGATTCCAGGTTCAGTGAAAGAGAGTCTCTGCCTTAAAATAAAAGAATAACATGAAGAAGTGATTAGGGAAGACACCTGGGGATATTGTCTGGCCTCCACATGCATGGGCACTTGTGTGCACACATAAAAACAAACAAGACCGGGCAAGCAGAAACCCATTTGTAGCTAGACAAAGGGGTCTATGTAGATCCAGCTCACAGTGACCCCATAGCTTTGGTGGCAGAGTAGAGGATGGGTGGGAGGAAGGCCTGCTGTGAGCTGCAAATTGTTACCCCTAAATGTCCCTTAAAGCAGGAAGAAGGCTTGGGGCATTCCTGGGCCCTGATTTCTACTGGACCCTCATTTGGACTGGTGAGAGAGTAGCCCAGCTGGATAGCAGCCAAACAAATAGGGTGTTCCCCAAACCCACCTGCACTCGTCACTCAGCCCTGCCTGAGGCCAGAAAGACTACAAGTTAATGAGGGTCTGTTGCTGGACAGATGTGGCCACAAGGGATTTCCAAGGACCAGGGGAGTAGATAAAATGACAGCCCCAGTGGGGTGACTGCAAGCAGAAAGGAATGACATAAACAAACAAGAGTGTTCTGATCTAGATCAGAGGCTTTGGGCCTTGTTGCCTGGGCTCTCCCCTACCACCCAGGCAGTGCCCAGGGGCCCCATAGGACCTCTAACTCTCTCTCCTCATCAGCCACAAAGATGCTTGGAGACCTCAGTCCTCCTGGAATAGAATGAACCATCCAAGTGCTCAGAGTTCTGTGTGGGTTCAGAGACTAGATCTTGGAGGAGGCACTGATCACTTACTGGGATGCTTTGCTATGAAGAGGCAATGACATCCATGGTGAGGTCACCTCAATCCAGCAGCCTGCCTACCCCACCCCCACACCAGAGCATCTACCCACCCTGCTTGGCTACAGGATGGTCCTTGATCCCTCTGCCCCAGTCTCTCAAGTCTGGGTGTACCTGAGATATGGGATTACCTCTGGCTGGAATTACAGATGTGTATCTGGATCTTATCTCAGGGTCTTGGGATGCACAGGGCCCAGTCTTTAGTCTCTACAAAGAACTGAAGGAGCCATATGGCTGAGTGAAGGAAGGCACCATAAAGGCACAGACCCATCCTCATCACATCCCCAGGCTTGTGGGGCGGGGTGGGGGTGGGGCTGGCCCAGGAGCCTCCTCACTATTAATGAGTAACAGCTGGGAATACAAAAGCAAGCTGTTGGTGAAGAATGGTGATGATAGCTTATTTAGGTGTTTTGTTTAAGAGCAGTACAGGGCGCTCTCTTTGGAGGCTTTTTCCCCTTTGCTTTCAAAGGGATTAAGGGAGCAGAGGAAAATAGGAATAAGAGGGAAATTGTGCTGTAGAAATCAGTTCTAGGGCTGGCAAGCTGGCTAAGCTGGTAAAAGTGCTTGCCTTGCACAGCCTGGATCTTCCAGCAAGCACCAAGAGCCACTTGCCAGGGAGTGGTAGAGGATGACAGCAGGTACCTTACAAGGATTTGACATTTGGTTATCTCCAATCTGAGAGGTCAGTGTTATCATCCCCATTTAACAAGGAAGTAAAAGTCAGAGAATTCAAGCAGTTTGCAAAAAACCAGTGCAGAGTGGGGGACCCCAGGCCCCTCCTAGCTCAAGTTCCTGCTGCAGAGTGCCCACTGGGGATAGGATGCCCAGAGATGATCCCAGATGCTACTGACTTCTCTTAAACATTACATTTGTTTATTTATTTATTTATTTATTTATTTATTTAGTGTGTGTGTGTGTGTGTGTGTGTGTGTGTGTGTGTGTGTGTGTGTTTGCATGCACGTATGCATTCATGTACTCTCAAGTGCTGAGGTAAGAGGACAACTTACAGAAGTTGGTTCCCAAGGATCAAACTAAGGCTGTCAGGCTTGGTGACAAGTGCCTTCATCCACTGAGCCATCTTGCTGGCCCTGATTACTGGATTCCATTCAAGGGATGTGTTTGAATGTGAGTAACCCAGACAGAGCTATTCAACCCCGCTCAGGACTTACAGACACCAGGCTCTACCTTGATGTATCAAAGTCATGCCCAGCTTGTAAAACACAAGAAATATCCATGAAAATTCTTCACAAAGACTACCAAGTAATCAGGGGCTAGGGATATAGCTGTGTGTACAGGGCTTACCTAGCACACGCAGGGCTGTGGGTCCGTCTCTAGTACCACAAAACAAAAGGAAAGCAAACAGGAGATACAGAATAATGCAGCACTGACTCACTGTAACACATAAGAATAGGATGTCCTTCCATCAGAGTCCTGTTGTCCCTTTCTGTCCCCAGCAGAGTCCTGTCATATGCCCCTTCCTGTCCCTCTTGCTCTGCTTCCTGGATGACGTGATATTCTGCCTTTCCTTCCATTGAAATCTCTGAAACTAAGCCAAGATAAATCATCTACATCTCTCTTTAAAAACGTCTAGTTATGACTTGAAAGTTTCATATATGTTTATAATGTATCTAGATTATATCCAACTGCACTGCTTCTGTCCAACTCCCTTAGGCCCACTAACACACCTCCCTCCCTCCCAAGTCTTGTCTTCCTTTTCCACAAAAACCCAGAGTCAAGTTAGCGTTGCTCATGCATGCCTGGGTATGGGGTCCTTCCCTGGGACTTGGGCAATGCATCAGTAGCCACGCCTAAGGAAAAGTGACTCCCCACCCCAGCAGCCATCAAGTGCCAACAGCTCCTCAGCTGGTGGTGGACTGTGGAAGCTCCTCCTCCCTCCATGCTGGAATTTTTAGCTGGATTGGTCTTGCACACATCCATGCAGCTGCTGTTGAGTTTTTGTGTACAGTAGCCTTTACAAGACAGTGTTTCACAATTCTCCTTGGGTGTCTGTCACAGTGAGCACCAGAAATGAGGGGATTTCTTTATGAATTCTTGATCTACCTGTTAGGTAGCTGCCCACCCTCCTCACCCCTGCTGCCTAACATCACTCCTGCTCTTTTGGATTTGCAGCAAGCTTTGAAATCAGGAGCTATGAGTCCTCCAGCTCCATTCTTTTATAAAAATTGGGCTTTATTATTATCAATGTGCGTATTATCAATGTGCGTATGTGTTTGCATGAGTGGTGTGTGGATTCCGGTGTGTACATGCTATGATGTGGGTGTGAAAAGCAAAGGGCAACTTCTTTTTTTTTAAGATTTTATTTACTTATTATGTATACAACATTCTGCTTCCATGTATATCTGCATGCCAGAAGAGGGCACCAGATCTCATAATGGATGGTTGTGAGCCACCATGTGGTTTCTGGGAATTGAACTCAGGAAGGACCTCTGGAAGAGCAGTCAGTGCTCTTAACCTCTGAGCCATCTCTCCAGGCAAATTCTTATATATTTTCTTTTATCTTTGGGAATGTGCAGGGTGGAGCATGCATATCACCACACAAATGTGGAGGTCAGAGGACAACTTTGGGAGTTGGTTCTGCCCTTCCATCGCATGAGTTCTAGGGATTGAACTCTGTTGGTATTGTTATTGAAATGGCATTGGGTCCATGCCATTCAAGGATGTATCTCTCTCCTGCCTATCTCTCATCTTCTTCCTGTCTCTCATCTGTTTACCTTTTGTCGAGCCGGAGTCCAGTATCGTAATGTGGGAGTTCAGTGGAAAACCTCTCCCTTTGCTTATTGGGAAGGCATGGCTGCAACTGTCCCAAAAGAAGGCTGCCCAGGTTACAATGGGTTCAATCCATTATCATCATAGAGAGACATAGTAGCATGCAGGCAGATCCGATGCTGGAGGGGTAGCTGAGAGTTCTTAGATCTTGACTCACAGGCAATAGGAACTTTACATGGCTTGACCATATATGAGACCTTAAAGCCTGCCTCCACAGTGACACACTTTCTCCAATAAGGCCATATCTACTCCAGCAATGCCACACCTCCTAATATTGCCACTCCTTTTGGAGGCTATTTTCTTTCAAACTACTACAAAGATTCTATCTAAAAACAAACAAACAAAACAAAAACAAAAACAGATGGATATCTCCAGAGGAGTTACGCCACTAATTGACCTCTGACCTCACACTCATGTGCATACACCTACATGCACACATGAACATGCACATACAAGTAAAATAAATAAACAAATAGGATTTGAAGAGATGGCTCAGCAGTTGAGAACACCCACTGCTCTTGCAGAAGACCTGGGGTCTGTTTCCAGCACACACACATGACTGCTAACAACAATCTGTAACTACTGTTGTAGGGATCTAATGTTCTCCTTTGACCTCTGCATATACTGCATGCATGGTACACTTATATACATACAGGCAAAATGCTTGTACATATAAAATAAAAATCAATAAATTAATTTTAAGAGTTACCTCCTCATACACCATATACTCATTGGGATTGTAGTCTCAGAATGACTTCTGATCTTCAGAGTTTCCCTGTCCAGTACAGTAGCTATGACCCACATGTAGCTATAGAAATGTAAACTCACAGGAGGTCTTACATACTTCTAAGCCTGGCACTTGGAAGGCCAGTCTTGGCTACACAGTGAGATCAAGGCCAACCTAGGCTATATGAGATTCTATCTCAAAAAAGAGAAACTTATTAAAAATTAAGTAACATTAGAGTCCCATTCCTGCTTTACACTAGATACATTTCAAGTGATCAGTGGCCACATGGAGTTTAAAGTTGCCGTATTAATCAACACAGCTCCAAGCCATTCCATCATAGCAGAAGATCTGTTGGATAGGATTGCTCTAGTCCTGGATAGAAAGTATAACTAAGAATGATGGGGCTAGAGAGTTGGCTCCACAGTTATGAGCACTGGCTGCTCTTCCATAGGACCTGGGTTCAGTTCCCAGCACCCACAAGGCAGCTTAAAACCATCAGTAACTCCAGTTCAGGGGATCTAATGCCTTCTTCTGACTTCTGCAGGTACTAAGCACACAAATTGTGCACATACACACATGCAAGCAAAACACTAATACACATAAAAATAAAATATGTACTGTCTGGGAGTACTGTCTGGGAGGCTTGAGCCAGACTGGTGAGCCCTGTACACAAGACTCACCCAGAGATAAGGAGTTTAGGTGCTGGCTCTGGCCTTGCTACTCCTAACTCTGTAACTTTTGGATAAATCATTCACATCTCTGGTTTTTTTCCCCACTGCCAACAAATGGAGTTATTGGGCAAAATACTGCTGAGTGCCCTTGCAATGACTATAGTTTAAGGTGGGTTAGGCAGGAAAGAACAAGGGAACCACTTCCCGACACAAGAAAGGAGCTGGTATCCGGATTGGGGGTGTGGGGTGCTGCTTGATATTACTTAACCTTTCTGAACCCCATTTCCACATTCATGAAAATAAAAATAAAGGAGGGCATTTGGAAAATAGATTGAGAAGATCCATCAAAAATACAATGAAAAACAAAACAAAGGACCACAAGATATCATCATGCCAAATAAATGGGAAAGCAAACAAATCCTTTTGTCCAATTGCTATGTGGAGAGATTTCTGTTTTTGCTTTTTTTTTTTTTTTAGTGGGGGCGTGGTGTGTGTGTGTGTGTGTGTGTGTGTGTGTGTGTGTGTGTGTGTGTGTGTCTGTGTGTGTCTGTGTGTCTGTGTGTCTGTGTGTCTGTGTGTGTGTGTGTGCTATACACATGTATGTGCAGATGTGTGTGCTAGTGTGTGTACAGAGGACAGAGAAGGTTGTCAGGTTCCTGCTCCATCACTCTGTGTTACTCACTTGAGCCAGGATCCCTCACTAAATCTAGAGCTAGGCTGGAAGCCAAGCTCCAGCCATCTTCCCACGTCCATCCTCCACAGCCCTAAGGCTACAGGCACATGCAGCCATGCCTGTCTTTTTATGTAGGTGCTGAGAATACAAATTCAAGTCCTTATGCTTGCATGGCCAGTGCTCTTGCACACCGAGTCATCTCCCCAGTCGTTGAAGCAGAATTCTCGTTTAATGTTTCTTGAGAAGTATCTACAGGCATCTACAATGACATGGAACACCCTGAGATCCAAGTGATCTCTTAACATTAGCTTGGATTTACAGCTGTAGAGCCAGTGTGGCCCTGACAAATACCTGACCTAGGGAAGAATTTGAAAGATTGGGATCAGATGACACTATACGAACTGGCTGGAGTGCAGACAGTTGTGAACAGCAACCAGAGAAGGAAAGGAACCGTGAAGCTCCAGGGAAAAAACAGTGTGGAGACCCCTAACATCTCTCCTGGCTTTGTGCCTCCCTTCCACAGGACAATTCTGTAGTGTACCCATTACACGGATGAGGAAGCAAAGCCCCACAACTTCTAAACATCCAGTGAGTGGCAGATCTGTAATCTGCTTGTGCCCAGATGGCTGTGTGTGCCCTTGCTCTTTTTTTTCAACAAGCATATAAGATCCTATCCCCTTAAGCCTGTAGTTGGTGGGGAAGAAAGCTACCTAAAGTTTGGTGACCCACTAGTAGTGTCCTCAGACTGCTTCTTTACACTGAGTCAGCCCTTCCATGCATGTGTGTATCTATATATGTATTTTGTTTATTAGTATTGCTGGGCAGGGGGCCTTGTGGCATGCTGGTCAAATGCCCTATCTAATGGAGTCTATCACCACATCTCCAGCCCTTCTTATTTCTCAGACAAGGTCTTATTATATAGTAAAACTGACCTCATACTCAGGCTGGCCCCAAACTAGCAATCCTCCTGTCTTTGTCTTCCCAGTGCTATACTGCCAGGTATGTACCACCCACATTCTCCATCTGAGTGAATTCTTTCATTTCTTGAGTTTGGATCAGGTCTGGTGGCAAACATCTCTAACCAGTGGAGCTATCTTGCTGCCACATGCCCAGCTTTTTATGTGGGTGATGAGATTCAAATCCAGGCCTTTCTGTTTGTGAAACAAGTGTTCTAGCCCATAAGCCATCTCTCTAGCACCCCCTGAGTGAGCTCTTTTAGATGGACTGGGCTTGCTGTTCTCCTTCTTTCTCTTCAGCTTCCTGTAAAAGATAACTCAGGAATCCCCAAAGGAGAGCTAAAATCAGCTCCCATTCTCGACACCTCCCACCCTCACCCCCTTAGGAATCACTAGCATTGAGCAAGCCAGTATGATGCCTGACATAGCAGGAAGTCTATTTGAGAAGACTCTACCATGTCTTGGATCTTCTAAGTGAAGCCCAGATCCTGGCTGGTCTGGTAGAGTGTAGATACCCCAGCTCTCAGGCATAGATAAGGAGCATGGCATGGATGAGTGAATTTTTATGTGTGGTATGTCTTGTTGGGTTAATTTAGTCTCCATCCAAGAGACTGGATACTGATCAATTGCAATTAAAAAGCATTGATACTGGGGCCAGGTGAAGATTCAGTCAGCAAAGCCTCATCTTCAGCACCACGTTCTCTCTTTCCATTCATCGCTATGGATACCATGAACTGTTTGAAATTCATCGGACTGAGCACAGCTCATCCAGCTTGAGTGACCAGGGCCTCTGGCAGCTGAGCCAGTTTAGCTTTTAAAAGCTCACTCCTTTAGGTGATACAGTAAACCGTTTTATGAGCCATTTTGGTTTTGTTTGCTTGTTTGAGACAGGCTTTCTCTATGGAGCCCTGGCTGTCCTAGAACTTGCTGTGTACACCAGGTTGGCCTCTGCCTCCTGAGTGCTGGGGTTAAAGGCAAGAGTCACCATGCCCAAATGCACCTTAACATTTTGAAACATGCTGGCAGGCTGGGGTCTTGTAGAGAAAATGGAAAGCATCATACATGCTGGAGTCATCGGACACATCTGGCTGAACTTAACAGGGTCCTCATTTACAGTTAACTCAACAAACTGCCAAGATCACAGATAGAATTTCTTTTGCTCCAACAGCAATCAGTGTTCTGGAGCATGTGTTATAACCCTGTCTTTAAACACAACCACATGTATGACATCGTTTGTTTGCTCTTGGCCACTGGACTGGGAAACTATTAAGACAACATCTGCTTTGCTTTGTGATTGAATCAGGGCAAAGGGCAGGTCTCCATAGTCCTTCAGATAGAGACTGCTCTCAAGTTACAGCCACTAACACTTTCCCACTCCTGAGGAATCTAGCCGTGGGAACTGGTCCCTCTCCCTCTTCTGACCTTGCCTCTAGCAGGTGCAATCCATGGTTGTTGTTGGGTTCTATCTTGATTGTATTACTACTCGTCACATGATTTGACATGATTTTGTTTTCCAGTTACTTGTTTGTCTCTACCAGGATGACACCCTAAACATGATCATTTCCCTTATGCCCATAGGGCAGCCTTTCTCAACTTGTGGGTCAAGACCACTTTGGGTGATGAACGACCCATTCACAAGGGGTTGCATATCAGGTATCCTGCATACCAGATATTTACAATTCATAACAGTAGCAATATTATAGTTAGGAAGTAGCAATCAAATAACTATATGTTTTGGGGTCACCACGGCATGAGGAAGTGTGTTAAAGGGTGGCAGCATTAGGAAGGTTAAGAACCATTGCTCTAGGACCAAGAACCCATAGCAAGCAACTTCATAGATACTTGTTAAATAGGGCATGGTGTTTCCCAGTGGGAGGGGCACACAGATCTTCTCATGGGGTCAAGGTTGGTCATGGGAGTTAATGCTTCTGACAACTCTGCCATGCTCCTCCCCAGCCCATACCTGAATGTGTGCATGTACATGTGTGTGAACATGTGGTACATGTTCCTCTTTCCCTAACACATTCCTCTCCAGCCCACACCCATGTATGTGTGCACGTTCTTATGTACAAGTGAATATGCCTGAGAAGGGTCTAGAACCAGCAGTCTAGGTCATTGCAGGGAAAAGCGGCCTGGATTCCTGCCACAAGCAATCTATCAGTGAACAATATAGCAAGTTAATAACTAACATACAGGTTGAATGGCCCCTAAAGAGTCAGATTCCCTTGTTCCCATCACCACATAGGACCTCCCAGGAGTTTCTGTGCCCACCTGTGTCAGTGCCCGATGGACCTCTAGAGACTTGCACAAAGAGGCAAGACTGTCTTCATAGCTGGGCGTTGGTGGCACAAGTCTAATCCCAGCACTCAGGAGGCAGAGGCAGGCGGATCTCTATGAGTTTGAGGCCAGCCTGGTCCCCAAAGCAAGTGTCAGGATTGGCTCCAAAGCTACACAGAGAAACCCTGTCTCGAAAAACAAAACAAAACAAAACAAAAGACTGTCTTCATAATCCTCCTATTTACATGCCTGGACTTCTCCTAACCTTCCATGACATCTCTGCAAAACCAGGATCCAGGCCGGTGAACCCACTCCTCTGTGTAAAAAATGGAGATCTGGAAACTCTGCTTGGCTGTGTGACTTTAAGCAAGTTACTTAACTTTTCTGACTCATGGGAGTATTAAATTTAGAGCAAAGGAAAGAACAGATGTGGGAGAGCCGTGACAAGCTAGAAGGTTGTAGCCTGAGAAGGTCTCCCCAGATGGTCTCCGATGAGCAGGAACTCCTGAAGGCCCCTACAATGAGGCTCCTCCCAGGACAGTAAATGAGGTGGAGCTTGCTGTTCTTACAACAGCTCCCCCACCCCTTCTGTTTTTTCATTTTCATTTATTTGCTTATTTTGTGGATGGGGGAGCTTGCATGTGGGAGTTAGAAGACAGTTTGTGGGGTGGGGTCAGAGGACAACTTGTGGGATTTGGTTCTCTCCTTCCACGATGTGGGTTCCAGGGAATGGACTGGGTCATCAGGTTTGCTGGCAAGCGCTTTTACCCACTGATCCCTCTTGCTGGCTTTAAAGAATGATTCCCTGTCTGTCTGTCCCCCCGCCACCGTGAGTCTACTTTATTTCTTTAAGGCATCATAGATGTCATGTGTTAGTAACCACTAATGGATGTTTGAACTACTCCTAACCCAAGTGGTTAAGTCATCGATTGGATCCAGATGTGTACACGTGACTCAGAACTGGCCAATTAGGCTGTCACTTTCCCTCAATCAGAAGTGAGAATGCCATTTGGGTTGAGCCAAGAGGCTCTTCACAGAAATGTCTGAGGTGCAGTGATGCCCTTCACATGCTCAGAACCGAGCTTGAAAAAGAGCTGGAGCTGCTGCACCCACCAACGCAGAAAGAAGGCAGCGTTTATCTGAGAATGGGCAGCAACAAAAGCCTCTTTAACCCCTGTGGTGCCTGACACTCTGGGACTAAATTGCATGTGTGTTACCTTGGAAGCTGATGTGTGAGATTTGAGTCATTTGTAACCCTAGGAATCCTGACTCCTGTGTTATGTTTATTTTTTTATTGATTGCTGTTTCTTTTTCTTTTTAATTTTTGCTCACAAACTATAGCTCCTGGCTCCATTTAAACACGTACATACATACATACATACATGCACGCACGCACGCACGCACGCACGCATGCACGCACGCGCGCGCGCGCACACACACACACACACACACATACGCACACACACAGAGAGAGAGAGAGAGAGAGAGAGAGAGAGAGAGAGAGAGAGAGAGAGAGAGAAAGCGAGAGAGAGGGAGAGAGGGAGAGAGAGAGAGAGGAGTTTGTGTGTGTGGTCTATGTGCACATGTGTGTAAAAGTACACATACCTGTGTATGTGCATATGTGTAGAGCAGAGGAAAATACAGGGTACCCTGCTCCATCACTCTCTACCTCATTCCCTTGAGACAGGGTCTCAGTCACTGAACCTGGAGATAGACTAGCAGCCAGCTCTTGTCTCTAACCCCCACAGTGCTGAGGTTTACAGGCACATGTGAGGCCATACCCAGCTTTTTACATGGGTTTGGGGGATTTGAACTCAGATCCTCATGTTTAAGTAGCAAGCATTCTTACCCACTGAGCCATCTCTTCAGTCCCCATTGACATTAATCTTATTTGAAAGCATTCTTATTTTTCCTTTGTTGTGGTGGTGGTCATTTTTTTTTCTTGTCAGTTTGAAACTATAGAAATGATGGAAGCAATTACTTTTGCTCAGTACTTCATAGCTTCTGAAAGCTTTCACGGGTACTGTATCTAACAGAACCATGTGCTGCCCACACTAAATAGATGAATAAACCTAGGGTCAGAGAAGCCAAAGAACTACATATGCAAGGGCACACCATTAACAACCCAAGTCTTCTGGTTCACAAAAAGCATCCTTCCATATGAAGATGACTAGAAGTCTGAGGAGATGCAGTACATAAGACTAACATCCTGTGCTCACCTTGCTATAGTCTCAGCTGTGTGTTGTCACAGCCCAGTCTTGTATATGAAGCAGCACTTCAAGCTCTCACATAGCTCAAAGTCCTATTATTGTACCTCAGACCTGCCTTCCCCCAAAAAATCCCCTAGGAGTGGGTTAATTAATACCCATGCTGAAGAGATTTCCTTCTCAGACTTTGGAGACCACACCCAAGCTCCCATCCTGCCTCCTTTCCTGCTTTTTAAAAATTGATTTCCTTAATTGGCCTTCCTGTATTTGTCTAAACTCTTGGTTGCCAACAATATAATCCATTTTAGCTATATTGAGAAGGAAGGGAAATATTAGGTTGTGTTGGTTGAGTCTCAAAATCTCTAGCAGAACCAGATCACTGGGCTGCCGGCCACTTATCCAGGAATAGCCAGCATCCTAGCTGCAAGGGAGTCCAGTAGAGTGAGTTTATGGTTTCCACTTTTACCAGGAGAGACAAACAAACAAAAACAGAAAAGCAAAATCAACATCTTGCTGTGTAGCCTAACTGTCCTAGAACTCACTATGTGTCTTAGTTTGGGTTTCATTGCTATGAAGAGACGCCATGGTCATGGCAACTCTAATAAAGAAACATTTAATTGGGTGGTTCATTTACAGCTTCAGAGGCTCAGTCCATTATCATCATGATGGGGAGCATGGCATTGTGCAGGCAGACATGATGCTGGTAGCTGAGAATTCTACATCTTGCAGGCAACAGGAAGTCAACTGACAGTCACACTAAGGGAAGCTTGAGCAAAAGAGACCTCAACCCTCCCCCCCCACACACACACACTGTGACACACTTCCTCCAACAAGGCCACACCTCCTAATAGTGACACTCCCTTTCGGGGCCATTTTCTTTCAAACCATCATACTATCTAAACCAGGATGGCCTCAAGCCCAGTACAATTTTTCTGCCTTCTGCTTCCCAACCACTGACATTAGGGTGTGGTCCACCATACCTGGCCCAGGAGACTCTTGGTGTGGAGGGAGGAGAGCATTCACCTATGTGCAGGAGCATATGTGTTTTTTGAGACAGGGTCTTCTACTGAGATCTCATATTAAAGACTCACTAGACTAGGCTGGCTGGCCATTGAGCCACACAGATTTTTCTGTATCCACCCCCCCCCACTGCTGGGATTCCAAGCAAATGCCAAAATGCCTAGTCTTTTACATGTGTGCTGGAGATCAAACTCAAGGCCTCTTGCTTGCATAACATACACTTTGCTCACTGAGCCATCTCCTTATCCCCAAGAGACTCTTAAGTTGGACAGCTCCCCAGATTTGTTGGTAGTCAGCAGGTACAATCAAAGCACAAGAAATGATGTGTTAGCCTCCCTAAGTATGTTATGATGTAAACCATTCAACCTGGAAAAGCCCACTCACAGTTTGGCACTAGTTCATCCTCACAGAAACCCAGTCTTCTTGTTGGGAGTCTTCCCTATAGCCAGGGCCATTCCTTCTATATTCACAAGACTATGCGATTCACCCCACCTAAGCTGCCCTTTATCGCTGAATTTCCACTCTAATACCTATTCCTTTGCATCATCTGGTTTATTGTTCAAGTCTCACCTTAGGAACTCCATCCTGAGGAATGTCATCAATGTGCTCTCTAGAAAAGAAGCCAGCATAAAAGCTGTTGCCTATAGTGCCCATCAAGTCCACTGGGTACATTCCCAGAATTCATCAAATGTGTGTAATGCTTGTAGAAGCATGGGCTGTTTAAAGTTCATTATCTCTGCGGCAGTCTGAATGAGAAATATCTCTCACAGTCTAGGGCATTTGAATACTTGGTCCCCAGCTGGTGGTGCTGTTTGGACAGTTCAGGGGGTATGCCCTTTCTGGGGGAAGTATGTCACTGAAGGATGCCATTCCTAGTTTGCTCTCTTCTCCCTGCTACAGTTTGCAAAATGAATCCTCAGCTGTTGGTGTGGCCACATCTGCTGCCTGCTGCCCATTCCCTGATGTGGTGGCTTTCTGGAACCCTAAGCACAGGTAAACTCTTCCAGAAGTTGTGTTGGTCATGAGTTTTATCACAGCAAGAAAAAGGTAGTTAACATATCTTACTTCTTTGCTTGGGTTTTCTGTGAAGGATCACTCCAAAACATGCTGCAGCCGGTGTCAGGGTTAAGGTGAACTAAAGGCAGTGGAGGCTCATGGGTGTAAGAAAGTTCCACACCCTTTTTGACTGCCTTAGAGAACAGTGTGGGAAGCCCCATAAGGAGGCTACCCCACTTCTGTATGCCAGGGAACAAAAGTCTACAGTTCTCATTGGAGACAAGACCAGTACCAGGATGTGACTATAACAACAGACCTTAATGCCCTTATCCTCCAAATCTTCGCTCACTGTCTTAGTTACTTTTCTATGACTGTGAGGAGACACCATGACCAAGACAACTTATAGAAGAAAGCATGTAAATTAGAGCTCCATGACCATCATGGTGGAAAGCATGGTGGCAGGCAGGCAGGTGTGGTGCTTGGGCAGTAGCTAAGAGTTTACATCTAATCAAAAAGCATGAGACAGAGAAGAGAGGAAGGGAGGGAAGGAGGAGGGAAGAAGGGAAGGAGGGAGGGAGAGAGTCAGAGAGAGAGAGAGAGAACCAGAGAGAGATCCTTATTCAAACTACCACAAAATTATTTCATTTCTAAGTTTTCTTGCAAGATTGACACCCAGGTAACTCCTCTATGCTGGCTGAGTGAATGAGGCTCCATCTCTAGTTCCTTGTTACTAGTTTCCCAGTGTGTGTATGTGTGAGAGAAAGGGGTGTGGAGGGAGGGAGGGAGGGAGAGAAAGGGGGAGGGGGAGGGAAAAAGAACTGTTATTTTGCACCTAACTAAAGTAACTCATTCTGCTTTTCTCAGTCCAGACAAAGCCTCCCATAAACTGATTATAAAAACTAAATTCTGATTCTGACCAACCAATTTTAATGAGCCTTAGTGCTTACAAATATTAGCAAAGAGGTGTAATATGAGTAATATTGAAGTGTGTGCACCTCTTCCACTAAAAAAAAATAGCCAAATGCTGGCACTGCCCAAGATACAGGCACACAGTATCATATCTTTGTCTTTCTTTGTTTGCCTTGAGAGAGCATCTCATGTATCCCAGACTGATCTACAACTCGATGTTGTAGCTAGGGATGCCCTTGGTCCTCCTATCTCCTGCTCACCACACTTGGTTTCTGTGGTACTGAGGTGACACCCAGGGCTTACTGCATGCTAAGCAGGCACTCTCTCACCTGAGCTACATCCCCAGTGCAGCATCTTAATGTCATCTAGTTATCACACCACATGTATTTAAAGCCTGTCTCCCCTGCAGGATTTTAAGTGCTGAGAGGGAAGGAAGTGCACCTCTCCTATTATCCATGTTTGCCCTGGTCCCAGCCTCAGGGTAGCACTTCCTCATTAATTAACTACTAGATGATACAGAGTTGAGTACAGCTGTCCTGGAAGGATGTCAGGAAGCACTTTGGATTTCTGGCTCAGCAAGCAATGGTCACTACATTCTTGGCTATTGGAAATGTTCCCCCAATAGGGCTGGCATCCATGGCATGAGGGGATGACCATGCTAGCAGGAAGAATCCCATACCAGGAGCTCCAGGAGAAGTCTTGCTTAGAGAACACAAAGAGGTAGCTACCATCTGTCTGCTGGATGCAGACAGAGGCTGAAGGATGGGTGAGAGGTGCTGCCAGAGTTAGGATTCCCTGGGAGAATAAAGCCAAGATAATGGATGTGTATTTAAAGAGGATTCATTAGATCTCCTTTCATGATACACACAGGTAGTTTGAGCCTAACAATGGCTGTCTCACATCCAAGAGGAACCAGAACTTGCTGGTTCCTCTGCTCACAAGGCTGGAAAGCTCAGCAGCCCCAATCTGTCCCTGAAAGCCTAAAGGATACCTGGAGACCTACTGGCCTTGAGTCTGTGTTAGAATCCCGAAGAGGCCCAGTTCTAACATCAGTGAAAGAATGCCACGGCAACAGGATAGATGGGCTTGCCAAGAGAGAAGGCAAGCAGGCAAAAAGCCAAATTTCCATATTCCACATCCTGTTTTTATCTGGGCTGCCACCAGAAGGCACCACCCACATTTAGGATGGGGCTTCCTGCTCCAAACCACCTGATCAAGAAAGGACCCCACAGGAGGTCACAGCAGCCTGCTCCATAGTAGATTCCTGGTCCAGTCAAACTGACAACCAAGATTAGCCAGGGTGCTCCACAGTGCACCAGCCCTGTTCGGTGGCAACAGTGGGTTGCTGGCAGGAGCCTGACACACAGTGGGTGTGAGACGGGGTGGACGGGTGGGAAAAGCTCTTCAGCTTTACTCCTAGGGGAGGAAAACTGTTCTCAATTTTAAGTCTTGCTTTATTTTCTGGGCTCCTTCATGTTGGCTCTAAGGAAGAGTTTCCTTGCTTAATCTCAATCTGTCCCTCCCTCCCTCTCTCCCTCCGCCCTCCAAGCCTCCTTCCCTCTCCTTTTGCTTCAACAGATCAACATGCCCAAGTCTCCCTCATTTTAAGACATCTCCCCTTACCCAACCTTATTATCCCCCATCAATGATATTCTAGAAAGGACCCACCCCCACCGCCAGCCCACTCTCCATAGCCCCTGGTCTTGTCTTCTATCAATTAGTGCATGGCATGACTTCTCTGGCCCAAAGTTATTCATGAGCCTAAGTCAGTCATTCAGTCCCCCTTTGTGATCTCTAATCTGCTAAGAACTTATTAAAACCAATAGATTTTCTTTTCAAAGAAAACATACTCTCATAGCCATATAATAGTTGCATATAATTTCAAGGATGCACCTCCTGACACTCTCAATCTACGTCAATAGTCCTTCCCCAGAGTATGACATCCAGTGATCTGGGGGCATAGGGGTGGGACAAGAGTGTACATAGGTGCCAGAGCATGTGGGTGGAAACCGGAAGCCAACCTCAAAAGTTGTGTTTTTCTTCGGCAGCCATTCATCTTGTCTTGTGAGGCAGTGGGACCTGGTTCTCAAGGAGTAGGCTAGGCACATTGGCCTCTGCCTAGTGATGTGCTTGTCTGCACTTCCCCCGCTCTGGCTTTTCACATAGGCACTGAGAATGGAGCTCAGGTCCTCAGGGTTGGATGGCAAGTACTTTAGCTAGTGAGTCATTGACCCTCACCCACCCTTAAAGCTTCACCTTAATTTCTTGTTTCAGTGTGTAAGTAAAATAACTTTCATGTGTGTGTGCGTGTGCCTGTGTGTATGCCTATGTGTGTGTGTCTGTGTGTCTGTGTGTCTGTGTGTCTGTGTGTCTGTGTGTGTCTGTGTATTTGATCCTGGTGTGTGTGTGTGTGTGTGTGTGTGTGTGTGTGCATTTAAGCCTGGTGTGTGTGTGCATGTTTGGCACAGAATAGAGCCTGATTGCAGATTTCTCTGTGTGTTTGATTTTTTATGCTTTGACAACTTTATGCAAGCACATAGTGATTTTGGATCTTCCATCCCACATAGCCCTGTTACTCCTCACCTCCCACCAAAGCTCCTCTTCCCCAAGTACCCCTGACTTTCAAGCCATTTGTTTTGTTTTGTCTTCTGAATCTAATTAATGTTACTTGCTTGAGGCTTGGGGTGTGGTTACTGGGACATGGGGGAAATTTCCAAGGGCTATGAAGGAAATGACCCCCCACCTCCACCCAGCCATTATCTGCCTGTGACCCCAAAGGTCTCCTAACCAGCTTTGATGAAGAACTGGGCCTGCAGACCAAACTGCTTACTGTAAACCCGGGCTCCAGCCTTCCAAGTCACTGGAGCTTACACATTGCTCTGTCCCTCAATTCCTAAAGCATAAAAAGATAAGGACTGTAGAGGGCACTGAGAAGCCAGGGGTATTATCCACACAGGCTAGCCTCTTCAACAGAAGGGATGTATACCTGTTTTCTACCAGAGGCTAAGAGTGGATGTTGTTATTAACCTGGTGATTTGTGCTGTCTGTAGGGCCAGGCCATGCCCGAATCCCTCAGATTGTTTATCTCAAATTCTTCCTCTCTAGACTTTTGTCTTCAACTTTGTTTCTTAGTCAATAGAACCCATCCTTAGGGGAGATGTCACATGTACTGGGAGCCATTAAGCTATAGATAGAACCCATTCTTGCAGAAGAGGTCACATGTACTTTGCAAGATGTCACCATGCCTTAAGCTTTATTGTGATAATTGTCACCAGAAAACCTTTTTCCCAAAGTTGTGCTGCACTTAAATATGTCTAAAGTAACCTGCCTGATGTCAGACTCTAGAAGTTTGAACCAACACTGCCTAACTAAATTGTGCTGAACCAGATTTCCTTCTTGCCTCACATGGGTCATTTCTCTGCTGCCTTGGTGTTTATGGGGACCGCCACAAATAATGGCACCCAACACAGTATGCCGATGCAAACTGGGCAGATGTGGGTCTCACATTGAGCAGCTGCGGTGAAAGTATTAGACTCTAAGGAGCTTCATCATGTTTTTGGTTATTTTAACTTCATTATTTGCTCTCACCAACCTCATTAATTCTAGATCTAAAGTGGTTCCATATTTGACTTACAGATGTGCCTTGTGGGCTACATGTTATACCTTTTAAAAGCAAAATTTATTGATTACTTTGTAAATATTCTTGTTGCTGTGATAAACCTGACCTGAACAACTTAGAAGGTTTAGCTCATGGTTTCGTGGGTTTCAGTGCACAGTTCTTGCCTTTCTTGTTTCTGTCCCTGTGGTGAGGCAGCACATATAGTAATCAGAGCGTGTGATGCTGGTGTGATACCTCATGGAGCAGAGTAAGGAGAAAGGTGTTGGAGAAAGAGGGGGAGCTCCCTGAACAGGATGCAGGCACCTCAGGTCCTTCACTGGGGTCTGCACTGCTCTGGAGAGATAGAAGTAAATGTCAGTCAGTAAAAGTGCTTGCCTGGCAAGCATGAGGCCTGAGTTCAATCTCCAATACCAAGAGGGAAAAAGCCTGACATGGTGTCGAGCTGTTGTAATCCTAGTGGGGGAAGGAGGAGACAGGTGGATCGCCATTCAGTAGTCACCAGGCTAGCCCACTTGGCAAACTCCAGGCCAGTGAAACACCTGGCTCAAGAAAAAGGAAAAGTAAAAGGTACCTGAGGAAAGACCCCCCCCCCAAGGTTATCCTCCAGCCTCCACATGCGCTCTCATCCCCCACACACGTGCTCATGCACACATGAACATGCACACAAGGATTCATGTACACATAGAGAACACAGATTAATATTCAAGTAAAGACCATGCCTATTAAATGAACATGATAAATACCAACTCATTCTCTCACTGGATTGCCTGGCCTTTGGAGACATTTTCACTGTTCATCAATGGCTCTCCAGGATGTGCTTGCTGCTGCCCTGGTACCAACCCAAAGCAAGTTTGTTTTCTTCTCAGATGTGCTCTGGTAGCAATGGCAGCTCCAGATAAAATCATGACAGAGGTTGTGTTTCTTCTATCTTTCCTGTCACCGTCACTGGTGGCCTTTAGTCCCTGCATTCTGCTCAGGGCCTTCCCACTTCCCTCTGGAGGAAGTCCTCAATCAGCATGGCCTGTCCTCTGTTCTGGGAAACACCTCCACCCTGTCAGAATCAAGGTATTCTAAAGACAGACCCTTTGCTTATCACACTAATGAAACAACGAGCTCCAAGAAGTCAGAATCTCCCATTGGGAGAAAGAAAATGCTGGGGTCCCAGTGCCAGCCGTAGGAGAAGTTGTCTCTCAGAAAGAGATTTCACCCAGTTCTAACAGACCACCTAGAGCCTGAGTGGTCAGTAATAGGCAGGACTACACCTTGACCAGTGCTTCTTAGCTACGCAGACATCTAGTCCTCCACTTAAATGTAACCTTCAGGTAAGGACCCCAAAGATGGGCATGGGGAGGCCATTGAACCTCTGTCCCTCTTCCTTGTGTGGCCACATGGATAACTTTTGTCCTCTGTTTCTCACTGTCACTGTGTGATTACTTGGCCTATTGAGGAAGTGGCTGACCTTGGCTTGGGGGGCTGCAGGCCCAGACTATGGGCCAGACAGCTCCAAAGTAACACTGTTAGTATGTTATTTTCTTTCACCTCAGATGATTTTTTTTTTAATTTTTGTATTGTATCTTCTGGCAGTTTAAAGGAGAATGTTCCCCATAAGCTTATATATTTGGATGCTTGTTTCCCAATTGGTGAAACTGTTTGGGAAAGATTAAGGGGTGTGGCCTTGTTGGAAATGTGTCACTGGGTGTGGGCTTGGAGGTTCAAAAGCCCAAGTCATTCCAAATTCTCTCTCTCTCTCTCTCTCTCTCTCTCTCTCTCTCTCTCTCTCTCTCTCTCTGTGTGTGTGTGTGTGTGTGTGTTGTTGTTGTTGTTGTTGTTGTCTCAATAAGTAAGCTCCTAGCTACTCTGTTCCAGCACCATGCCTGTCTGTTTGCTGCAATGTCCCCATGATGGTGGACATGATATTAGAAAGGTACTAAGATACAGTGTGTGTGTCTGTGTGTGTGTGTGTGTGTGTGTGTGTGTGTTGTTGTTGTTGTTGTTGTTGTTGTTGTCTCAATAAGTAAGCTCCTAGCTACTCTGTTCCAGCACCGTGCCTGTCTGTTTGCTGCAATGTCCCCATGATAGTGGACATGATATTAGAAAGGTACTAAGACACAGTGTGTGTGTGTGTGTGTGTGTGTGTGTGTGTGTGTGTGTGTGTACACCTCTGTGCTGTGGACATGTGGAGGTAAGCAGACAACTTGCAGAATTCATTTCTCTCCTTCCAGGGATCAAACTCAAGTCTTCAGACTTGGCAATGATCTCCTTTTACTGCACCATCTCACAGGCCCTCACCTCGGATTATGTCTGAGTTTAGCATCAAGACCTTTAGAGAAAATGCCTTACTTTCAAGATGTGGCTCTAACGGTGGAAATATCAGTGGGTTTGGCAGGCCAGGGAAGGAGATATTTTTAGATCAAGCCCTGCCAAGTGCCTGTGGCCTTCAGGTCCTGCCAGTCACCTGCCATGTGCCGAACACCAGCAAGGGATGTTTTCATTTCCTATTTGCTGCCATAGCACATTACCACATATTTAGCAGCTTAAATCCATATACATCTGTGATAGCATATTTCTGGAGGGCAGAAGTCTGGGGACAGTGGGGTCCCCTGCTTAGGGCTCTCACAGGTCTGCACTCCTATGGGAAAGCTCTGGAGATGGTCTACTTCTAAGGTCATTGGTCACAGGCTGAATTCCATCTGAATGGTTGTAGGACTGAAGTCCACTTTGGAGCTGAGGGTTGGTCTCCTCCATTCCTACAGGCTGCCCAGTTGCCTCTCATGCATTCCCAGTGAGCTCTGAAACCAGAGCTCAGTGAGAGTCACTCACTCTAAACTCCTCTGGCCCGTTTTGCTAAACCTCTCTAACTCCAGTCACAGTTCTCTGCTTCTTGGGTCTTGTTTTCTTTTTTGAGAGTGTCTGGAGTGGATCTATGTTCTCATGCATGCATTACACCACAGCCTACATTCTCTGCTTTGGGGAGCTCCTGCAGTTCTTCTGACCCAGTAGGACAATCTTCTTAAGATCTTCTTAAGACCTTGACCACACTGCAAAATGTTTAGCATGTAATACAACATGTATTAAAACATGTACATATTTGAGGGTACCCTCTGCCTACCACATCCAGCAAGGAGGCAGAATGATGGGATAGATTGCACTGCTGCTCTGCCACTGTAACTGTGGGCAAAGCTGTTAACTGCACAAGTTCCAATTTCTGTCTCTATTGAAGAGGAATGGGAGCCAGGACTTCACACCCTTGTCATAAGACAATCTTACAGCTTATATAAACTTAGAAATGCAAAAAGGGGCCATCACTTAACAGACACGGATGTCAATGTTGCTGCTCTGTGCCACAGGGTACTAGGGGCACTCTTTGTGTTGTGTGTGCTCCCTCTCTGACACCTTGGAGAATTCTCTAGCAGAAGGAAGAAGCTATAGCAGAGCTGGTTAATGACTTGGGCTCTGGAGCCAGTTGCTTGTATCCTAATTTCTCTATTTTTTGTGGCCCTGGGCAAATTATTAAGCTGTGTTTTAGGTTCATCATCCATTTAAAAAAAGGATTAATGTCACCTGTTGGTAATATAGCTCAGGTGGTACAGTTTGTAAATTTTGTGCCAATCCCTGGGACCAATCCCCAGCACTACATAAATTAAGTGTTGTGATCCATGCCTATAATTTCAGAACTTGGGGGTATGAGTAGGAGGATGTTTAGTGAGCTTGAGGAAAGTCTGTGGTCAGTGAATGAATGAACGAAAAAATGAATGAATGAATGAATGAATGAGTGATTTGATACATAAATCAATACATGAAAAAGGAAGAAGAATAACATCTACCCCATAGCTGTCACAAGGAGTAAATGCACTTCTGTATGCAAAGAGCTGCTGCAATTGCCTTCATCCACCTCCTGGTCAAAACCATATTGCTACCTCCCACTGGTCCTTCACGGACCTCCATACCGTTAACACTTCTTGTCTGTGTTAGCCGGGTGTATTGTCCTCCCGTGATAGACGGAAAGTCCACCAGGGATGCTAGGTGGAAAGGAGTTGCTTACAATCCCCTGTTGCTTTACTTAAGTCCTGAAGAATGAATTTCATAAGCACATGGACTTGCTGAGGATGAAGGTGTCTCCTTGGGATGCCATGCTCCCTGCTCGTTCCTTCCCCGGGGGAGCAGCCTGAGGTCTGACAGTATCGTGTTGCGGTGGATGTGGAGAAGTGGAGAAGCCCAGACCTGTAAATGGATATGGTCTCCATGGAGTGCAGTGCAGGCAGGAGCTATTAAAGTCGACAACCAGCACATCTCCTGACCCAGCAGTTTCACTTCTCAGAGTACACTTTAGACAGGTCTGTCCAAGAAGTCAGGGGGAAGGAAGAATGGCCACAGCCACGTTCTCCATGATCATAAAAATGGAGAGGCCTAAATCCCCACGGAGGTAGAAAGATGCAACAAAAAGCAAATATGGAACTTGTGTCTGTTTTCAAAATTCTCATTGTTTTTTTTTTATAATTTTCTTTGTCCTTCATAAGGTGTTAAAAAATCTCTCTGTGTGTGCAAGCACACTCATACACGTGTGTGTGTGTGTGTGTGTGTGTGTGTGTGTGTGTGTGTGTGTGTGTGTGTGTGTTGTGGATACATGCAAGCTTACTTGCACATGTGGGAATGCATGGAGGTTGGATGTCGACATCAGATCTCTTCCCTACCTTGGTTTTTAAGACTGGGTATTTCATTGACTGTGAAGCTTGCTGCCTAGCCTAGCCTAGCTGGTCACTCAGGGAGCTCCAGGAAGCCACCTGTCTCCATCCCCCAGTCCTTGGAAGCATGCTACTATGCCTGGCTTTCTACACAGGTGCAGAGGATCCAAACTCAAGTTCTTTCCCCAGCAAGCCAACTCTGTAGCCCACGTACTTTACAGTTTTTTAAATAAGAACAGCAAACTTGCTGTGTTTTGCAAGCCCTATTTTACATTTAATTTTCACAACAACAATGTTCAACAATGTGGGTGCTGTTATAATCCTTTTTATCAAGGAGGAAAGTGGAGCACAGAGAAGATAAGTAACTTTCCCACCGTCACCAGTGGCTTTGGGATTTGAACCCAGGCAGTCTGCATTATGCAAGTGGGGTTAATCACTGTGCTATATAGCTGTTTCTTTTCTGGAATGTTCATGAGATAGCCGTATAGACCATATAGAGATCAAGTCTTAACATGTAAAAGTAATAGTCAGAGAACTTGATCATAAAGTTTAAGCCAGTTTAGAACAGTGTGCAGCTTCCTACTTGCTGAAGTTGTCAGCCCATGATGTGAGAGACTCTCCATCAGGGGATCACCTCAATCAAAATGGCCTGTGAACACAGCTGTGGAACATTTTCCTGATTGCTGATTGGCCTGGGAAGGCAGTGCCACCCCTGGGGCAGGTGATCTTGGACTGTATGAGAAAACTCTCTGAGAAAACTGTCAGGGGCCAGCCAGTAAGCAGTGTTCCTCTGTGATTTTTGCTTCAGTCCTTGAGTTCCTGTCTTGAATTATCCCAATGATGAACCATAATGTGAAAGTATGAGCCAAGGCAGCCATAACAGCCGAACATGTGCTTGTCTGACCTTGTCTTAGTCACTAGGAGGTTAGATGCCTGTCTTGTGGCAAGGAATCAATCAAAAGTTAGCTGGTGGCGCTAGGCTTTACAGCTCTGGGTGTGCTTTACGGACAAGTGCACAGCCATGACGCACAGAGTATAACAACCACCCTGGGAGGGCCTATGGGCCATAACAACCAGTTGACCAATCAACAGGGCAAACCCTCCAAGCCTGGAGGCACACCAATCCTGAGCCTGTGCATACCCCTAGACACTCCCCTTACGCTGCCCTATAAGATCTCTATGCAGATGCTTCGAGCTGTCTTTCCTAGCCATCTGCCATGGTGGGTCGATGAAAGACCTGAGCTAACGTGGGGTTAGCTCGTTAAACAACTATAATAAAGCCTCATGCTGTTTGCATAAAAAAATAAATAAAATAAAAAAGAAAGTATGAGCCAAATAAACCATTTCTCCCCAGTTGCATTTGATCAGAGTTTTATCACAGCAACAGAAAGCAAACCCAGACAGCTGCCACAAAAAGATGGAGTTGCCCATCATGTTCACTTCAGTGTCAGTCCCTTTGTGTTTCAGGTCCAGTGGGCACCTTACACATGCCGAGACCACATTAAGAACTGGTATGCCTTGATAGCCTTCATGTGTTGCTTTCCCTGGTCTGACTGCAATTGGGAAAACCCCTAAGGTATGCGTTTAGGCTCCCTCCTCCCCCTTGCCAGACTCTGTGACCCCAGGACACTGGCTGGGTAGGTGCAAGAAGCTCAAGTGTCTTCAAGTAGACTTTGAGATCTGTCAGGCTAAGTAACAGAGCTGGGGATTCCTGGAAGAGCAATGAGAAACCTTAAAATTAAGAAACAACTCCTGGAACTGAAATGCATACAGCAACACCACAAAAATACAGGATTAGCAAGCAAAAGTCATTCATTTTAAAGTAACTCCACTTTGCAACATGTGTGCAATTAGGTCCAAGAGGAAAATTACAATGTTGTTTATAATTACTCAGAACCTTAAGGTATAAACGCAATAAAGTGATACAGACAATAAAATCAAAATTGTAAAATACTGGTGAGAGCTAAATGGAGATGTATACTATGTTTATGAAACAAAACAACTTGTTTCCACAGATAAAAATATAAACTCAAATGAAATCTAACACGTATACAAAACTTGACTCCTAAGGAATCATGGTTTAAGTCTAAGATATAAAGTGGTAAAAAAAAAATTAAGAAAATGTAAGAGAAAAAGTGTCATGGCCTCCTGGGAGCTGAAGCTTCCTGAACATACCTTCTAAGACACAATCCCTAGGAGGAAGCATGGAAGTTGGACTTCATCAAACATTAAAATCTCACTTTTCTGGAAGAATCAGTTAAGAAGCTAAAAAATGGTTACAGCCTGTGAGAAAACACAAAACACAACCATGTAAAGTAATTTTAAAACTTAAGTGACTCCCCAAATTCCAGGGCCATGGAGATGGCTCTGTGGGTAAAGGCACTTGTTGCCATGCCTGGAGACCTGAGGTCCAGGTCCCAAATGGGTAGAAGAACTGACTCCTGCAAATTGACCTCTGATCTTCACATATATACTGTGGCATACACATACGCATGTACATGCATGTGGGCCCCAAATAAAAATATATTAAAAAAAATCCCATTAGGAAATGGGTCCAAGATACAAAGAGACACAGGAAACCTAGATAAACATATAAAAAGAGGTGCAGTGTCTCTGGCCATGAGAGAAATGCAAAATAAAGACACAATGAGTAGCTATTAATATGTCTCAAAAATTTTCAGATCTGGTAAATGTTGGCATGGTTGTGTGTTCCTTGTGAGTTTCTGGTGGGACTCTAGAATGATACAGCAATTTGGAACACATTTAGCAGCTTCTTTTTTTAGATTTATTTACTTTATTTTATGTGTAAAAATGTTTTGCCTGCATGGATATATTGCATCAGCCCATGCCTAAGTGCCTCAGGAGGTCAAAAGAGGGCATTATATCCCCCAGAAATGGAGTTACAGATGGTTGTGAGCTGCCAAGTGGGTGCCAGGTTTGGGTCCTCCCCAAGAGCAGAAAGTGCTCTTAACAACTGAGCTATCCAGCCCCTGACAGTTCCTTACAGTGTTAGACACACAGGGTCCACATAGATGACTCAGCATGTGAAAGTGCTTGATGTGCAAGCCTGAGGGCCTGTGTTCCATCCCTGGAACTCAAGGTGGGAGATGGAAGGAAAGAACCACAAAGCTGTGCTGAGACCCCCACATGCACACCATAGCACGCACACATGCACACACACAGTAATAGTAATATAATTTTTAAAGTTTTTAAAAATGTACATGTACCCTGTGTCCCAGCTATTGTTTTCTTGTGCATTTCTATTAAATGTGAAAGTACATGCTTGTGTGAATCCTATTCATGAACCCTCATAGCAGCTTTATTTGTAATAGCTCCAAGCTGGATAAAACGACCACATGACCACAGGAGGGAATTAACATTGATATATTCAACCACTTGGCTCTCCAGGACATTATGTGAAGAGAAAAAAAATTCCAAACAAGAAAGGTTAAATACTACATAATGTCATTCTATGAAATATCTCAAAATGACAAAATAATAAAGATTGTCAACAGGTCAGTGGTATCCAGGGTTTATGGTTGGGAACAATGTGACCAGCGCGAGAGTTAAGGGGTCAAGTTGGGGAATGAGGATACAGAAGTACAATATTAGAATTCTTGGTGATGACAGAATGAGTCCCAATCCCGACCATGATGGTGATGGTGTTAGTGCCTACACAGGATGGAATTCCAGAGTATGTCCCATTGGAAGAATGACAATGATTGCAAGTTGTAAAGATAACTCTTTCCACCAGCCACCTGAGTTCCACCACCACGTTAGGACCTCCAAAAACAGACAGAGTCTTATATTATTTACAATGCTGCTGGTCAATGACTAGGATTTCTTATTTGCTAGGTCTGTCTTAAGTATCAACCATAACCATTAATCTATATATTTTATAAAGACTTATACTATAGAGGACGCCAGCAGCATGCATCCTCTCTTTCCTGGGATCACATGGCAATTCTCTTTCCTACATTTCCCAGAATCCTCCTTTTCTCCTAGTCCCGCCTAACTTGCTTCCCTACTGGCCAACAGTGCTTTATTTATCAACCAATAAGACAAACTTATATACAGAAGGACCTCCCCCATCAGCATGTGAACACTAGTGCAGTCTGAATGTGGTGTAGTTTAGTGACGCTGTCAGTTTCCTCTGCTCCCTTTGGAAGCTGCTCAAGCACAGACAAGACATGGGGACATAATTTTAGCAGCTTCTAGCAAGGCTAAGTCTATTTCAAGATACAAGAGCTTTCAAAACTTTAAGGTAACTTATTTATAAAAATTTGAGGGCAGTGACATGACAATATATGGTGATTAAAATGAGTAAGATGTCTTCATGGACCAGTTCTAGCTTACTAGAGTTTCTCCATGTTATCAACATGCACAATGAACAGAATGGAACGAGCAACTCTTGAATAAATGGAAATCTTGTGTGGACCTAGGTCTTCATGTTCAGGTGACCCCTTCTCTAAGCCTTGTGACCATGGCCCCAGGCTGATCAGGGATGCTGTTTCTTGTCACAGGGAGACAAGTGCCAGTGCCTTCCTGGTGGGGTATCAATCAGGCACAGCAGGTCCAGGTTTGACAGAAAACAAGCTCTTTCCAGGGTTCAATTCTGACCTGGACTGGTTATATGGCTCTAGGGACATTGTACTCCTTCTTTTGACATAAATTGGCTGCTCCAGCAAGCTGCCTGGAACTCTGAATTTATTTCCCTCTCAAGAGCCCCTCAGGTTTGAGTTTGGATTCCTTCCTCATTGTGTGAACTTGGGATAAGTTGTGTCGCCACACTGGAGAATCTGTCCTTGTATCTATAAACTGGACATCCATATCCTCTTTGCTTGCCAGACTAATACCACACAGAAGTGTGGATTAGTATTCTTCAAGTCACGGTCTCAGGGCTAGGCCTTTTTGCTTCAGGGCACAGGATACACTGTGCTTATTTTCTGTAAGGTGTGCCCTGGGTGCCAATGAAAGTGCTGGCTCTAGCATTCTTCATGAATTTGTTCTTTCTCCTGGCCCTCTTGGCTGACTTCTCCTTTGTATCCAGCTGAAAACAAGTCATATCCGTGTCCAGGGTGATGTCTGAGGGGTTTAGAAACCTGAAAAGAACAGTCAGGAGATTGGCCAGCATAAGGCGCAGCCCGTTGGTAACAAGTCAGGCTGCCAGGATTTCCATTCTAACTCTCTTCTTCATGGAATTAGATGGGTGTCTTACTTAAGGTCTATTCTAACATAGAGATGAGTCAGGCCTGGTGGCACAGGCCTGCCATCCCTTCTTACAAAGCTAAGGTAGAAGGATTGGGAGCTCAAGGCTTTCCTGGGCTACAATGAGTTCTCAGCCAGCCCAAGTAATTTAGTGGAACCTCTCTGAATTTAACAACAAAAAGGCTGGGACATAGTTTCATGGCAGAGTTCTTGCCCAAGCATGAATGAATCTCTGAGTTTGATCTCCAAAGTAAACAAACAAACAAAATTAAGTAAAATGGGGATGAAAGCCTAGGCTCATCGGACTATGCAAGTATTAAAAATGAGTATAAATACTGTATGGAAAGCCCTAAGCATCGTGTTGGGGACAGCGTCATCATTTTGATGTCTGCACAGGTGAGGAAGGGCACAGAGCATTAGCAGATGTTTCTAGATTCCAGACTGCTTCTGCCACCCCCATAGGCCATCTCTGGGAATCACTTTCACAGAAGGGTGAGGCAGCTGTCCTTGACTCAGATCCTGTGGGAAGTATCCTCTAGGGAGAATATGAACTATCTGGGTTACCTGCAACCTCACCAGACACATTCCCTGGAAACTAGGCCCCAGCGATCTAGACCCAGCGGCTTTGTCAGGCCAAGATAACACCCTCTGTGTCCTCAGATGCCCCAAGAGTCGGGTAGATGCCCAGGCATGGTGGGGAGGGAGGAGTGAGCACGCCTGCAATTGGTCATCAGGGCAAACTCACCTGGCACAGACAGGAGAGGAACTCAGTGTCCCTAGTCTGAGAGTGTGGTTTTCTGCTGCCTTATGCTCTGCCCAGATTTCTGAGTCTCACTGAATAGAAGAAACTCAGAAGCCACTGGAAACTGCACAAGACAATCCATCCAAGCCCTTGTTTTTCAATCAGAACACTAAGGCCTATGTCAACTCCCTGGACAGTGCTCTTGCCCTCTGCCCTCTGATCCCCATATCAGTCAGAGACATTTGGGTCAAACTCTGGTTCTGCTGTTTGTGGGAACTATGTATTGCCTCTCTCTGCCTTCACTTTACCAATTTGATATAACTCAAACCTTCAAAACAGCTTGTTGGATGCATCAAAGCAATGCAAGGATGATCAGGGGTTCAGAGAGTTCAGGCAAGCTATTTGCCTACTATAAGCCATATTCCAACTATAGACTCTGTACCGGTAAACTCATGTTACCTTCCCGCCAGCCTCAGGAGGCCAGTGGTACCCCATCTTTACAGGAGATAGAGGCATAGACTAGTTGAGATACTCAGTTCCAGTAGCCTGGATCCTGAGCTAGTGAGGAGCCTTAAAGCCACTGGGGATTCAAGCTGATCGCCTCAGAACTCCTGATAGCATATGGCACACATCAGTAAAATTAGAGAGCAAGGATGCTGCATAGAGAACCTGGAGCAGGGTCCTTTACCAGGACACCCTGGAAGTACAGCCCCTGGAGTCTGTCCTTGCTTTCTTCCTTGTTTGGGACAGGGTCTTGATATAGAAATGAATATTTTTGCATTGGTATGGATTTTTATTTATTGATACAAATTTAAGGTCAATTTTGTTATATGTATATTTCTCATCTTGTTTAGGTATTGTGTTTATACAGATCTTTTAAAATGTAATGCATAATTAAATACAGATTGTATAAAGTTACCTATAATAGTCAAAACTTATAGTTATGTTAGGTTTTCTAGATATACAGACATGTATTTGAGATGGACAGACAGTCTTCAAACCTTTCAAAGACCTTCAGAATATGACATTTAAAATGGTTTAGGGTTTTCTTGACAGTGAGACACAACTGCTCCTGGCAAGAGCAGATACATCTGAGAGAAAGACGGGCATCAAAGAAAGTTTGTTATGGAGTTTGCTTTCAATATGGCGAGACTATCCATTTGGTCAAGAAATGTTTCTTGCCTGAACTGTTTGACTGTATAAATTGGACATGCAGGACCCACAGGAAAGTAACTGCTGAACTTACAAAACAAGATGGACAGTCCTGAAGGGTTCCTGCTTTATGGAAGAGTCTGCCAGACATTCTGTAGGACACAGAGGAAAATGACATACAAACTGCCAATATAGGTGGGCAGTTTAAAATTTCTTGCTTTGCTGAGAAGTCTGCCAGACACATTATGGTCTATGGGCTGAAGATGGATGCCCCAATGTTACAGAGGGACTTTGGGTGACTGTCCAGGCAGCGAGATGTCTCTGTCAATTCTATAGTGTATATATTATTATTCTGTGGTCTTTGATGGAGTTGAAGACAGTTACGGTTACAGTTTTCCTTAGGATTAAAGATAAATTACAAAGAAGACTTTAGACTCACAAAGATAGGATAGATGATGGAATATTTTCTTTAAATCATGCTAAATGTTAATGGACTAAATATTGTGATTATAGTTCTTGCTTAATAACTGTTTTGTTATATATAATTTTACTAAGTTAAAGTTAAAACCCTTCTTTTTATTTAGACACAAAAGAGGAGATGATGGGGAATGTACCTCTGTGTATATGTTTTTTTTTATTGGTTAATGAATAAAACACTGATTGGCCAGGCAGGATGGTAGGTAGGACTAGGAGACAAGGAGGATTGTGGGAAGTATAGGCAGAGAGGAGTTGTCTTGTGATCCCAGGAAGTGACTTGGCTGGGCAGAAACTGCATATAAGCAGGTACAAACAGGAAATATTCCTCTTCTCTTCGGAGATGCTGCGCAGTCGAGATGTAGGATGCAAGAGGAGTAAGAGGTCCCTGAACCTTTCTCCTGTAAGATAAGATCACGTGGAAATACTTAGATTGATATAAATGGGTTAATAATTAGGTCAGATCTAGCCAATAAGAAACCTTAGCCAACGGCCAACAGATTTATAATTAATATAGTGTCTGTGTGCTTATTTGGGGTAGAAAAGGGTGGCAGGACCTTCTGGGCCAGAAAAATTCACATTACAGGGTCTCTTGTTGTTTCCCACTACCGATGCCTGTCTAGCTGGCCTGTGAGCCTCTGGGAATTCTCCCATCTCTGTCTCTCATCACTTTGTATGGGATTACAGAGGGGCACTACCATGTCTGGTTTTGTTGTGGGATCAAATCCAGGTCCTCATGTTTGCACTGCAGGGACTTTGCCCACTGAATCATCTTCCCAGCCCTCGCTTGGCTTTTTGAATATGAGGTCAGCAGTTTGTGGCATCCTGATTCCAGAGACTGCTCTTATGTAGTGGCAGGCATCTTGAAATGCTCAGAACAGACTCAACCAATTATCCTGCCCCAAAGGCCAGCAGACTCCTAATGATAAACTTACTCGTTAAGAAACCTCGTGGGAGGAGCTGGGAAGATGGCTCAGTTAATAAAGTGTTTGAACATGCTTCTCAGGACCAATGGGAGAGGGATCTGGGTGTGGAAGGATGCATTTGTAATCCCAGTGCTAGGGAGGTAGAGACAAGAAGGTACCCTGGGCTTGCTGTCTAGCCAGTCTGCCCTGCTTGGTGAGCTCCAGACCAAGGAGAGACACTGCCTCAAAAAAAAAAAAAGTGGACATCACCTGCAGCATGACACTGAAGGCTGTCCTCACACATAGGGAGCTGTGCACATGCATGCATGTGCACACACGCGCGCACACACACACACACACACACCTATGTTGTGAGGAAACACCTGACACCTATAGACTTAAGGTAAGCCATATACCTCTCTTCATCTGTCTTAGTAAGGAATAAGGGTAAGGAATAAAAGAATAGAATTGCATTAGATCCATATTCTCCAAACTTTGATGCATAGGAAAACATCCATCATTTTGATAATAATGCAGCCTAATGTGTACTAGAAAATAGTACACCAGATTCATGATTAAATGAAAAGTATTTCTCTATTTAAGATGAAACCAAAGTCCCTGGTGTCTCCGATGGGTACTGGTTCCAAGGACCCACACAGATTCCAAGATGAATTGATGTCCAAATCCCTGATGTAAAGTACTATAGTATTTGCATGTAGCCTATATACATTCTCCCATACACTCTGAATCATCTGTGGAGTGCTTGTACCCAACACATTGCAAACATTCATTATCATCATAGTGTATTATTTAGGGAACAATGACAAGAAGAAAATGTGTGTGTGTGTGTGTGTGTGTGTGTGTGTGTGTGTGTGTGTGTGTGTGTGACAGATGTGATTAAAATATTTTCAATGGTTGAATCACAGGTGCAGGATGCAAGGATAGAAAAGGCCAGCTGTGTTTGCTTGTTTTCTTTTAGTAAGTAGAAAATGTTATCTAACAGGACCAAAGATAAGCTAGAGTAATATGATGTAACACATAACATGTTTATCTATTTATCAGTCAACCATATATCCGTAATCAACTATGTATCATATATCAAGCAACCATCCATCTACCATCAATTTCCCCTATATCAGTCAATTCTATCAATCAAATATCCATATCTGCTATCTATCAATCACCTATCATCCATCTACCCACCCATCATCTGCTATAAGTCATCCATCTCCCAATTTTATGGCTTTCAATCATATAACAATCACCTCTCTACCAACTATCTAGCTATCAATCATATATCACTGACCCATTTATCTCTCATCTATATCTATAATCTATCTATATGAAGTGCTTATCTCTATCTATCTATCTATCTATCTATCTATCTATCTATCCATCCATCTTGGTCTTTGTCTCTTTGTCCTGCTTTGACCACAGCTCCTGAAACCCTTGTATGCTCCTAAGTGATAGTGAAAAAATACATTTTTTGTTACACCTACATTTTGGTTTTTAACCCCAGGGCCTGAAACAGAACCAGAGTTATGAAGGTGTTGTTCATCACAATCCATTTTCAACCACACTCAAGTCCAGCCTGGAGAAGGCTCCCTCCTCTACCAGATATTGGTTGGTCCCTTGAGAGCATGCACAGGTCATTATTACTGCTACTTTGCACATGTGCCCCAACTTAACCCTCAGTGAAGCTGTGATGGGAGGTGGGGCCTCTAGAGGGTATTAGATAGAAAGGTCCAATGGGGATAAACAATGTTGATCACAGAGTGTGTTGCTGGATGTCATGCTTACATCTGAAATGTTCCTCTCTGTGCTACCAATACTTCCAGAGCTTGTTCCCCAGCTGATGGCACTATGTTGGGAGACTATGGAGCTTTTAGGAGATGGGAGAGGCTGGAGGAAGTGGGTCACTAGGAAAAGGTTTGGAAGGTTTGACATGCTCTGGTAATTGTCTGGCTCTCCATTCCCTGTGTGCCATGATGTAAAGAGCCCCTGCCACACACTCCCGCCACAGGCTGTACCAGTCTACATTAGCTTCTTGCTATACAACTGTGAGTCCAAATAAATGCTTCCTCCCTTACATTGTCTCAGACTCCAGCTGAAAGGGTGGTTCTTCTCTCTCTCTGCAGCAACATGCTCCCTTGGAACAACATAAGGCCAAAAGGCCATCACAAGAAGCTGGCGTCTAGAACCATATGCCAAACTAATGTCTGTGCCTGATGACTTATCTGGTCTCTAGTATTCTTCTATAACACTGGGAAACAGATCAGCATGGCACCCATCATCTGACACTCTAGACCAGCCCTACACACCTAAAATACTGTGTAGAGTTTAGTAGCAACCACCCCCTCCATTTGTCCCTGCTGCATCCCAAGAAGTTAACTCTCTTGCCAGGCTACTGTTCACATCACCTATTGTTTTTCCTGGAAAATCAGAAATTGGGCTTTTTGTGTGTGTGTGAAGTATCCTAACATGTTAACGTTTTTAACAAATTAGATTTTTTTTTTTTTTTTTTTTTTTTTGGTTTTTCGAGACAGGGTTTCTCTATGTAGCTTTGGAGCCTATCCTGGCACTCGCTCTGGAGACCAGGCTGGCCTTGAACTCACAGAGATCCGCTTGCCTCTGCCTCGTGAGTGCTGGGATTAAAGGTGTGCACCACCATTGCCCAGCACAAATTATATTTTTTTAAAGCGGCAACAACAAAAAGCTATTGTAGCCAAGTAAAGTCCATCTGTAGAACAGGTGTGGCCAGTGGCTTGTGTCTATGTCACAGCTCTGCCACTGAAATCCATGACTGTGTCATGGGAAGACACTGATGTCCCCAGCTTCAGTAGGGCAATGACAATTCCCACATTGTGCAACTGAGTTCGATGGAGTGATGGCAAGGTGCAGCACTGGGCACATAGCTGACACTCAGTAGGTCTAGTTATTATGACAACAAGAACAGTAAGCAGCACCAGGACTCTGGCAGGCAGAAATGGAGCAAGGCAGATGGATCACTGGTAGTTTTTTGGGTTTTATGTGTTTTGTGGACACTGGAGGAAGATAGCCAAAGGTCGGTGGACATGGAGATTGGGAACTGGAGATGTTTCTCTGGAGTGGGGATGACTTCTACTGAGAGTGTCTGCTCATATTTATGTGTGCATTCATATTTATGTGTGTGAATCCCAAGGAAACCTTGGGTGTTGTTTCTCAAGAGACATACACTTTGTTTTCTGAGACAGGGTCTCTCATTGGCCTGGAGCTCACCAAGTAGGCCACACTGGCTGGCCAGAGAGCCCCAGGGATCCTCCTGTCTTTGGTTTCCTTGCACTTGGATTTTAAGTGCATACCACTCCATCTGGCTTCCCTTTATACATGAGTCCATGGATGGAAGTCAGATCCCCATGCTTCCAAGGCAAGCATCACTGACTGAGTCACCTGCATAGCCCCAGAAGTGAGCTTTAAAAACAGCTTTATGAAGATTCATTTTTTCTTTTGACTGTGTGTGTGTGTGTGTGTGTGTGTGTGTGTGTGTGTGTGTGTGTGTGCATGTGTGTGAGTGTGTAGACACACACACATACATGAGTACAGGTACTCACAGAGGCTAGAAGTGGGTACCAGAGCCTTTGGAGCTGTATTTCCCAGCAGTTGTGAACCATCCAACATATGTGCTGGGAACCAAACTCAGGACCTTTGTAAGACCAGCACACAGTCTTCATCACTGAACCACTCTCTAGCTCCCTTAAAAATTCTTCTAATGTACTTTTGTAAGTTCTACATGTTCACAGGCTTCTGGCCACCACTGCCATGATGGATGCTTGGCATTGCTTTCTGGACATTCCTTGAACTGTCACTTTTCTGTTGAGAAATGATGAGATAAAGTCAGACTAGTACTGGTTATTTTTTATATAGGCCATTTTTAAAACATTTTATTTTTAGTGTGCATATATATTTGTGTGTGGCATGTGTACATATAAGTGTGCAAGTATGCATGTCTATGCTCACTGTCAGAGGCCAGAGGAGGACTTTGCATGTCCTGCTCCATCACTTGATACCCTATTCTCTTGAGCCAGATAGCCAGCAAGCTCTGTTCTCCACCCCTACCCACAACACACCACCCCTGTAATACAACAATAAAGTTATAGACTCCAGTGTAGCCACAGCAGCCTTTTTACATAGGTGCTGGAGATCTGAACTCAGATCCTCATGATTACACAACAAGTGCTTTTACCCATGAAGCCATCCCCCCCCACCATGTATGCATGCATAAGTATGAGTGTGGTGTATGTGTACATGGTATATGTGAGTGTGTGTGCCTCTCTGTGGGCTGCTCTATCACTCTAGAGACAATGTCTCCCACTAACCCTAAAGCTAACCTGACAGTCAGCTAACTAACCTCAGTGATCCTCCTTTCTCTGCCCCCCACCACACTGGGGGGACCATTGCGTGGATGGTATGTAGGTGCTGCTATCCAAAGTCAGGACCTTGTGTCTACCAAGCAAAGCTCTTACTCTCTGGGCATCTCCTCAGCCTCCAGACACTGTTGTCTGCCATCATGAACATGGAGCCAGGAGCTTGGTTGATGTCCACCAGCACTTTCTGAGTCTTCTGTCAATCGATAGAGTCTTGGTCTCATTTATGGAACAAAAACGTCCTCCAGTTAGGGGAAGTTGGCTGCTCCTATGGTTCTACATTCTCTCTGTGTCTTTGGCTGAATCACAACTATATTTGGACCTGGGTTTATTATTTGTAAGACAATTACTGGATTTTGATTCACTATCTAGGGTTGCCATGACAGAGGACTACAGGCTGGGAGTCTGAAACAACAGGAATGTATTTCTTCACCGTTCTGAAGGCTGTAAGACAAAGCCCACAGGGTCAGCAAGCCTCCCCCAAGGCCTCTCCTTGGCTCTCCTGAGTATCCAATTGTCTGTGTCCAAGTGCTTTTTTATACAGATATTATTCATTTTGCATTAGGGTCACACATGACTCATCTCAACTTAATCACCTACTTACAAATCCTGATTTGAGTACAGTCACATTCTGAGCTATGGGGGAAAGAGGGCCACAACTCGAGTCACAGTTCATGTGACAGACCAGTATCTTCCAGCGTTTGGGTGGGGGTGGCTTCATGTCAAATGCAGCAGACCATGAAGAACTATCAGGCATTCTGAGTACATGAAGAAAAGACAGTTCAGTTTAGTGCTAATGTGACTTTGGTTTTTGTTGTTTTGTTTTATTTTGATAAGGCTTTTGTTGATTCAGGATCTCATCATGGAGCCTATGCTGGCCTCTAACTTCCAAATATCCTGCCCAAGTTTCCCGAGTACTGGAATTACAGGTGTGTACCTCTATATCTGGTATGCCTTTAGCATACATTTGACACATTTCAGTGAAAAGGGAGAGTAGGACCCTGGCAGAGGTTCAGCAAGTAACGTCGCCTACAGCTGTGTAACAAAGTCACCCTCAAATTCAGTGGCATCAAAAAACTACTCATGTCTTAGGCAAGTGTCCACAGTTCAGAAACCCAGGGGCATCTTAGATGAGTGCTTCTGATTCTCAATCTCTTATGAAGCCACAGTAACCTCAAGGTTTGACTGATTGTAGATCTACCTCTAAATTGGCCCAGGGTGGTGCTGGAAGCTGGTGTCTCCCAGGCTGATTGAGCACCCTTACAACATGGCACCTGACTGGATCCAGAACCAGCAGTGGAGAGAACTAGGGACCATACAGGAAACAGCATTAGATACCATCACTCACAGATCTGTTCTGTCAAGTGACTATGAAATAAATAGGAGCCAGCTCAGTCCTGTTAACTGCAGAGGGAACCGACACAGAGGCCTGAGTGGCAGGAGGTAAGGCTCACTGGGGTCCAACTCAGAGGCTAGAACTCTAGAGAGTCACAGTCCTGCTTTCTATTAACTGATTAGTCACTTCCTTTACAGCTGTACACACAGAAAATATGTATTAGTGTTGCCTGCTCTTTTAATTCACCAGCAATGCTGCGTGACCTCTCTGGGTTGACATCAGCAGATCTGGTGCACTGCCTTAATTTAACTGTATATGCCACTTTATTTACCCAGTGTCCCATTTGTGGCCGTTTAGAAATTCCTGACCTTTGCTTTTATAACAATGGAGGCTGGAAATCCTTGTACATATCCTAGAGTAAGTAATAAGAGAAAACACTGATTTGTAGCGTATATGTATTTTGTCTTTTGGGTAGACAGGACCAATTGCTCTTTAAAATAATGATTTACTTTCTAATCATTCTCTAATAAGATAGTTTCTGTTTCTCCAAAACATCACTAAGTCCTGTTGCTAGAAATTTTAATTTTTGCATGTCCTTTGTTTTTGTTGTTGTTTGATTTGGAGTCTTTTGTGTTTTATAGTTTTTTATTGTTTGGAGAGGGTCTTTCTGTGTAACTCAGCCTTGTTTCTGCCTCAGCCTCCTGAATTGTACAATTACAGGTATGCACCATGACAACTGCTTGTTTTAACAATTTAATAGATAGAGAAATGGTAATTCAACATTTGGGGGTTTTGTTTGTTTGTGTACTATTGTTTGTTGTTTTTAGACGGGGATTTATACTCAATAGGTACCTGTGCTATTGTACTCAATAGGTAGCTAGGAATGATACTGAGCTTCTGATTTTCCATCACCTGAGTGTTGAGATTACAAGCAAATGTCACCACACCGAGTTTATGCAATACTATAGATAGAACATGGGACTTGGTGCAGAAGAAAGCCACCAACTAAACCACACACCCAGCACTTATTTTTCAGTATGTTTGAAAAAAATAACACAAATTTCCTTAAGCCCCCACAGCTACCATGCTTTCTGCTGAGTGAATTCAACTTTAGATACCTCATATAAGTGTGTTTATGCAACCCATATTTGCATTTTGCACCTGGTTGGCTTCTCTCAATACAATGTCCTCAGATTCCATTCGCATTGTAGTATGGACAGGATTTCCTTCTTGTGAGGCTCCTGTCATACTTCCTTTATCCGTGTATCTGGGGATGGACATTTGGGTTGTCCCCATGTGTTGCCTATTGTGAATAATGGCTCTGTGGACACAGGTGCACAGATATATATATATATATATATATATATATATATATATATGTATATATATATATATATATCCATCCATCCATCCAGAAGGGGATTGCTGGGTTGTGCAGTAATTCTATTTTGACAACCCCCAGGACTGTTTTCCCCAACACTACACTTTTTTTTTTAACATTCTCAAAAACAATGGGATAAGAGTTCTAGTTTCTGGACTAGAGTGTAGCCTGGTTGATAGATTGCCTGCCTAACATGCATGAAGCCCTGGGTTAGATCTCCAGCACTTCATAAACTGAATGTGGTGGCACACACTTATAAAGGTTCTAGCTTACATAGCTACTTCAGGGCCAACCTGGGATAGATACATGGAACCCTGTCTCAAAGAGTTGCAGATTTTTCGTGTGCTTACCAACACTTACTATTTTCTCATAATTGTTGTTTTTTGACAATAGCTGGCCAACATGTGCATCTTATACCTCACTGAGCTCCAGTGACATTGGGCATCCATACACTGTCCTACTTGAATTACGGAAACTTGCAGCTCTGGAAAGGTAAAACACCTTCATTCCAAAGCACAGGAACTAGACAGTGGGGGAGCCAGTGCAGAAGGCAGGGTAGCATGGTCTGAAAAGCACACCTTTGTCGACATACCACCCTGCCTTTCGGCTTTCAATGCTTCTTAAGGAAGGAGGAGAGAATGGCTCCTGCTCCTGACTTCCTGCCACACACTCTGCAGACAAGTGGGGGATGTGCACAGCATTGTTGTTCTTGGACTCAAAGGCCAAGTGGCCTCTACCTTCACCTAGAAGGAAGCAGCGTACAAGCTAATACCCTGGACGGGAAATGTGTGCCCAGAAGATTATAGCTCCATTGTGTGTGGCTGGACGCCTTCCACTGGTTTTGTTTATGGGACAGATTGTTTTTGCTAAGTTGTTTGCTCCGGTAAGTCTCCAAGCTCTTGAGGCCCCTGGCCATGGAGAGGGTCATATTTATGGGCAGCACAGAGTACAGGCAGGAAAAGTCTACAAAGGACGTAGATTCCGTGAGAGACCTCCAAAGCTCCCTGGACAAAACACAAGCTGCTTTTACTTTATTTTCTAAATTGATGTGCCACGGGTGTTGATCTTTCCTTCCCTCTTGGCTGTGGGTGCTGATATTCTTGTGTGACTGCCCACATTCCATGACGACTCACCTCTACACACTTCCACGTCTGCTGCTGCGACTTTGAGGCATTTTCTTTGGTTTTCCTATTTTTTTTTTCCTTCCAGAAGTACAATGCACCCAGTAGTTCAAGCTTTGCTGCACCATTTGTTCTAAATCACGGAGCAGATGGAGCCTTCGGAGTGTAAGGTGAACACGCCCCACTCAGGGGCCATGAGGGGTGTCTCTCTCCTCTGGTGGTCTTGGCACTGTGTTCCTCTGACGGAGAACACATTGTGTCTGGTTTTCGGAGCAGATGCCAGCTGCTAACTGCACTCCTTATTCATTGTTCTCTTTTCCCACCCACCACGCAGCCCAGCCCAGACCACCTCCCAGCATTTCCCACTCTTCCTAAACCTCAAGAATTTAGGCCAGTCAGTCTAGAAGACAGATGTGGAAATAAAGAAGGTTGAGGGTCTTACCACGGCTGAACATGGAGAAAGGCCACCCTGGACACAGAGGTCACTGCAGCAACAGGGACATTGGTGGGAAAGCACTCAGAACAGTGTTGGGAACCTTGAAGCATTCAAGAAGTGCTTCCTAGGGCTGAAGGTGTACCTCAATGGAAACCATGTCCTCAATATGCACAAAGTCATGAGTTCAATCCCAACAAAAATATAAGTCCCTCGAACTCCTGAATTCTACCTTGGGTTAGACCTTCTGCTACAGACACTCTTGCCAGTGTGAACCATAATGAACTGATTATAGTCTATTGATTAAAAAGCAGACACCTAGACTCAACTGTATCAGAGAAGGCTTCCTGAAGGAACTGACATCTAGACTGAGACTGAAAAAAAGTTTCCTTCTGCTATTTAGGCAATCTCACCAAGAACAATCCAGAGCCTTAAAAGACACCATTTGGTATCTATGGCTGCTGAAATACTTGACCAGGTTCTCATCCATTCATTTATTTATTCACTCATTCAATCAATCTACAAAGTGTCTGTGAGCATCTATAATGACAAGATAAACCTGGGTCTCAGATGGCTTCAGGTGTTTCCCATGACTGTGGGAGGAGAGCAGAGACAGAGAGGGACACACTCCAAGGTCCCATGCCCAGCATGTGACCTCCTCGTGATTCTGACTCTGGTGCTCAAATGTCTTCATAGTGTTAGGAATGGCTTTTGTTCCCATTTTAAAGGAAGGACATCGAAGTGCAGGTACTGTGTTATCTGGAATTTGGAACACTGTAACAAATAACTGAGATTTATCTGACTCACAGCTTCAGTCAGTGGTATCTGGTTCTACAGAATGTCATGGAAGGATGGGATTGGGGTACATTGCTGACCTTGTGGCAGGAGATAGGAGGAAGAAGGATATGTCTTTGGGCAAAATAGAACCCCCAAAGACACCTCCTAATTTTTCTAGAACGTCTCACACTAGGACAAGCATCTAGGAACTATACACCAATGGGGTTCATGTCATATTCCAGCTATAACTGGGATGGCATGTAGTCTTCATGGCACCTTCCACTGTGCTTGTCTGAAAACCAGGACAAGTAGGAACCCACCATAAAAGGATGAGCAGACCCTCTCTGTGTGAAGAAAAGGCTGCTCTTTGGTACCCCAAACCTCCTCTGACCTCCCTCTTAGGCTTTGCCCATCACTGACCCTTAGCCAAGAGAGATTGGAACTTTATTGAAAGACTCCATCACAGAATTTTATACTCACCTCCTCTGTCTCAAAACACAATGGAAGAGATGGATAAGTGTGGGAAAGAGTCCAATGTGCCATAATACTGTCTGTTGGACCCCATGGCAGGGATTCCTTTGTCCATGGTCACTTTCCCAGAAGGCTATTGTTAAGGCAATTGTTAAGCCTGTAATTCTGGGTTACTCCTGGATAGTAACCAGTCACTCCAACCATCCAAAGCAGCTCCTAGATGACAGCCTGCTTTTTATACTAGGTTCTTCTCTGGGAGCATTCATTTTGGCCCTGGTCATCGCTGGCCAGCTCTTGATCTCAGAGCTATCTCACCCCTCCTGCAATGGCTCCATCCCTCCACAGGATATATTGAGCCTTCCAGAAGCTTCTAGATGCATGGTCTAAGACCTCCCTCTGCCTAAATATGTTGTTTGCCAGTTTTGCTTATTATTCCTTCTAGGATCTCACATGAGAAATTATGTAAAGTCTTCTTAGCCGTTGAACTTTGCATACCCCACCTAATAATCCCATCTCAGCAAGTTCAACCCAAGTGGACATCTGAGGACTTCCTGTCTCTCCCCCTGCCTGCCTTTTTCATGTGCAATACCATGGGCAGTGAAGGTCTAGCCCTAGAAGTGGAGAGAGAGGTAAGCTCGGGAGATGGCTTAGCCAGTGAAGTACTTTCCTTGCACACAATGAGGACCCGAGTTGGATCCCCAGAACCAAAGGCAGTAGTGCATGCTTACGATCTCAATGATGGGGAGGCAGAGACTGGAGAATCCCTGAGACTTGCTACAGACAGCCTGGACTACTCAGTGAGTTCCAGGCCAGCAATAGACCTTGTCTTAAAAAACAAGGTGGCAAGTACCTAAAAAATGACCTTTGAGGTTGACCTCCAACTTCACATGCATGTTGCCAGGCACACCGGGACATGTACGCACAAAAGTCACAAAAGAAAGTGACTTTAGGAAAGAAGGCAGCTGGTAAGAGACCACATCTGAAAACCCAGCCTGCTACTCTAGCATTCAGCAATGTGGAGAGAATGAAGAGAGTGAGAATGTGCAAATAGGAAAGACCAGAAGAGTAGGGAGAGGATGGGGTCTGACATCCAGTTTGTTGAGTTCATGCTCAACGTCCATCCACCAGCTGGAAGTTGCATGACCTTTGGCAACTTACTTAACTGATTCTCATTTACTCAGCTGTAAACTGGGAATGACATTAATCTCTGTCTCACAGACCTGTGAGAAATAAATGAAAATGTGCCACTAGAGATGCTAATAACATGAGAGCCAGATTTATGCAGGGAGTTATGCTTCTTGGCACCTGATTTAATAAAAATGAGTTTCAATTTTTATTACATTTATTATTTATTTCATATGTGTGTATTTTTATATGCCATGGTGCATGTTTGGTGGTCAGAAGACAACTTTCAGATGTGGCTTTCTACTTTCATCATGGAGTCTTGGGATCAAACTTTGGTCATTATTAGGCTTGGTGGCAGATATCTTTATCAGTGAGTGATCTCATTGGTCCAAATGTGAATTTTTACAGGCAAGAAAGGAGAAAGAAATGGGTGCTACTGAGTGGCCAGTGACATTAATCATGGCTGGTGAAGTGATATTAGCATTGTGCCAATTACAGAGTGTATTCTGGAGAACAGAAGTTATTAACACAACAAGGCCCGAAAACTTGTACTAGAGCTGACAAGGTTGCAGATTACTGAGGGAAGTCCACAAGGTCCTCAGAATCACCAGATCACAATGGTTTCTGTTTTGTTTGTGTTGAGACAAGTTCTCAAGTATCTCTCGCTGCCCCTGAACTCACTATGTACCTGTCTTAATTTGGGTTTCCATTGCTGTTAAGAGACATCATGACTACGACAGCTCTTATCATCATGGGAGGAAGCATGGCAGCAGGCAGGCAGATATGGTATTGGAGAAGGAGCCAAAGTTCTATGTCTGGATAGGCAGGCAGCAGGAAGAGAGAGATACTGGGTGCAGCTTGAGCATCTGGAACCTCAAAGCCCTCCCCCAGTGACACAATTCCAACAATAAGGCCACACTTCCTAATAGTGCTACTCTGTATGAGCCTATGGGGGCTATTTTCTTTCAAACCACACAGTATTCAAGGTGATCCTCCTGCCTGCACTTCCCAAGTGCTGAGATGACAGGCATCTGTCACCCTGCTTGTTTTATGCGCCTTTGGGTATCTAACTCAGAACTTTGTGTGTGAAGTAAGCACTCTACCCGCTGAGCTCTACCCAGCCTGGAAGATTGTTATCATTCCTGTTCAGCTATGGATTGCCTGCCAGATACATCTCTACAGAGCTCATAGTAGGTTGTTAATAAACATTTTCTTGAGTTAAAAGGGACAAGCTTCCGGGGCTCTGGTGAGTTGCAGCTTCCCATCACTATGCTAGCGGAACCTCTGAGTGGCTTTCAGGAGCACCAGTTACAATGAATGCCGAGCTCCATCCTTCCCATGGTACACAATAGCAAAGGCACATTTCCTGTGCGGCATTTCTTGGCCTGTACATGAAATCACCAGGCTTTATGCAATGTCTTTCTCCTCCCCAAACCCCCAAAGCACTAGCCTGGCCGCTGTCAGAAAACAGTGTGAATCTCTCCTAACTGCTGCGATCATTGATTGTTCTTAATCTATAGCCTGACTTGTTAGCACCAAGTAAACAGAGCTTAGAGCTGAAGAGAAGAAGCCAAAGTGCACCGCTGCAAAGGCACACAGACAGCAGATCCTTCCAGCCAGAAATGAATCCGAGCATAATGTCAACAGAAAATAACAGTTCTCTGAGCAGTGATTACACACCAGGTGTGGCTCTAAGTGTCACACATCATCAATTCCTTTCATCCTTGCACACCCTTTCAAGCTCCAGTGATGACCCCTAGTTTATACAAGAGGAACTAAGAGCACACAGGCTAGTGGTTGTTGGAGTTGACCGGGGGTCAGCCCCGAGCCTAGAGGACTGGATGTGGGTTCATGGAAAGAGGCTGGTTGGGAGCCCAGGGGTACAGTTGGGCAGAGAAATCACTTCTTGGCAACATTTAGTTGTATATTTCAAAATAACTACTGAAGAGGATTTTGAGTGTTCCAAGGTAAGATAAAGGTTAGCAGTGATAGACAGATGGGCTGGTGACCCTGATCCCTTTGATACACCTGTTGAAATGACACACTAGACCACATGAACATAAGTGTTAAGTATCAACAAACACACACATATGAAAAGCAAATTTCACACTAAAATTTCAAATAGAATTTGGATTTGAGATGCTTTTGGCTAGTAACAGTGGCTCAAACTCTTGGGTTTACTTTTCCCTCAGGAGCAAAAGTAAGAGGATGCTGAGGTGGCTCAGGGAACAACAGTTCCTTTGGTCTCAGGAAGCCTGAATACTACTCAGTACCATCCTGTAGTTCAGCAGGGAAGGAAGGAGAGAAGGGAGGGAAGGAGGAAGGGAAGGAAGGGGAAGAAGGAAGGAAGAAAGGAAGAGAGGAAGGGAAAGAGGGAGGAAGAGAGGAAGGGAAAGAGGGAGGATGAGGAGGGCTCATGGTTCTGGCTAGAGCACTGGCTCTTGATGGGGTGGCTTTGCCTCCCAGGGGACATTTGGCAATGTTTGAAGACACACTGTGCTGCTGTCATAACTAGAGAGAAGTGTCCACGCTGCCACTGTTTCCCTGCAGGGCACAGAGTAACCCCACATGGAACAAGCTGGCCCCAGATGCAGTAGTTCTGAGGTTGGAAAAGTCTCACTGGATCCAAATGCCTGCTCCACTGTTTCCTAATATTTCCACCTAATTAATTCACCTTTTTATTAGCACATATTAATTGTGTCAAATAATGGGTTTCATTGTGACATTTTTATACAAGTGTGAATGAACTTTGATTAGATTCCCCTCCTTTGTTCCCCTCCCTTAACACATCTCCCCAAATGAGTTCCCTTTTAAAATAAGGACAAAAAAGGGTGGGGGAGGAAGGAAGAAGGGCCAGGTTAGAGTGCTGAGCATGAGCAAAACCCCTAGCTCCATTCTTACCCTGCAAAAAAACAAATAAAGAAAATAAAACATGAAGTAAAATAAAAAAACAGACCACGCATGGCTCCCCTAATTAGCAAACCAGTGTGACTTCTAGTAAATGGAAGACTGTATGAAAATACTCATTAACAAATCCAGATAAATACTCATAAAAAACTGGTTACACTGTAGGAATGTTTCAACCATCCCAAGGTCCTGAGCCTGAAGCTTCTCGCTCTCAAAACCAGAGTTTGATCGACATCATTAACACCTGATGAATAATAGGTTAAAGGAAGGTGAAAAGAAAAGGCAGGCAAATGTAGTATGATTCTGGGTTGATTTTAAATCAGAAAAAAATATGAAAATGATTCCGATGACCTTATTGTGACAAGTGACAAACTCTAGACGCGGACTATGTGTTAGGTAGCAAGGAGGAATCAAGGCCACACGACTGTGGTTACATTCAGAAGGGCCCTTGTTCTCAGCAAACACAGGAAATGTAAGGATGCAGCAAGCAATCACGACATTGGCAAGTTATTCTCTATGCATAACTTTAAAAGTTACTTTATTGTATTGTGTTATTACTATGTTTATGACTAGAGGTGTTTGCATGTGCCATGGTACGAATGTGGAGGTCACATTACAAGTCTGGGCAATTCTTCCCTCCTTCCACTGTGGGATCCAGGAATCAAACTCAGGTCATTAGGCTTTTAGGCAAGAACTTTTACCCATTTCACCATCTTTCCAGCCCTCAAATTTTTTTTTAAAGTGAGATATAGACACAGTCACATGTAATATACACATGTAAAGAGACATGAAAGAGAGGTAGACAAAGAATATAAATACAGCAAATATATAAGGCTAAATCTAGTAATAAGAGAAATTATTGTATTGCTCTTTTAACTTTACCTTTTTTTTTTTTGAGACCCAGCCTTGAACACATTAGAACTGAAGATAACCTCATACTTATAAACCTTCTGCTCACCTCTCAGGCGCTTAGATTACAGTCATGTACTACCATCCCTGGTTTATGCTGTGCTGGGGATGGAAGTTAGGGTTCATGCATGTGAAGCACACTCCACCCACTACCCACCCCTGTGCCTCACATCTATCCAAAATAAAAAGCTAAAAGCAGGATTGGCACAGGTTGGGGAAATAACTCAGAGGGAAAAGTGTTTGCCTTGCAAGTACAAAAACCTGAGATAGACTCCCCAGGCCCCACATTTAGCAACACCAAAAGCCAGGCACTTAAAACCTTGGTGCTGGGAAAACAGAAACACACAGTTCCTTGCAGTTTGCTGGCAGCCTCACCTATCTGACACACTCCAGACCAGTGAGAAGATTTGTCTCATAAAAGAAAGGAAAGAAAGAAAGAAAGGAAGGAAGGAAGGAAGAAAGGAAGGAAGGAAGGGGAAGAAAGAAAGAAAAAAGAAAAAAAGATGGACATTGCCTAAGGAATGACACCCAAGGTAGTACTCTGGCCTCCATAAGCATGTACACATGCCCATCTGCCCACTCACATGAATGTATTGTATGTGCTTGAAAGCAAGCAAATACGTGTGCATAATCAAGCAAGTAAAATCTGACTTTGCCTCTTACATAACAAATACCCAGACCAGCCTGGTCTACAAGAGCTAGTTCCAGGTCAGCCTCCAAAGCTACAGAGAAACCCTGTCTCGAAAAACAAAACAAAACAAAAATACCCATATTTTAGGAGCTCAGAAGGGCTTGGGATGTTAACAGTTTCTGATGTATTGAATACTTCTATTTTTCCCCAAAATTGGCAGCAAAACAATAGAGAAGTGATGCTTTCCACGCCGTCATACCATCATACACATGTAGATAAGACAGGCAGATGGCCTGCTGGGGCCAGGAGGTAGCGCTAGTGTCACGAATCCTGCGGGAGCCACTAGAATGGTGCATCTCTGTGGGAAAGTTGCTCCAATTTGTGCAGCTGAGTCTGGAATGCTCCCTGTAGACACTGCACTGCTTGACATAAAAAGCTGCCGCTGGAGAGAGTGTGTGAAAGGCTATCCCATGGAAAAAGAGGGGGCATACATACTCTCACTGCCATAGGGTGTGCTCTGGCCAGCCAGATGTCTCTGCTGGCTCAGCAGCTGGTAGCTTCTCCTCAATTTATGAAAACATTACCTGTGAGACTCAGTTTCCACAGCTGTGAAACGGTGAGAAATAGTGTAAACTGGGTGTCAACACGCCCTCTGGGCTCTCTAGAAAGCACTGACTCAACTCACCACCCACACTCTTGTTCCCAGTCATGGGGAAATTCCAATACCAATGCAAAGAGGTCACTGGATTCCTGGGGCCTTAAATTCCCACCCAGGGCTCTGTTCCCTACTATCTAGGCTGACTTACTGACCTCCCTCCAGCATGCATAGCAAATTAGTTGTCTTCTCTCACACAGAAATTCCCTTGTAATGATGTTCAACACACACACAAAGGCAGGAAGACACAAACATATCCAAACATTTAGGAGACAGACAGACAGACAGACAGACAGACAGACACACACACACACACACACACACACACACACACACACACACACAGACATAGCAACATATCTATACCCAGAAGTGAGAGATGCACACAAGCAGAGTAGTCACACACACACACAAATACACACAGAGGTACAAAGACTGACCTACAGACAGATCTGGAGAGGTAGCTCAGCAGTAGAGTACTTGCTTACAATTTGTAAGGCTCCAGGTCAGTCCTCAGTACTAATAGATAAATTCTTTCTTGCTGGGAATGGTGGTTTATGCCTGTAATCCCAAATCTTGAGAGGCTGAGGCAGGAGGAACACTATAGGTTCTAGGCTAGTCTGGGCCACACAGTGAGTTGCAAGACTGCTTGGGCTACCAAGTGAGACACTGTATCAAGTAAAATAAGAAAATTTTTATCTGCAGCCACACCACTCTGAACACCTCTGACATTGTCTTATCACAGGAACTAAACAGAGTCAGAGTAAGCTTCGGTGGGAGAGATACAGAAAGAGTGCATTTAGACACACATATACAAATGTATGTAGATGCATGCATCATGCACACAAATGCATAGACATACCTCCATGTGGGAATTTCTATAGAAAATGTAGACACTCTCAACTAAGCACATGGACACACACACACACACACACACACAGAGAGAGAGAGAGAGAGAGAGAGAGAGAGAGAGAGAGAGAGAGAGAGAGAGACTTGAATGTGTGACCAACTTTACAAGGTCTTGGAATCGGGAGTTTTGATGTATTGGGTGCACATGCTGTTGTAATCCCAGCACTCAGGAGACAGAAGACAGGCAGAATCAAGACCAGTCTGTGATTCATAGTGAGACCCTGTCACAAAAGACAAAAGTAATTGCCAAGGCAAAGCTGAATATTAAGAATCTTTTCAAAGCCCTCTGAACATGCTTTCTCTTCCACAATGCTTCTCAAGACATTCTCCATTATCAAAATCAGAACCATTCATTTCTTTTTGACTCTCCTTGCTTACAAATCCTGCTTGTGATTTCCATCTGTATGCCTCTACCCCCACACCCAAGCTCTGCTACCAAATGCCTCCCTACCTGCTCCTAGCCAGCTCTGCAAGAGGAGAGCTGCAGGGAGATTTACTTCCCATCGATCGATGCGACACGTCATTCGCTCTTAGACTTAAATCCATGTCGTAGTCACACTGCATCTTGTTACTTTTGTGGAAGAGTTTGCACTAATTGTTTGCCCCTCCTCTACCTGGCAGGCTTGTTGGAAGGATGATGTGAAATGTGACAGTGGTAGCAAATCCATGGCTTTAGGATCCCAATATAAATCAACTTAACACCAATAAGTCAAAGTTCATGGTAATGGGTACCACATCTCCTTAAGCACATCTCCCTAAACACACTGCTATTATTTGGGTGGAGTCTCAGTTTGTCCCTCAAAAGTTCACACACCAGAAAGGCACTGCTGAGAGGGAGGAGGCTGTAAGAGGTGGGCTCAGGGGCAGGTGGCTAGGTCACTGGCTCTTGAGGGATACTCTTGGCAGGACTAGTGCAGTCCTGACAGGAGCCTAGGTCACTCCTAAGAGAGTAAGTTGTTATATAGAAAAAAGAGTAAAGTGGAGTGAGAGCAACGCTGCAGAGATGGTTCAATGAGCAAAGTGTCTGCCATGTAAGCATGGGGCCCTGAGTGTGAATCTGGCACCCAGGTAAATGCCAGCAAGGAGTGGCAGCAGGTGCCTGTAATCACAGCACTGAAGAGACAGGACCCACAGAGCTTGCTGGCCAGTCAGTCCAGCTTCAGGTATAGTGAGAGAGACTCCATCTCAAAACTGAAGAAGACCTGGTATTGACTTCTGGCTTCCACACACATGTGCACACACATGAGTATACACACGCAAACCAAGGCTGGCCCATGTGTCTCTGAAAGCTTCCTGTCACAACATGTGACCTCTCTCTCTCCCTCCTGAATGCAGTCCCATCGGGATGCCCCCATCACATGTGGTCCAGCCGGACAAGGGGCAGAACAAATGAGACTGCCTGATCCTGAACTTTCACTCTTCAAAACTGAAGTTAAACGGAATGTTTCTCTTTATAAATCTTGTAGACTCTAGTATTTACTTACAGCGATAGAAAATGAATTAAGATGCACACCGAAATCTTCCCTGACTCGGGGCTTCATATACGCTGCTCCTCTGCCTGGCAGTCTTTCTTCTCTCCCGGCAGAGTCAACTCTTTCTTGTCCATTAGTTCTTGCCTTTTGGCCATTAGTTCAGGAATGCTCCCCAGGCCATCCTACTGACTTCCTGGCATCTGCCTTAGCTCACAGTGATTCTGGTGTTTTCTACTTAGTTAATTTCTTAAAAGATTTCTTATGTGTATGCATGTTGTATATATGTGCACTACTATATGCATGCAGAGGCCAGAAGATGGCATAAGATACCCCTGGAACTGGGGTTACAGACTGCTGTGAGCCTCCATGTGGGTGCTGGGAATTGAAACCAGGTCCTCTGGAAGAGCAGTGCTCTTAACTGCTGAGCTATTTCTTCAGTCCCTTGCTTTATTTTTTATTAAATATTTCATTTTTATTCCTGTGTATGTGCACATGTATGTGCATGTCTGTGTGTATGTGCACATGTGAGTACAGGTCCTTCTTGGAGCTGCGGTCACAAGCAGTTGTGAGCCACCCAACATGGGTCCTGGGAACCAAATTCTGCTCCTCTGAGAGAGTAGCAATTGCTCTTAACAACTGAGCCACCTGGAGTCCTTGTTCTTGTTTTTAGTATATTTTCTTTAGTAAGTTCTTAGTAAGTATGCCCATGTGTCCACTTCATACCTGCAGAGTCCAGCACACTACTAATTATGATGTTGAGTGATAATCCCCTTTGAAAGCCTCGCCACAAGGTATAGATTGTTCTAAAGGGCTTTACTTTTGTTTTGCTGTGATTTGAGTTTTCATTTTTTGAGACAGTTGTGTTAGTATATCTAGGCATTTTACTGGCCTGCCTTTGGAGTTCTGACAGGATACACCCTCAGCTGCTGCCACTAAGAGCACTGCCTGGGCCTATTCACTATGTTCCCTTTCAAAAGGGCCCTGCCCACCTCCTCTCTGTCTGTCTGTCTGTCTGTCTGTCTGTCTGTTCTTCCCCCCTTCCTCTTTCCTGCTGCTCCTGTCTCCAGAGGCTGGTCTCCCAACTCCCCTTTCCCCCTTTTTACGATCCTTTTCCCTTAAAACCCCTCCACTTGAACTCTGTTGAGTGGTGTCTTTCTCGAGCTGCTTTTTAAAAACTAGTTGTACTGTGTAACTCAGGCTGTCCTCAAACTTGCAACCTTCCTACCCCAGCCTCAAGTCTAGGATGGCAGGAATATCCACCATGCCTACCCAGGGTATCCAGCTTTTGAATATACACTTTTTAGGTTTATATTGCTTCTAGAAAACTGGAGAAATGTCCTTATCAATCATGTGGGCGATCAGAAAGTGCTATCTATATCCACTGTGCTAAGCATGCAGCCCTGGTGTGGCTTATTAATGGTGATTTGGAACCCGAGTCACTTGATTAACATGGTACCTGCTTAATTCATAGACTCATGAATTAATGCTGTGGTCCAGTGGGATTTTCCTGGTTCCTTCATGTCTTCCTCATGTATTAATTATGTCTCCTTAAAGAAGAGAATCCCTCCCTCCTAGCCATTGGTGCTCATAGCATGTGTTGTATTCTGTGACTTATATTCCAACACTGTCATTGTTCTGTTGCTGAAACTGTCCCAGCTTTGATTGTGGCTGCTCTTTCCAGTATCCCTTCAATCCTCCTCACCTCCTCTGTCATCCTGGTTCCTCTTCCTGAGTAGCATTTAGAAACTGAGACTTGGATGAAAAATATGCTCAGCATTACAGCCCGGGGCTCTTGACACTCGGCCTCTTAATGCTGTCTTTCTTTATTTGTAATTGTGAGGTATTTTTCCCTCCAATTGGAGGATTAATACTTAAATCTTAACAAAGCTGTGAATAATGTTCCCTCTCATGCCGCCCCCCTCTAACCCTGGGCACTAGAGTGCAACTTTGAATGCTAGATGATGTCGTTAGAAGCAGACACCATGGCCCTTCCTTCTGTAGGAAGCCCTGAGCAGGGGTGCAGGAGGGTCAGCTGGGCTCTGGAATGTGAGCTCATTATTCCAGACAAATGAGTCAGAAGAGATGGGAATGAAAATGCATTTGAGCAGTTCTGTGTCAACATGGTACTGGGGAAAAGAGGGGGGCTAGGGACCTCTGAAGCAATCCCTGCAACAGTAGCTTTTCCTTTTGGCCACTGGCTTCTCTCCAGCAGGAACATGCCACCACCTTCTCGGTGACACCTGGTTCCTTCTCCTCCTGATGCCTCATTTCCATCTGATTTTCCATCCTTATACCTGTGAATTTTCACCTCAGTGTCCCAGAAGAAACCTTTCACAGCTGGGTTCTAGGAACATTTCCCATACCAAAAAAAAAAAAAAAAAATCAAGCCTCCATTGCATTTATTTTGCTGTCTGAGGTCTTTCTTTTCTCCTCCAAGGTTCCTCGGTTTATAACACACTGGGTGTTGGAGGAGATATTCTGGGTTTCTATCCTTTCATACCAGCACAGTCGTGTTTATCATGAAACTCAAAGAATGTGTCCACCAGAAATCCAAATGGTGCCTACTGCACTCCAGATGTGGGAAAGTTAGGGGAGGCCGTTGATATCCTGGCTTCTACCTCTCCCTGGTCCTGTTCCTACTCCTGACTCCTCTCCTTCTCCCACCCCAGTGGTTTCTCCTCAGCACTCACCTGTCACTCTGAGCCAGCCCTCTCCTGGGTCTGTGCCTTCTTCTTAGGGAACCTTTCCTGCTCGCAGGGCCTCTTTAATCCTTGGGTTCTCTACCTGCCCAGGGATCACTCTTCTCCTGGCAACCTTCCCTCGACCCAGGATCCATCTTTGACAGGTGATCCATCCTCACTGACAGCTCAAAGGGTGTCAGAGGTTGCATGGCTGCATCGTACATAAGTTAGGTGGCTGCATAAGAACTCTGCATGCAGAAACCATGTGGAACTGGGGCCTTGTGGAGCTGGGCCAATGGCAGCTCCATGACTCCAGTTTCAATGGCCCCAGATGCTGAGACTCGTTGTAAACCGCTCCTTTTCCCTTTATAAGCAAGCGCCTCTTGCCTGTTTTCTCCATTTCTGCTCCTGATCAGTTAACACTTACGTCTCCCTTTGCTCCCTTTTCCAATAAATTCCATGTGGGTCTGCTGGGTTGTGTTTCATCCCCCCAAGCTCCAACAAAGAACAACAGAGGCAGCCAGGGTACGCTCTCTAGGATGGCCTCCAGCAGTGGTTCTCAACCTTTCTAAGGCTGCAACCATTTATAGTATAGTTCCTCGTGTTGTGTTGACCCCCAACCATAAAGTTATTTTTTCTGCTACTTCATAACTGTAATTTTCTACTGTTACTAGCTATAATGTAAATATCTGACACTGTCAACCCAGAGGTTGAGAACCACTGGCCTACAAGCTTTAGGACTGTAGATCAAGAGACCCACTTCTTTAAGCTTCTCCTAAGGAGGAAAAAAAACCCTGTCCCATATACTGGTGTATATCATGTCATCAATGATGCCTGGATCCTGCCTTCCCATTGGAAAGGTGGCTGCCACTCCTACTAGGAATAGACTACCTCCCAAAGAGCCACTGGGCAGCTTCCTGGGGGGAACTGGGTGTCTAAATCATTGCCTGCATACTGAACTTTCACAAGAGAATGTAGAACTCAATTGGAGAGTTCCAAGAACACTCTCCATCTTTGAAAGGAATGTTCAGCAAAGCTACTTGGAGTTGGCGGGAAGGGATACAGGATGTGGTGAGTAATATCAAGGATGATGAGGGCATGTGAACAGAGATTATGGGAGGAGTTGAGGCACGGGGGCAGTGATGATGTGCTGCTGCTGACGGGAGCTGGGATTTCACCACCTTCTTTATAAGCCTGATAATACTCTTGAGTTTGTATCTTCCTGAATTCTCACTGTGTGAGGTACATGCTCTCATAAATCCATTTTACATCTGAGAAACCCCAGTTCAGAGAACTGAAGTGCAGTGGCTGTAAAGCCACAAGGTGGGAAGGTTTGGAAGAAAATCCTCGAATATTGACCTTTGGTCAATATTCACTGTGTGATCTTGTTAGGAAGGTCCATCACGTGGGTAGTCAGGTTTTGATTTTAAAGTATGTCAGTGTGTTCATTATATGTATTAATGTGGGTGTGTGCACACATGTGTGGGGGTCACATGTGGGCATCATGTTTTCCTCAGTTGCTCTCTACCTTATTTTCTGAGACAGGGTCTTTCACTAAACCTGGGGCTCACTGGCAAATGGGCAGGTGCTGGAGTTTGTTGTTGTTTGCTGTAGCTGCGAGTGATGAAACATGAACCATAAAACTCAACAAACCCACATGGAGTTTATTGGGAAAGGGAACAAAGAGAGGGGTAGGTGTTGGACAACTGGTAACAGAGATGGAAGGGGGAAGGGAAGAGAAAAGAGGTAAAGAGACACAGGGACACAGAGAGAGGACAGGAGAGAAGAGGAAGACAGGAAATGTCCAGTCTGCCCCAGGAGAACAGTGGAAAAGAGAGGAGAGCAGGAAAGAGAGTGAAAAGAGAGTAGTGGGAAAGAAAAGAGAGCAGAGAAAGATGAGCAAGCAAAAAGACTGTTAAGTGGGTGGGGTCTTTCTTTTAAACAGTTCCTTTGCATCTGCATGCAGACGCCATGGAATCCTGGGCTGACCAGTGTACAGCCTGAGTGCATTCTTCCAGGTGACAAGGGCAGGCTAGCATAATGCCTGAATCCTTATAGAGCTGCTCCTGCTCCTTAGAGAACTGTCTCCTGAATTCTGGTATTATAGAAGTGCACCTCAGTACCCATGTTTTCACATGGATGCTGGGGATCCAAACTCAGGTCCTCATGCTTGCACAACAAGCACTTCAGCGACTGAGCCCAAAGGCTTTGGTTTTACTGAACTGAGTACTGAGGTAGACAAGGCTGATGCTTTTTAGCACATGTTTTTGATATTAGTCCCATGACTGAGAGAAAGGGAGTCAAGGCTCCACCCTCTCTACATGTGCAATCTAATGACAGGAGCACTTAGCTAACAAATTAGTGCCACTCAGAGGGGATCGCTACAGCATCACCTAGCCTTCAAGGATCTGGCCAGGAATTCTGGAGACAAGGTAGTGAGACCAGAGGGAAGACATGCCAGACAGATCCCAGAGTGGGAGCCAAAGAGAGTGACATGGCAAGCAGTTTGGTGTTCAGTATAAGGTAGGGTTCAAGGTATAGGAGTATGCAACTAAAGCTGAAGAGAGAAGTAAGGGCCTAGTACAAATTAGCTATGTATCTGGAAAGCAGATACAGGAATCAGTCCATGTTAGGTTGGTAAGCTCATTCTGTTGGTGACTGATTTTTTTTCAATGACTTCCCATCACCTGGAAGGCTTTGTTACTTGTAAAGTGCATGTTCCTACCCATGCTGTCTCTTTCAGATGCTTACCCTACTTCTGTGGTAACTTCTTTTAAACTTCGTGTCTCTGTTTACTCAGTCCATGTGGCCATCCAGAGTAGGGACTGAGTTCTAGACCAAGTTATACAGGGAGGGACTATGGGGGAATCAGCTTGGCACTGGTGGGAGGCTGGTCCCCAATGTCCACAGCTGGAATTTTCAGGGTTTCAGCCTGAGCTCTCTTGTAGTCCAGCTAAGCACAACATTCTGAATCAATGAATGAAGGATCATGTTTTAATGATAAATCTTTCCACCAAGCCGCCCGAGCCCCACCACCACATGGGCACCCAAAATAACACACAGAGATTAATATTAGGTACAATGCTGCTGGCCAATGACTAGGATTTCTTACTTGCTAGCTCAGTCTTAATTATCAACCGTAATTACTAATCTATATATTTTATAAGAACTTATCATCAGATAAGTTATCAGTGGCAGGCATCGTCTCTTCTTGGGATCACATGGAGGCTCCTCAATGAAGAGAGGTTTAGGAAGAGGAAAAGGAAGAGAATGAGGAAGAGAGACTTCCTGCTTGTCCCTGCTTATATTCAGAGTCTGCTTGCTATGTTACTTCCTGCCTGGATCACAAGACTTCTTTTTACTACATTTCCCAGAATCCTCCTTGACACCTAGTCCCACCTAACTTGCTTCCCTATTGGCCAACAGTACTTTATTCAACAACCCATAAGATAAACATACACAGAAGGACTTTCCCCATCATCATGTCACAGGTCATTCTTCAGTATCCAGGCCCCCAGGGATTTCCAAATCATGGATGCTCAAATTGTTTATATAAAAGGCATCATAGGGCTGTGGAAATTGCTAGGTGGTTAGTCTATCAGCCAGCAGTAAGGACCAGGGTTTGGATCCCAAGAACCAAAATAAAAGGTAGACACAGGGGCTCCCTAGAGCAAGCTGGCCAGCAAGATTATAGATGTCAGCCAGCTCTGGGTTTGACTGAGACATTGCCTCATTGAGTAAAGAAGAAGAGAGTTGATGATGACTCCTGACATCAGCTTCAGGCCTCCATATGCACATGCACTCACATGTATTCACACACATGCAAACACATTTGCACACACATATGCATGCAACATATACACAAATGGAATATTAAAAATAAAATGACATAGTATTTGTATATAATATTTGTAACCATCAGTAAACTAAACCATCTCTGGATTGCTTTAATAGACTACAGTGTAAATGTGATATGCATAGTTGGCATGCTGCATTGTTTAGAGGGTTATCTGCTCAGTACACATGCAGATTAAAACATTGTTTCCTCAGTTGAATTCCTCATAGTAAGATTTATAGCTGTGGAGGGGAAATGGTCATTCAAGACAGACTAGTGCACATGGAGACAGCCATCAAGGCCCACTTCCAGACGGCTTAGTTCATCCTCAGCTCACATTGTGTCTCCATGAAACATGGGCTGGGGGACTCTACTCAGCAGACCCACCACTGTCCTGGGCATTGCCTTGCTGGACAGACAGAACCCTGTCTTTGTCTAGCTTTTAATGCTTTGTCTCAGATTTACCACACTCTCCCTCTATTCACACTCTTTGACTAGACTGTGACCCAACCCAACGGAACCACGAAGTACCAACATGTACACACCCAGACAGCAGGGATCCATATATCTTTGTTGAGCAGTACAGACAATAGGCAGCCTTCAAGAAGGTTATCTTGTTATTTCACAGGGGGCCTGAAGACATGTGTTCACAGCTAGGCATGGTGGTGAACACCAATAACATACCTATAATCACAGTACTTGGGAGGTAGAGGTAGGAGGGATCAGGAGTTCTCTGCAATCAGCCTTGGCTACGTGAGCTGGAGGCCAGCATGGGCTACATGAGACTCTGTCTCAAATAAGCAAAACAAAACAAAAAGTGTGTTCAGAAGCAGAGAGTAAGAGACTGAGCTGGGTTTGTGCTGAGGGAGCTGCTTCAAGGCTATAGTTTTTATTTTCTAATGTAATGAGGTCGGACAGTACATGCCATTAGATGTAGTTAGTGGTTAGAAGCATGTAATCTCCTATAGACCTTCTTTGCTACTTACCAATTGTATGAGCTGAGGGAAGAGACCTCTTCACTCATCAAGCAAATGGGAGGAGTAGGGATGGTGGGGGATATGTTTTCTAGGCTGAAAGATGTGGATCTGGACAGGGCTTACCCGAACAAGACTGATAGGGAGGAAGGATGTATGCAAAGCCTGCCCAGCAGTTGGAGCAGCCTGGGCACAGCGGGGAGCGGGGCATGCATGCTTATTCCTCAGAAACTGCTGCCTTCTTCTTGTGCCAATGTGAATGCTTAGGTTGCTGGGGACAGAAACCACATGCAGTTGGTTATTAGCTCAGTGAAGGCACTGTCCAAGGCCCTGTGGGTCTGGAGTCCTCCCAGAGCAGGGTGCTGATGTCACCAAGGAGCCAAGCTCTTTTGGCTTCTTGGTTCTCTGTCTTGAAGGCCCCCATCTCTTATGGGCAAAGCACCAGTGACCACAGAGTATGCTGGTTTCCAAGAGATGCTCGGTTAAAGCAGAGAAAGCTGCCTTTGCCCTGCAGTCAGTAAGCCTTTCTCCAAGTCTCTCAGGCTCCAGCCTGCTTTGGCTTCTGTGGGTGCAGAGCTCTTGAGTAGAAGTCCTATTTTCTTTAAGCAGAAAGGTAGAGGATGTTAGGTGCTCACAGAGGCACTGGGGAGGGGGGAGCATTCCATAAGCTTCTAAGAAAAGTGTCCCAAATCACATGGTAGGCTGACCCCATGAAATCACCACCACTGAAAGGTGGGTGAGTCTCTGCCATCTCGAAGTGCTGGGTGTCAGGGGCTTGGCCTGGCTGATCTCACTGTTGCCAGCATCAGGGCCTCTGCTTGCCAGCACTCACATGGACAGAGTGGAGGCTTATATTGGGGTCCAGCCTCCTGTGAGAGCACAGGTTAACAGGGAACATCATGTCCTTTGACCTAAGTGGCAAAGGAGGCTGATTCTGGGATGCCAGGACATTTCCTTACCTGCAGATGTGATGGCTGTCAATTATAGCCTTTGTATCTTTGCTGACTAGTTTTAACTGTCAGCCTAGAGTCACATAAAAAGAAGTCTTAATGAGGGATTGTCTCCATCAGGTTAGTCTGTGGGCATGTCTGTGGGGGATTGTCTTAGCTGTAAACTGAGGGGGCAAAACCCACCCTGGAGGAGGGCAGCACCATTTCCTGGCTTATGTGGGAGTGGAGAAAACAATTGAACACAAATAGGGAAGCAGCCTGTGTGCACCCACTTTTCTCTGCTGTTGACTGGAGGGTGATGTGACTAGAGTAGGTTCCTACCCTAAACTTCCCCCCCCCACACACTCTAACCCAAACAAAACCCTCCTCCTTGTGTTGATTTTTTTTGCCAAGGTTTTGTTTTGTTTTATCACACCAACAGAAGTTGAATTAGAACACTACCCTTGATCAAGCCCCTGATCAGTGATGGAGGACTCCACAATGATGAGACTGGGTTGGCCAACAAGGAAGGACAGATCTGCCCCTGGGGACCTTCCTGATTCAGTTCAGTCACCTCCTTTCCAGTGTCTCTACATGTTTTTTGCATGTGTCTTAGTTAGGGTTTCTATTACTGTGAAGAGACACCATGATCATGGCCAACTATTATAACGGAAAAACAAGTGGGATGGCTTACAGTTTCAGAGGATTAGTTCATTATCATCATGGTGGGACATGGTGGCATGCAGGCAGACATAGTGCTGGAGAAGGAACTGAGAGTCCACATCTTGACCCACAGGCAACAGGAAGTGAACTGATACTGGGTGTAGCTTAAGCATAGGAGGCCTCAAAGCCTGCCCCCACAGTGACACACTTCCTCCAACAAGGCCACACCTACTCCAACAAAGCCACACCTCCTAAAAGTGCCACTTCCTATGAGTTTATGGGGGCCGATTACATTCAAACTACCACAACATGTACAGGTCTTTGGTTGTTGTAGGGTCTGGTCTGGCTGTGTAGCTCAGGTTGGCTTGGAACTCAAAAATCTTCCTGTCTCAGATTCTCCAGCTATGGGACTGCAGGTGTATGTCACCACACCTGGTTGCATACATGACTTATGATGTTTCCAGAGGCCCCATGCTACCCTGTCTTCACACTTACCCATACTGTTTCTTGGGGATTCATGTTGTCCCTGTCTCTAGAATACTGTCTTCATTCTACCTTGCTAACTATATGGATTTGAATGAGATTGGCCCCCATGTGTTCATAAGCTTAGTACCCAGCTGGTGAACTGTTTGGAAGGATTAGGAAGTGTGTCCTTGTTGGAAGAGGTTGAGGGGGTTTCAAAGGCCTGCACCAAGTCTAGTGTTGCTCTCTCTGTCTCCTACCCTGCTATCAGGATGTAAAACTTTTAGCTGCTTCTCCAGTACCATACCTACTTGCCTGTGGCCATATGTTCACTGCCTTGAGGATAATGGACCAGCCCTCTCAACTATAAGCCAGCCCCCAATTAAATGCTTTATTTTTATAAGAGTTGCCTTATTTATGGTGACTCTTCACAGAAATAGAACACTAAGACACTTACTATCTCTGGTGTATATATATGCTTAAGAACTCATTTCAATCACGTTTTCCCCCATACCCTTCCAGCTATTAAAAAATATCTTTCTGTATGTGCATGATTTGTATGGTGTGTGTGTGTGTGTGTGTGTGTGTGTGTGTGTGTGTGGTGAGAGAGAGACAGACACACACACACACATACACACACACACAGATGCCATGGCATGTGTATGAGACAGGATCTCTTTGTTGTTTGCCTGAGTGTGCCAGGATAGCAGGTCCTTGAGTTTCCAGACATTTATCTATCTCTCCCCCCATCTGACTATAATAGCATTGGCATTACAAATATGGGCTACCATGCCAGACTTTATGTGGGTCCCGAGGATCTGAATGCTGGCCCTCACACTGGCAGAGGCAAGAGCTTTTACCTTGAGCCATCTCCCTAGTCCTTTTTAGAGAACTCCTTTTTTCTTATTGATTCCTGCCTCTCTCCCTCTAATATAACAGGTGCCAGTTAATGCTTCAAGTTTTCACTGGAGCATTAACCAAACCCTATTACCAGCATTTATAAAGTCCCTCATGGATCAAAAGACATTTTTATACCTTACATCCTCAGTTATACCACCTACTATATAATAAGCCTTGACCCTCTAAGAATGGACACATTTGAGCCAGGTGGTAGTGGCTTTAAACGCCTTTAATCCCAGCCCTTGGGAGGCAGAGGCAGATGGATCTCTATGAGTTCAAGGACAGGCTGATCTACAGAGCAAGCTTCAGGACAGCCAGGGCTACACACAGAAACCAAAACTAAAACAAAAAATGGACACATTTAGATATCTCTCCCATTTTAGTAGTGGAACAATCATGCCCTTGTGGATGTTGTTACATTTACCCTTTCTGAAGGTCACTCCAGTAACAAGGCATTGCCATTGGTGGGGACATGGGACAGCTTCATATAAACCCTTCTCTGTTTACAATGTCACCCACTAGAATTTTGTTAACAAGTTTCAACTTTATTCTTTTCCCTTTGCATTTGTTTTCTGTTGTTTGTGGCCGCTTTCCCCTCAGTGGAGCGACTTTCAGAGTCAGATATTTAAAACCGTCTGGGTAAATTTTCCTGTTTAAATGGTGAGAGCCTTTTTAAAAATGCTGTCCCTCTTATAGAAAGTTGGGAAGAGAGGGCTTTGGGGAAGGCACAGTCTCCTTTCAAACTACATAGTGGATTCAAGGACAACTTGGGTTGCATAAGACCAAACTTTTTCTTTTTCTTTTCATTGTGCCAGAAAGTGCTTGTAGTCCCACACCCAAGCCAGCATGATTTGGAGTTTATATTGGGAAAAGAGGAACAAGACAGGTATTACAGGGAACTTTCCCATGGTAAGAGTTCTTCAGTCTGTGTAAGGTAATTTTACATATGCATCTTTATACTTAGTTCATACCCATATTTTATATGAGACAGAGAAAAATGCTGAATACTTAATGTTGAAATCTTGATCTCAGGCAATTTGTACAGTGGGAGGTCAGAGGACAACTTGAGGGTTGGTTCTCTTCTTCCACCCTGTGGATCCCAGGAATGGATCTCAGGTGGTTAGTATTGACAGCAAGTACCTTTACCTACAATAGGGTATTGGGATAGGAAAGAATTTGTAGGTCACAAAAGCCGAGTTTTATATGTTTGGAGTCAGTGACCTGGAGCGGGATTCCTGACTCTGCCATTTACCAATTGTGGGTCCTTAGGCAAGTCCACTCATTTCCTAGAACCTTGGTTTCATCATCTGTGAAAAAGAAACAACACACATGTCTATATAGGTTTGTGACAATTGACTTGAGGCATCCACCTGATTAGGTTAAGGGATTCTCAGCCCATTATGTGTGAGTGTGTCTGCTGGGCATGCCTGGAAAAGACTGCAATGTGAATGAGTGGGCTGAGGCCAAGGAGCGCAGTCCTCTAAGCCACAGACATCAGTCCTCTGTCCTTCAGCATAAGAACTTCAAGTGCTCTGATCTTCAGGCTCAGAGACTTACACCAGTTCCCTCCCAACCCCTGGCATCTTCTTGGGCCTTCAGACTAAGACTGAGCACACTACATCATTAGCTCTTCTGGTTCTCGGGTCTTTGGACTTGGACTGAGCTATGTCACAGACTTTCATGGTTACCAGTCTGCTGGCAGCATATTGTGGGGCTTAGCCTTGGTGATAAATCCCCTAGTGAATCTATACCCTGTTGTTTTATTTTCTTTGGCGATCACTGCATAATAGGGGTCTCTGGAAGGACTGACCAAGCTAACAAATAAATGAACAGGGCTTGAACTGGTAACTACCAGTTGGAGGGGATTTCCTTTCCTAATCCCTATCCCATTTTGTTGAGCTGTGTTGTTACATTTCACATGCTTTGGTCTCTATTAGAGGAATGCTTTCCAGAAAGGCTAGGTTGGGAAGGTTGGTGTGGACCCGCATATGCTGACATGAAGTAACTGTCAAGATGGGTCAGCTCAGAGATCCTCAGTATAGCTTACAGAGATGAGCTAGAACCTTGCAGGCTCTTGAGTCTACAGAGGCTGACATTATAGGAATGCACAGAACAAGATGCGGTGGTTTGAATAAAACACCCCCCATAGGCTCATAGAGAGTGGCACTATTAGGAGGTGTAACCTTGTTGGAGGAAGTGTGTCACAGGAGATGGACTTTGAGGTTTCAGAAGCTCAAGCCAAACTTAGTGGCTCACTCTTCCTTCCTGCTGCCTGTCAATCTGGATGTAGAACTCTTAGCTACCTTGCCAATACCATGTCTGTCTGTGTACTACTATGCGTCCCGTAGGGGAAAAGGGCCAGGCAAAGAAACACACTTTGGCCCTGCAACCATAACCAAAGAAATGCACCCTGGCCCTGAAACCCGTGCCAAAGAAACACACTTTGTCACTAAAATCAGAGCCAGTGAAAGAAATAAGACCTGGCCTTAAAATTAGAGTCAAAAGGCTAAAAAGGACCAGTAAAAGAAACACACTTTGGCCCTGAAACCAGAACCAAATCTGACCCTAAACCTGTGCAGAAAACTAACCAATTCCTGAGCACAAGATCTAGCCAGTCTGAGCTCAGGGATTGAAATCTGACCAATCCCCACCCTGGAAATCTCCCTGGAAAAACTCTACCCCCTAAGAAGCCCTATATGAACCGTGTGTCTGTTCAGCTTATGGCTGTCCAGCTGCCCAGCTGTCCTTTGCCACCCTGGCAGAGGCAGCCACCCTCCTGGATTCTTCCCTCCTAATAAATCTCTTGAATGAGGTTTGGGTGAGACCTTCCTTCGCTGGAATGGACAGAGGAAAGTAACAACCTTTTGCTAGAGCAGAGCAGAGTGAGCAGAGCAGAGCAGAGTGAGCAGAGCTAGGGGAGACCTTCCCCTAGCAAGTGGAATTGTTATACTCTAGGGGACCTGAGCCTAACTGTAACAGCTTCGCCAGGGAAGCCCTCCTCTACTGGAGCAGAGCTGTTACACTGGGGAAGCCTTTCCCTGGAGCAGGGCTGTAAGCTGCTATGCTTACTGCAACCTGTGGTATTTATTCCCTTGGCTCCAGACTGCCAGAATACCTTTCCATCAAAGCTGTAACACTTAGTATTCTGTGGCTCCTGAGTACCAGAATCCCCATCCATCCGAACCACCGTAATGCTTACACTTCCCACCATGGCAATAGTGTTAAACCTCTGAACTGTAAGCCAGCCCCAATTAAATGTTTTCCTTGATAGGAGTTGCCATGGTCATTGTGTTTCCTCACAGCAATAGAAACTCTTAGACAAAGACCTTCCCATAAGGCAGTGCCAGGGCCTGGACTCCATACAGGTTCAAATACTGCCTATGAGTATGTGGGATGTTTTCTTAATTGCAAGTTTGGGAGATTATGGGTAACCACTTTGGTGTACCTCAATATGCCAGCCTCTCTTCTGGGAAGAAGTCACATGGTCCTCCCCAATGGAGTGGTTGTCAACCTTCCTAATGTTGTGACACTTTCGTATAGTTCCTCATGCTGTGGTGACCCTCAACATAAAATTATTTCATTGCTACTTCTTAGCTACAATTTTGCTACTATTGTGAACAGTAATGTAAATATCTGATAAAGATAGACCCTTGTGGTAGAGAACTGTTGCCCTAACACCTTTTACGCTCTGGTTCTATATCCATGATCCATTATTCTACTTTCTCCCACTATATTCTAAGGAAAGCATATACTGCTTTTTAGGGCTCTAGGGAGTTGGTGCAAAGAGGGGCATGCAGTATCTAGCTGCACAAAGGTGGGTTACAACAGACCACCTGCCAGGGTCACCTCTTTTACTCTGGAGAACTCTGAGTGGTAGGGAGTGAAGCTGGGTTCAAGAGAAGGAGGGGGCCCTAGGGGCCAAACCGAGGTGCGGATCGGGCATCACAGAAGCCCCAACTCCACAAAGGGTCTGCTCGTCCTGGCTGACCCCCACTCTGGACTGTGGAGGCGGTAAGAATGCACTCAGTCAGGCACCATAAGCTGTGAGCGTGCTGGGACAGCATGCTCTAACTGACTGACCATCTGACTTCGGGCGCAGCCAGAGCTTGTGCAGAACTTCTGAGCTCGCTGCTCTGGAGCCCGGTCTACGCATGCGCCCCGGGGCAGCCAGGTGAGAGCGCCGTGGTAGCAGCCTCGCACCTGGGCTTTAACCCTTCCGGGTCACGTGCGTGGGCGGATGCCGTGTGGGAGAAGAGAAGCGGGTGGTAAACCCCTGGGGTCTACAAGGCGCTTCCTGGAGCTTCCAGGCCGGGGTCGGTGCCCTCCTCGTTCGTACGGGAGAGGGGTGTAAGCGCGGGGCGGAGCGAAGTCTCGCGAGATCTGGCGGTAGCTGCGGCGGCGGCGGCGGCGCAGCGGCGGCGGCCCGGGAGGTGAGCGGCGGACGGGCAAGAGGCAGCCGTTGGGCTGAGGAAGGGGAGAGCTGCGGAGGGCGAGGCCGGGCTCGGGGAGAGGGGCGAGTAGAAGGCCCGTGTCCTCGGTGGCTCCTCGAGGCTGCTGCGGCGCCGCCTGGTGCGCGCTGTCCCGGGACTCGCGCCGCGGGCGGGCGGGGCGGCCGCGGTCTCCGGGCCACCGGAGCCAGGCGTCCCTCTCCGGGGGTCCCTGCGCGCGGCCGCCACCCTATCTTCCCCGGCAGCCTTGGCTTGGTTGGTGTCAGGCGCGTTACTTGCTCCCACGCTGGAACTGCAGAGAGCTGCAGCGCCTGGCCGAAGCCACACTGCGGGGACGTGGTGGGATGGGGACGGCCCACGCCCCGGGCTGACCGTCCATCCTTCTCCCCAGTCCTGCTCGCGCCCTTCTCCTGGGGCCCCCGCGGGGCTGCAGAGGGTGTGTGCCTGGAAGCCCTCCTGAAATTGCACGCAGCGTCCCATGCTTCTAGGGAGAAAGTTTGTCCTATTCCAGAAGGTCCCCTAGCCCCGAATGTTCAAGAAGCATCTCTTGGCCCTGTGTGAGAGAGCAGACGCTGGCTGAGAGTGATGAGGGGTGCGCTGGGCGTGGGGGGTCTCAGGCAGGCGGGATAGCTCAAGGCTTGCCTCAGGCAAAGGAAACTTTGAAGTTTGATTCTTGTCTGAAGCCGAGTGACTGTGAAGCTCGCGATCAAGGCCTCCGACTTCTGTGGCAAATGTTTGCAAAGCCCACTTTGCCACCCTGACACGAAGTTCATAGATAATATACCTTTATAAACATGACCCAAGGTCAGTGGAGTGCTCCCATTTAGGTGTAAGGAAGAAATAAAGGGGAAGAGGTGCTGTAGCGCTTGTATAGCCCAGATGCCCTACTAGGAAGTAATACTGCAGATGCTGCAGCCAGTATGTTTGGAGACACACGTATGTACACATGTACACGTGTGTGTGTGTGTGTGTGTGTGTGAGAGAGAGAGAGGGAGAGGGAGAGGGAGAGAGAGAGAGAGGGAGAGAGGGGAACAGAGATTGGGACCTGAGAAGACCATCTTACTTGGGATAATTGATGCTAATAAGAAAAACAGTGTAGGTTGAATGACAGCATACAAGATAAATCACAGCCTGAATCAGTCAAATAATACAGCCCTCCAGGGATATAGTATTCCATGCTACATTGTAACCCACCTTTTGCATCACAAACCCCGAGTTATCACCAATTTAGGGATCACATCAAATCCCTAATGTTTATTGTTGATAGTAAGAAAGCAGAAGATTGAAATTGTTGGGTTTAGCATTAGCGACTCCACTTGTGTCTAGGCTGGGGTGCTGGTGAAATGTACCCTGTGGAAGGTCCCATGGCTCCCTGTCCCCTCACCACTTTGCCCTCCATAAGTGGGGCAGGATAATGAATATTTCCCAGTGTCTTGCTCAACGGTTCAGTATTGAATCCTAAAGTTAATTTATAGTGAGCTCGTGGATCAGGATAGCCTGCATTATCACCTCTACCATCCACGTGTTGTATGGGTCTTGGTCCTGGATCCCAAACCCAGATGCTCTCTGCTGCCTGCCGTCTAGAAATCTCTTCAGTAATTAACAATGTGCCTTGGGGACAGTTCTGCCCTCTTGAGAACCACTATATAAAGCATATGCTCCATTATCTAGCTAATTATAACAGAATCTAATACACATTCTTCTTTGGGAATTAAAAACAAAATTCTCTCTGATGTGTCTGGATATATAAAAAAGACAGTGTCTTTGGTAAGTGGCACTTTCTTTGGTTATCCTCAAGTCTCAGGATATGGGGTTAATACTTGTTCACCTGCTGCTGTTTCTCTTTGGAGGGAATCCTTGTTGAGAATGTTGGTCACACTTGAACTGCTGAGCGGCTTGAGGTGAAAATGGAGTTGGAAGCCTCAGCAGCCTCCTAGATGGTGATTGCTGAGTGGCATTGAGTACCAGTCCGTGCAGCCCCTACTTAAGTGACCTTTTCTGCTTTTGATATTCTTATTAGAGAATTTGGAAAATACAGATGTGCTCAAAAGTGAAAACTAAAATTTCCCACCTAAGCCCTTCTGGGGATGGCTCACAACAAAACTGTATGAACTAGAAGTTGTCCATGAAAGTCCAGCTCAGTCCATTTTGTAGCTACAACGTAGCAAATTTCTTCAAATTGCTTAAGTCTGAAAAAGAAGTTTATTTTTAATTTGTTCCCTTTAAGTTGTTTCTTGATATAGAATATTCTGGTTGCTTGTTACTCTAGGAATGCACTGGAAATTAACGTCTAAGACTTGTGAACATTAAAAGTTGTCAAGTCATAGATACAGTGAACTCTTCTGAGTCGAAAAGTCATCTAAATCGAAAGTAATTAATTTTTATTGCTTTAAGCAAACACTGTCTAGTTCCTGGGTAAAAAGGCAATGCTTTTGGTTGTTTTGTTTTTTATTAATCACCACTTTAAAAGAATACTTCTGTTTTAGTTAGGGTTTCTATTGCTGTGGTAAACACTATGGCCAAAAGCATCTTGGGAAGGAAAGGGTTTATTTTGCTTACACTTCCACATCACAGTCCAGTCTGTCATTGAAGAAAGTCAGGACAGGTAATCAGAGCAGGAGTCTGGAAGAAGAGCTGATGCAGAGGCCATGGAGGAGCACTGCTTATTGCCTTGCTCATCCTGCTTTGTTTGTTTGTTTGTTTGAGACAGGGTTTCTCTGTGTAACAGCTCTGTCTGTCCTGGAACTCACTCTGTAGTTCAGGCTGGCCTCTAACTCACAGAGATCCACCTGCCTCTGCACCACCACCACCGGGCTTATCCTGCTTTCTTATAGCATCCAGGACCAGCTGCCCAGGGGTGGCACTGCCTACAGTGGGCTGGGCCCTCCCACAGTAGTCACCAATTAAGAAAATGCAGCATAGGCTTGCCCACAAGCCAAACTCAATTAAGGTTCCCTCTTCGAGACAAGTTGACATAAGTCTAGTCAGCACAGCCTATCTGTTCTTAAATGAATTGAGTATGAATTATGAATTAAGAGCATGTCTTGATGATGCCATCTCAGAGAAATAGGGACTGTACAAACATGTTCATGCATTGGTTGATTTCTAACAACAAAAACTGAATCCAAGGGATGACTTGCAGAACGAAGCTATTCACTTTGCATATCCTTCATCTTGACTGGAATTCTTTACTCTGAAGACTTAAAGATTACTGTCATTCTCGGAACCATTTTAAAAAAGTGTTTAGAGGAAAGCCTCATGGGGTGCTGGCGTCTGCCAGCATGAGGTTAACGTGAGTTACTTTGGTCTACTGCTTTATTTGCCCTTCCGTTCTGTAAAGCATGTTATTCCTCTGATAACTTTTTCTCGAATGGGTCATCCTTAGAGTAATTTTAGTGATTCACATTTGCTACCACTTAGGAAGAAATGTGTTTGAAAACACTGACTGTAGGAAGCAGACAGTGTATGTGGAGAGCTGTCCCCTGGTGTGTTAGCCAAGGCAAGCTCATAGGAAACCCAACTGCATAATACTGCCTGAGCACCTTGTCCCTTTTCAGGTTTGGTGGTCCCCCATTAGCAGCTCCTCATAAGGCTCCAGGGCTTGTTTGTCAAGCAGACAAGTGCTGAGCTGAGCCTGTGAGGAGCACCAGATGATGGACTGTGGAGATGGAGCCTAGTTAATGTGCTTTGCTTGCAGCACAAGCCTGAGCTCTACAGGAGGCTCAGGGAAATGCTGGTTGAGTTTGGCAGCCCACCTTTAATTTCAGCCTCAGAAGCTGACTAGTGTGACCATATCAATGAGTGCTGGATTTGATTGAGAGAGTCTGCTTCTATGACCAAGGTGCAGGAGCAACCAGGGATGATTCCTAACATCTACCTCAGGCTTCCATATGCATTTGAACACACATACACATGTAGCCACATTCACGTGTACACACATGTTGGTATACACAATGTGAATTACATACTACACATGAAAACAAAGCAGCAGCAGCAGAGTGGAGCAAGTGCCCCCAGGACTGCTGGTCACCTGGAGCCTGGGCAGGTGTGGGGAGCACTTTACATTTTACCAAGTCAGCTACAGCTGCTGCTCTAGAAACTCCACTTTTAGCATCATCACATGCTTTGCTTGCCTTTCAATATCAAATTTAAGAGAAATACTCCCTCCTAATCAGTAAGTGTAAACTCTGGCTTATAGGCAGTTCTCTTTGTGTGATTATTTTTTCAACGTTTAAGAATTCTGTTTATATGGACAAAGTGTTGATATGACTCAAACACTTAAATAATGCAGGCATTTCCAGAAAGCCAAATTTCCAGTTCTCTTGGGTCTCCCCCATTATAGTTTTTATATATTTCCTATAAATATGTCCATCATTTCTCTTTGTAGATACAAGCAAATATCAGTGGGCTGTAATTTTTTATATATAAAGTACAGTGCACTGTGTAGCCTGCCCTTCCCTGCTGGCTTTCCATTAGTTACTTAGTTTATATGCTCTTGAGAGTATTTGATGTTAGCACTTAGTGTATAGTGTTCATTTACAGAAAACATTTTTAAAAGAGTGTATTCATTTTTATTTTATGTGTATGAGTGTTGCTTGTATGTATGTCTGTGTACCACATGCATGCACTGACCTTAGAGGGCAGAAAAGGGTATTGGATTCCCTGACAGAGGAGTTATAGTTTGTTGTAAGCCACCATGTGGTTTCTGGAAATCAAACCTGGGTTCTCTGCAAGAGCAGTCAGTGCTCTTAACTTTAGAGCCACTGGTGTCTCCAGGCCCAGAAAGCATTTTAAAACAGCTCTAGGCATCTGTTTTGTCCTGGGTCTGCTTAGCCAGATCCACTTGGAGACATTCATGTTGTCTTTAGTCTTACAGACTGTGCATGCCATGGTGATGTGCTCCCAGAAGTGGGGTTGCTGGGTTAGTGGGCTGTGCGTTTTAATTTATATAAATAGTTCCTTGCTTTCTGAGTTGCACCATTTTGAACTTACACAGGTATGATTGTCCTCAGTTTCTGTGGAGGGTTGATTCCAAGACTTCTGTGGAGATAATGAAATCCAGACTTGCTTAAGATAGTGTTTACATATAACACATAAACATACTCCACAGGCTGTGAAATAATCTGTGGATTACATGCTGTGCTGACTTTTTTATATCAATTTAACACAAGCTAAAGTCATCTGAGAGGTGGGAACCTCAACTGAGAAAATGCCTTCAGACAATCTGGTTGCAGGCAAGCCTGTAGGGCCTTATCTTGATTAGGGATTGGTTTGGGAGGGCCCCATTGTGGGTGGGGTCACCCCTCAGTTGGTGTCCTGAGTTCTGTAAGAAAACAGACTAATGAAGCCATAGGAAGCAAGCCAGTAAACGGCGCCCCTCCATGACTTCTGCATCATCTCCTGCTCCAGGATCCTTCCCTATTTGAGTTATTGTTCTGACTCCCTTCGATGATGGATAGTGAGTGATATGCAAGTGTAAGCCAAATAAATCCTTCCCTCCTCAATGTGCTTTTGGTTATGGTAACAACTGTAAGACACATACACAGCCTGAATCAATGGTTGTACTATGTCACTCTTGTTTAGGGACTGTGCATGTAGAGGTCAGAGGACAACCAGTCTTCACTTTCCACCTTGACTCTCCAGCCCCATTAAAGAAAAAAAAAAAGATACTCTTTAATAAACAATTTATTTGTATCTATAGGTGTTTTGCCTGAATGTGTATCTGTGCTCTACATCATTCAGTGTCTGTGGGAACCAGATGATGTTGCATCCCCTGAGTCTGGAGTTATAGATAGTTGTGAGCCACCATGTGTTAGGAATTGAAGCCAGATCTTCTGGAAGAGCAGCTACCAGTGCTCTTAACCATGGAGCCATTGCTCTAGATCCACATCTTTTTCTTTAAGGTTTACATGGTTTCTGTTGGTCTTCTATGGAACCTGAATTTGGATGTACTTACTGAAGTGTCCTCATTCCTGTTTCTGTTAAGTCTGTGGGTTTACCTCTACACTTCAGTCTCTGGTCCTTTTTAAGATTTAGCCTGGTGTTCTAGGGGGTGCAGACTCAGCTGCATCACTGCAAATATCCACTGTACTCTGCTGTATTTGCCCAGAGGCTGTCCGGGAACTCAGTTCTAGCTGCCATGTATGTTAGGCACATCTTTGCACTTTGTGTCCTTACTTTATAGGGGAAAATAAAAGAAGTGAAATCACATTAAAGAAATAACTCAAAATTCTGTTTAGCTTTTTTCAAGCCTGGATTGCCTTGTCTATAAAAGGAGTAATATGGAGGACACAAATAGACATACTAAGGAGGAAGGGGCAAACTCATGCTTAAGTCTGCTCAACCTCTGCCTTCTTGCATTCTGTTTCCTACACTCTCCTTGAAATTTTTTGAAAGAGAAAAGCCATAGGAAAGTTAAAATTAGAATTAAGATCTTGGTCTGAGCAGGGTCATCATTTTTTTTTTTTTAAAGTCATTTTGCTGTGGTGGTGACGTATTCAGGGTCTCTCTTTTTGCTAGGCAAGCACTCTACCACCGAGCTAAGACTTCTAGCTTCTCCCTCTTTTTATTGTTAAATTTTGGGTAGAGTCTCTCTGAGTTTCTCAAGCTGGTCTTGAATTCACTGTGTAATTCAATCAAGCGTTGTGCTTGTAATCCTCCTGCCTCAGCTTCACCACCACCTGGGATTACAGGCCTATCCTAGTACAATCAGTAATCAATACATTTGAGTATAGGGACTGAGGCTTGGCCAGCATTCAAGGCTTCCTTCTTGCTTTCTGGCCTGTCACTACTTAATCCTCCCTTGTATACACCCTGGTGATGTTGCTGCTAGGCATGTTCCAAAGGTCTTGGTTTCTAGAACACTATCTAGAATGTTCTGTTGCCTCATGCTGCCATTCAGGTGTGGCATTCAATAAAAATGTCATATCCAGCAGCTTGTTCAACTGGTGATTTGTACCTCGGTAAGTTGGAAACTGAAGAGATACCATGTCCCTACTATGAAAAATACCTAATACCCAAGCAAACACTTGGTAGAGGCAAACCAGATGTTAAACAAGTGAAGGAAGACTCTATCTACTGTGGTTCCTTTTTCCTATCAAGTCAAGTAACTCATGTCTTAGCCCCTGGAGGACAGTAATAGGAACCATAAGCATACATTAGAGAGATGTATTGAGAGGCAGACTTCCCTTTATAGGAAGCTATACTAACAACAGCATGAACAACATGTATGTTCAAGAGCTGCCAAGGAGTCCCTGGCAGGGTCATCCCATGTGACCTTCATGTCTGAAGTTGGGCACTGTGGTCGACACACAGAAAATGGGCCCAGATGTGTGATAGCTGACTGAAGATACACCCTGGTTGGTACAGGTGGTCTGAGCGCCATGCCCAGCTCCCAGCCAGATGCAGAGTTTTCATCATCTGTGGGTCCCTGAAGGATTTAGAAGTTTTCCCTTCATGGTCAGGGTTTTGTTTCTTGGCCATCCCCTTCTTGGTGACTTCAGTGCTCTGACTTATAATCACCTGCTGGTAGGTGGTCAAGAAAAAGTAATTTCTACTTTTTTTTTTTCAGGTTCATAATAAAGGTGCTAAGGAAGAGAATGTAAGACAGGACAATAAGTATCTTTATTGAGGTAAGTCTTTTATGATTTTTACAACCATTTCCTTTGAAAACATTATAAATTATTCACAACTTCCTTTTCTCTGATATAATGGGTGGTTGAGGTTATGAAAGCTAGGAATTGTGAGGTATGTGTGTGGGGTACAATTTAAATTTGTGCCATCTCAGAAAGAAAGCAATACACACACACACACACACACACACACACACACACACGCACGCACGCACGCACGCACGCGCACGCACGCACGCATGCGCACGCGAATGCGGAGGGAGAGTGCACATGTAGAGGTCAGAGGACAACTTTTGGGAGTTGGTTCTTTTCTTCCATTATGGCATCTGAATCAAACTTAGGTCCTTAGGCTTTTGGTCCCAGTTCTTCCCCAACTGAGCTATCTTGCCAACTCTAACAACTATATAATAAATAGTTCACAATTAAACTGAAGTGGACTTGGTAGGCAGTAGTAGGCCCTGAATGAAAGAGGTTCTCCTGTGCCTCCTCTGATAGCCCTCTGGTGTCTTACTGGGAATAATAGTATAATCCCCCTATGTTTCCCTACAATTCTGCAATTCTTGGTTCTGGAATCCCTTTCTTTGGTGGTATAGTAGTTGTTTATACAGCCCTTTTGTTTTTTTGGTGAGAATGAGTTGGAACCCGAGTTCTAAGTTACTTAGGGAAGTGAGTAGGGAATGGAAATCTTAATTCAACCTCAGTGCATTGGTGAAATGCACTGTAAGCTGATCTCAAGACGTTCTCACATGGTGGCTGTTTAAATGGGGTGTCTCTAGCAGCTTCCTCTCATTGCAGGATGAGTTTAAACTGGCAGACTCAGTGGTCGCTGGATTAAAAGTTGGGCAGAGGTGGGAGGTTGAGTCTGAGCATTGAGGGTGTGTGTCTGTCAGCTTTCTAGATGGAGCTGCTTTGCAGAAGGGAGATTAGGCTGAGCTGTGTGGTGGGAACGGTAGGCCCTCAGAGTCAGTCTGATTTATTCTCTCCTGATATTTCTATGCTGAAGGAAGCGTTTTGGATGGGGTGGGGGGAGAGGAAAGCAGTAGCCTGGGGCCACAAGTTATTCCCTAACATCCACACCCCTCAGCTCTGTGTCCCATCCTCCCTGAAGAATTTGCTTCCTTGCCAGCCATGAGAGCTGTGCCTTGTGTGTGGCCTGATAGAAACTCATCTGGAGCTAGGCAGAGGAAGGCTGCCGCTTTGGAGCCTAGAGGTTGATTTGGCATCTAATGTGAGATTACGGTGCAAACTGGCCTTTCCCCTCTAGCTTAGACACAGCTCCACACAGCTCTTCTTCTTTCTTTATCTTTAGAGAGAGGAAGGTGAAAGTTAAGTGTGTATGTTAAACCCAGTAAATTTCATCTTGATTGCATTTCAATCAGTTCTAATGTGACAGAATTTTCCAGTCTGAGCTTGCTCTGGCAGCCGTCAGTCAAGTGAGAATTGCTGTCAGGGAAAGACGCCCTCCCACCCCTCTCCCAAGTGCTTGAAGCCATCCCACTTCCTTTTTCTTTTACCTTAAGAACTGGCTGCTGACACTTGGGAATTATAATCAGATTGCATCAGTCTTATGGAAAGGTTACCAATTACTGTTCTGCACAATATGCACTTCAAGTGTCTCGGTTCAGTGCTTTTAAATGCCTGTTAGGTGAATGAAGGCTTTGTGTCACGCCCTGATTTAATACATTTGATGAGAGACTTTATTGATGGCTTCTTGTCTTCAGTTCTGTGGCGGGGGCTGCATGGAGGAAGGAGGTTATTTAGGATGAAGTCTTCATGGGGTCTTTTGGTGGTTGCTCCATGAAGCTGGATCCTGGAAGAAGTGTGCCTGGTTGAGTGACTGGGACTGAGGGTGAGCCCTGCCTGGAGTGTCACATGGAGCTGTGAGCAGGAAGACGTTTCCCGGTGGAGCATTCTTGAGTACTGTGCCCTGTTTTCCTGACCTCATTTTGTTCATTCAGTATCTGACAGAAGGGCACAGTGAGATTGTGAAAATTGTCCTTGGGCATGTAGCTAGTAGGTTTTTAAATGCATGGCTGAAATCCTCTCTTTGGCTCTCAGATCTGTCTGTCTGTATGTCTGTGTATGCCACAGAGGATGTAGGTATTATGTTAGGAATGGTTAGAGTGTCTCTGGTGTTGTAGGGTCTGCAGTTTTGAACAGGATGACCATCACACCATGTGATCCTCTCAGTGCTACGTTCTCTTGATTTCCTACATCTTTAGCCATTGCCTGATGAAGTCTCTTGGCCTGCCAGGGTGTCTGGCTGTGTTCAACACAGCATAGTCTTGTTTAATTTAGCAATGCTTGGAGGTGAAAGGCATCTGACAGCCAAGTACAAACAGGCTTTCTGCAGGAAGTTGATGTAGTCAGAGGAGAGAATGCTTGTTTCCCTTATTCTGTGCCAGTCAAGAGGCTGGCAGATTTTCTCCTCGTGAGGCAGAAGGGCTTAGATTTACTGAAGTAGCTCTGACCAGTTGGAGGTGAGCTGTGTGTTGGAGAACACTTTTCCTCACGTAGTCTTGAGTTGGTTCCATCCTATACCTACTGGCTGATTACAGATTATATTCTCTTTTGTTCTTGGCTCTGTTTACCTTGGATTTCATTTTATGGCTGGTCACAATGGGGATTTATGGTAGGAAAATCAATCCTTTCCTCATTTGAAAAGACAGATTATCCTGTTTCAGGCAGATTCAAGCAGGCCTCTGAGCAGGGGCACTGTTGTGCTATGACTCTGTGCCATTATTTCCTAAAATAATAGTTTTAGTCATACTTAAGTCACATACTGCAAGGTTCATAAAAGGGGTTTTGAATGTGTTCACAGAGTTCTACACCAGCCATTATTGTCTAAGTTCAGAATACTGTGAGCTCTCCATAAAGATATTCTAACCCCTCCACAGTCACTTCCCACTCATCATCCCATTCCTGGCAGTGCTAATCTTTATCTTCATAGATTTAGCTATTCTGCATATGTCATGTAAATGTACACATTTAGTATGTGGTTCTTTTAGTTAGGGTTTCCATTACTGTGATAAAACACCATGACCATAAACAACTTGGAAAGGAAAGGGTTTATTTCAGCTCACAACTGTTGGGTCACACACCGTTACTCAGGGACTCCAAGGCAGGAACTCAAGCATGGCAGGAACACAGAGGTAGGAGCTGATGGAGAGGGGAGCTGCTCCCTGACTTGCTCCTCATGGCTTGCTCAACCTGCTTTCTTATAAAACCCAGGACTACCAGCCCAATATATGATATTGCCCACAGTGATCTGAGCCCTCCCCCATCAATCATTAATCAAGAAAATGTACAATACAATAGACTTGCCCACAGGCCAATTTAGTGGGTCATTTTCCCAGTTGAAGTTCCCTCTTTCCAAATGACTCTGGCTTATGACAAGTTAACATAAAACTATCCAGCGCAGCATGTTGTTGAGGTTTATTTACGTTGTAGCAGATATCAGAGCCTCATTTTTACTTCAGTATATTCTGTTGTGTGGATATACGATATTTTGTTCATCAGTTGGTGGACATAATGTTTTTATGAACTTCTTTTTTTGTTTTGTTTTGTTTTGGTAGTGGCTTTTTATTTGTGTGCTGAGGTGGGGAGCGGAGATGCACAGAATGGACTCAGACTTTGGGGACAAGAACTTCTCATTGTCTCCAGTGATTGTTTCTTTTGGTCCTTTCTACTGGGTGTGCTGTGTATAGGGCACCTGCCACAATGGCATGTTTAAGCCATGTGCACAGGGCACCCCACTCAACTCTTTGACCAGTTGTAAGTTTCTGTGTTGACCACCATCCATGCACAAAGAAACTTCTCTGATGAGTCCTGAGAGCGGCACTCGTCAGTGGGGAAAAAAACATGAATTTAGAGAGAAGTTGATGCTTTGTCCATTAGCAGAATAACAGCAGTAGGTTTAGTGAAGCGTCCAGCCACAAATGGAACATCTTTATCATCCATCCCTTCGCAAGGGGAAAGGAACATCACAGAAGAGTGGTCAGAGACTGTAAGATCCAGAGGTTAGGGAGGCCCAGAGAAAGCTGTCTTCTGGATGTGATGGACTTATGTGCTCACAAGCTCACAGCACCTGAGGTTGCCTTCACAAAATTAAGCCAGTCAACATTTTAACATGGGGTGGGATTATGATCCCCCTCCCCCCAACTAAGGGGCTGTGGATAGTTGATGGCTTCTGGAGCAGAGTCAGTTTTTTTTAAGGGTGTGTCTCCTGGTAGTGCAGTCTCTTGTGACCCCACTGCCAGGAGGGTATGGACAGCACAAATTGGACTCCTTGGCTTATAAAAATAGAAAAAGAAGACAAGAGGTTATAGGGAATAGGGAAGTGGGGGTGGAGTTAAGTGGGGGAGTTGAGTGGAATATGATCAAAATACTATATATATATATATATATATATATATATATATATATTCTACAATAGCTTTTCAATGTAGTCAGAGTATATAGTAAAGTGTAGGTTTAGATGTGATGCTTTGATGCCTAGATTATTACAAACCCAAAGAAAGCCACTTGACTTCAGTTTCTTCATGCTTGTAGGAATGAAAGCATCCTCCTAGTAATGGGTTTAGCATGTGTGGTGGTGGTCTGAGGTCAGGCTCCTCCTCCAGGGTGCCTGACTCAGGGCATAGCACTCTTAGCAGAGTACCACATCTTTCTTTGGTGGGCTAGGGAAGAATATTGGTTGTGGGAGTTGAATGTGTCCTGTTGCAGAGTTCACATTTTGTCCTTAGCAGTAGGTAGGGGCATTGAGGCATCTAGCAGAGAAAAGGGGGTGATGCTGCTATTGTAGTTCCTATAATCTAGGGCCTGAGTGTGCTTTTTGCTGCTGTACCTGAGAGCTGGTGAGGACCCAAACTGGGTGCTGGGGGTGCAGTGAAAAAACAGAGGCTGCAAAAGCACAGGAGTAGTTTGTCAGGATCCTGGCTATAAGTTAACAGGAAGTTCATATACAGTATTGCGAGTAAGAGAATTCTCTGAAGATCCCTGAGAAGGGCACACAAACACTAACAATGTTGCAGAAACTGGGAGAACTGCAGCCACCCTGGGAATTAGTGTAGTGGGCCTCATCACTGGGTAGGGCTGTCCTTACACTAAAGCCGAGAGTGAGTGAGTCTCTCCTCCCAGCTGTCCTTTCACAAGTCACAGAGACACTCCAGCCTTGAATTTTGTGCCCTCTTTGCTAGAGTCCTCTGCCGCCATTACTGAGTTCTTAGCAGAAAGGGAAGATGTCGAGCAGGTTCATCTGTACACATCATTCTGGGAAGGTGAGCTGGCACAGGATCTGACATGAAGGGAGAAGTCAAGGGTACCTCACAAGTTTGTGGCTTTGGGAGCCATTCTGCCCAAGAGTAAGGAGGTTCAGGGTTGAACAGAGCAGAAGGTAGGAAGCAGGCTGAACAGTTTTAGACTGGGTGAGACTGGTATACCACTTCTGGGGATAACCTTGCTGGGGATAACATTTTAAGTATCTGATTGGCTTGACTTTCTTCATTGCTAGAAGCTAGAGAATGTTCTCTTCGCTTTGCCTCTCCAGAGCCAGTATCTTGCACCTGCCACATGACTGGTGTTGGAAGCAGGTGCTTGGGTGGATCCTCTTTTGGATGGGGAGTTACTGCATCAGGCCAGGTGGTTGAAAAGCTTTGGACCTTATTGGCTAAGGGACATTTCTAGTTCAGATACTCTGTGGTCTGTGATTTCCATGTTCAAATAATATTATTGTGCCTATGTCTTCCTTCACTTTTTCTTTCTTTTGTTCCATCTTACATTTAATGCTGTTAATTACATGTTGATACTCCTGTCAATAAATTACATTTTTTTTTCTAAAATTAGATTTAGGGAATAAAGATGATAAAGACAGAGAGACTTAACAATAATCGAGGCAGAAGGTCTCTCTGGTAAATGTCAGATGTTTATGGAACACTTGGAATGATACAGATTGTACTTAGGAAACATTCTCTGATCAACCATGGAGATACGAAGCAGGGGCTTAGTAACTCAAGGCCTCTGAGAGTGAGGGACTGGAAGTTCACCTTCAAAGAGTTCTGTTCACAGCAAGACTTTAGAATTGAGGCTTTTGTATTCCAAATAGCAGATGTCAGCTTAGTTTCATCTTTATGTAAAAAATAAAGTAAATCGCAAGTTTCAAATCTTGGCATCTTGAAATTAGACTTCTTATTTCTGTCTTAATAACCATCAGACAGTAGAATTTGACTTTTTTTTTTAACCCTTTAGTTTTAAAATGTCTCCTCTTCCAACTCCATCTTCTCTCCATTGTCAGGAAAACCAAACCATTGGAAGCTTGGGTATACTGTAATTTTTATTATTTAAGTTTTAGAAAAACACACTTGTGTTTATATATATTAGCAATATTACGTCCTTACTAGGGCAAAATGGTTTTTTCTTTTGAGTTGTTGTTGTTTTGGTTTTTCCAGACAGGATTTCTCTGTGTAGCCCTGGCTGTCCTGGAACTCTCTCTGTGGACCAGGCTGGCCTCAAACTCACACAGATCTACCTGCCACTGCCTCCCAAGTGCTGGGATTAATGGTGTTCGGCACCACCACCCAGTGGGCAAAGTATTTTTATGACAAAAATACGATTGTGTTGCTTTTGTAGGCTAAACACCCTTATCTCAGTACCATACCAGTGGCATGCTATTATTGGTATCTGCATGTTCAGCCATCAGTATTTATGACTGTTGTTTCCAAACACTCTGTGGGTACCAGAATGTGCAAGGTCCTTTGTGGTGGTTTGAATAGGAATGGCCCCCAAAGACTCATGTGTTTGAACTTGGCCCATGGGGTATAGCACTATTGGGAGGTGTGGCCCTGTTGATGTAGGGGGGCCTTGCTGGAGGAAGTATGTTGCTGTGGGGGCAGGCTTTGAAGTCTCAGAAGCTGAAGTCATTTACTTCCTGTTGCCTGTGGCTCAAGAGGTAGAACTCTGAGCTCCTTTTCCATCACCATGTCTGCTGCATGCATCCTGCCATGATGTTAATGGACTGAACCTCTGAACTATAAGCCAGCCCCAATGAAATGTTTTCCTTTATAAGAGTTGCCTTGGTCATGGCGTCTCTTCATAACAATAGAAACCCTAACTAAGACACCCTTATGTAAAGTGATGTAATATTTACATATAACCTATACACAGTCTTCTGTCTTCTTTAAAGATTTCTTTTTAATTATGTGTGTTGCAGGATATATGCATGAAAGCGGGTGCCTGTGATGGCCTAGGTACTCTGCAGGAGCTGGGGTTTCTGGCAATTATAAGCTGCCCAGTATGTGTGCTGGGAACTGAACTTAGGTACTCTGCAAAAACAGCCCACACTCTTTGAAGTGCTGACTCATCTCTCCAGCTCCTTCTGTCTACTTTAATCATCTTGAGATTACTTACTGTGTCCAGTATAGTGTAAATGTTGTACTCTATCGTTTAGGGAAAGGAGGATATGTACAGGATAAAAGCAGTATTTTTTAAAGATATCTTGTATGTGCACTATTGAACTCATAACTGCAGAACTGATGGATAAAAACGGCCAAGTGTATTTTCAGTGTTGTTGCCTGTTGCCTGTTGCCTAGAATCTTTTCTTTCTATTATACAGTAGAGATGTGAGCAATTTTTATTTAGCTTTTTGCTTATTTGAGTCTTCACTATTTTTTAAAATTTATTTTTTTTTTGTTTTCAGTACATCTCAACCCCTACATCCACTCCTCCTCCATTTCCCTTCAGAAAAGAGGCCTCCCAGGGATAGAGGGATAGGTTGTTTTTCTTTTTTTTTTCTCTCTTTTTTCTTTTACAGAGCATTGATTAAATTTGGCTGCATATGCAGGCTCTTCTCAAGTTGTAGTTAATATACATTTCTCTGTAAGAAGCCAAGTTCTCTGTAAGAAGTTAAATTATTGTGAGATATGCTGCTATAATTATTTAAAAATAACTGATATTTGAACTGTAGACAAATGCTTGTTCTGTCTGAGTCTGCTTCAGATGGATTGAGGCCTTGCATAGGATGCATTTTCACAAAGATACTCAAAGTCTTTGAGAAGACAGTCCATCATAGAATAACCTGGGCCAGATGTGGTGACTCAGGACTCACACCTATAATCCCAGCATCCAGAGGCTACTATGAGTTCTAGAGTAGCCTAGGTTACTAAGAGAGTTCCAGGCCAGCCAAGCTACAGAGTGAGACCCTATCTCAAAAAAGCAAAAATATGAGCTGGGAAGATTGCTCATTGTATAAAGTACTTGCAGCATGGCCATGAGTGCATGAGTTTGGATCCCCAGAGTCACGTAAAGCTGGGCAGACTTGGCCTCTTGTAATCCAAGCACTCTGGGGGCACAAGCAGGCAAATGGGCAAGTGAGACAAGCTCATCAGGGAGCTCTGGGTTTCAACTGGGAGAGTAATTGCCTCAAGAAATAAAGTAGAGAGTGATTGAGCTCAACGCCAGATGTTAACTTTGGTTCTGCACAGACATGTGCACAGATGATACACTCACATGCATGCATACATATGTAAACATGCATGCACTGCACACACAGGCAATTTTAAAGCATAAATAAATAAAGGTGTGGAGTTTCCCACAAAGGTTAAGTAATCATGTGGGAAATGCCTGTGCCAGGATCTCAGACCTTTACCTATAACATCACACTTTAAATCAGCTATCAAACGTTAGTGGAAGATTGTTGATTTGAGGAGATATCCTTACCTACTCCCGCAAAAAGTAACCAAAGTGTACCTGATTCACTGCACTACAGCTTATTCTGTTTTCCAAAATGTTAATTATTCTTTAGGAAGTAGTTAGTGTTGGTCTTTACCAATTAACTCTTCAAGGGTGGTGCCATTTAAAACAGAAGCCACAGCCCCAGTGTTGTGATGAGTAAACAGCTGTTATCCAGGCATTCTAAGCACAGGCTTTGCTGAAAAGAGCCTTTGCTTGCCGGGGCTGCTCCTCTGTTGTGTGTACCATTTACAGGAGGACCACTTTTCACACACTTGACATTGATTACGTTTTGAGTTTCCTTTATTTTACTTTACTTGTATATTATTATGTAGGTGATATCAAGATGGGATTTGTGTGTGTGTGTGTATGTACCCATGTGCATGCATTCATGTGCCATGGTGTATGTGTGGAGGTCGGAGGACAGCTTTGTGGAGTTGGTTCTCTCCTTCCACCTTTACATGAATTCTGGGGATTCAACTCAGGTCATGTGTATTAGTCAGGGTTCTCCAGGGAAACAAAAGCAATGGGATGAGTGATTATATTATTGTATTTATTATATATAAAAGAATTTATTAAGCCAGCTTCTGTTAAAATAGTAGCATTTATCTCACAGCTGAGAGACTGGGATACTTCAGGAGTTGGTGTCATACCATAGTAGCTGTCTCTCACGGGAGAGGCTTGTAACCCAATGGCTAGCTGGTCAGTTCATAGGGCTGGGTGCTTCAGCAGTCCTAGTCTGGCGCCAAACCTAGAAGATTCCCGATGGCCCCTCATCCTCAGCCCACGATGGAAGTCTGGCAACTCCAGACTCCACTGAAGGAAGCAGCAGCAACAGATGACCTTGGTGGTAAGAGGAGGCCACATGAGAAAAAGGCTACTGATTTCCCTTCTGCCATAACCTTTTTCTCTTGGTTGCTATGAGAATGTACCAGCCACAGTTGGAGTGGGTCTCCCACATCAATTAAAGTGATTAGGACACTTCTTCAGATGAGGCTTCCTACTCAGGTAATTCTAATTTGTGGCAAGCAGGCATGATCTCATGCCATTTTGCCAGCCCTGGTTTTCGTTTTTGTTTTTTGGGACAGAGCATAAATAATGGGACATTGGCAAATCCAAAGGATCTGTCTTTACTGAGATGCAGTCAGAAAGACTTGAGGGAGAAACCACTGAAATGCATTCTTGTAAAGTGCATATAGAAGCTAAGCTGAGTGGCTGCAAGGGCCATACATAATACACTTGGGAGGTAGAGGAAGGAGAGTCAGGAGTTCAGTACCTGTGTTTATGTAAGATCATGCTTCAAAAATACAAAAAAGACAAAGAAGAAAGGTAGGCTGTGTGCTGGCTAATCTTATGTCAACTTGACACAAGCTAGAGTCACCTGAAAGGAGGGAACCTCAATTGAGAAAATGCCTCCATAAGATCTAGCTGTAAGGCATTTTCTTAATTAGTGATTGATGGGAGAAGGCCCAGTCCATTGTGGGTGGTGCCATCCCTGAGCTGGTGGTTCTGGGTTCTATAAGAAAGCAGGCTGAGGAAGCTATGAGGAGCAAGCCAGTAAGCAGTACCCCTCCATGGCCTGTCTCCAGGTTCCTGCCCTGCATGAGTTCCTGCCCTCACTTTTGATGAGGAACAGCAGTATGAAAGTGTAAGCTACATAAACCCCTTTCTCCCCAGGTTGCTTTAGTCATGGTGTTTCATCGCAGCAATAGAAGCCCTAAGACAGGCTACAGCACTCATAAGAGGGAGGGAGGTAAGGAGAGGGAGGGAAGGAGAGTATACACACAATATGTGAACACACATTTCTCAAGCATCCATGACAGGTGTGTTCATGCTGTCTGGTTTCCTCATGGACAAAGGGGCAATAGAAGCTGTTTAGGTCATTCTTGTTCCTGTCTACTGAAGTCTGAATTTCGGTTTTAGTTTCCATTTCAAAGACAGCAGAAGTCCTAAGAGAGTGGGAGTTTTTGTGGCCTGCTAGCTCCTTTTCTCAGTCTTATTATCCATGGAAATCTCAGCCTATAGCAGGTAAAGCAGGACCTTCATCGCAAGACATGGCTGCCGGCCCTGAAGCACAAAACCCCTGTGCCATGTTGAATAGACAGTGGACGAATGACTGAGAAGTCATTCAGAATGCATCTTGTTACAGCTTTTCACAAAATTATACACTCAAAAGCACTGGTAGCATTTAAAATCAGAATTGTCATAATTTAAAGCTACTTTAAGCATGCTAAGAAGTAGCATTACTGCTAAGAAAGCCATTCCATAGAATGTAGATGTATGTTGGGGTGGAGGCCAGAGGGTGACCTCAGGTATCTTCCTATGTTGCTGTCCTCCTTGCATTTTGAGATAGGTCTTTCACTGAACCTAGGGCTTGCTGATGTGGCTAGATTGGCTGGCTGTATGGAGCTCTATGCCCAGCTGGTGGGGGCTACAGGGAGATAGTGGAAGTATTAGGGATCAAAGCAAGGGCCTCATGCTTCTACAGCAAAGATGTTATCCAAGTTGGGCCGTTTTACTTATTCAGTGAAGCCAGGTCTTTCTGGTAAAATGGCTCAGTGGGTAACGTCTTTACACAAACTTTCTACTTAAGCTGCTCAGAATATAAGGTGTTGTATGCAGCCAGCCCTGTCACTAAGACAGACCTTTAGATTAAGGCAAACTAAAGAATATTGACCCCATTGAGAATAATTAAACTGTAGGTGTACATGGTGAGGTGAGTTCACATTCTCTTCAGGTGTGGTCACACCTGGCTTGGGAGACAGGAGCTGACCTGTTAGCTGTCCTTGAGCTGTTAGTAATTCGAAGTAGCTCTGTGGCTGTGACAGTCACTATCACCTGGATGTTCCCTATCATAGTGAGGGTGCTGGGGGCTGCTGGGTATGAAGCACCAAATGATTAGTAACTGGTGGCAGATGCTGCGTCATGGCATGGAACAGTGTTCCCTTTCACGGTAAAATGAAATCCTGGGACCATATTTGACAGTAGAGATGTCACTTGGGAGCAGAGATGACTCTGAAGCATCAGTGGCATTCAAACCACAGCAGTTGTCTGCCCACCACTGTGATGGAAGGCTGGACATCTTAAGCAGTGAAAGTCTAGATCTGTCAGATGTTGTATGCTTCTACTTTTTGCATAATTTATTTTCTTACTGTTTACCTAGTACAGAATCATTTAATTTTTAAATGTCATAAAAACAAGAACCAGAAAGTGAGTTTCTGGGTCCTGTGGTTTCCTTGTCATCTTATTTAATGGATACCATTGCTCCCTGGGACTGAGGATATTTACAGGTGTGTCACAGAGCCTGTGTTCCAGAGTGCCGTAGCCACTGAACATTCACAGGGTTAGCAGGCCAGTATGGGTCTGGCTTAGGCTATGATGTTGTACAAAATGCTGCAGGGAATTGTTCTGTCCACTAAAAACTTGCTGTTTGTAAAATTGTTCCTCTGAGAAGATAGAAGGAGGTGTTTCAGAGGCAACTGAGAACCTTTCCCCAGGGGAGCCTGAGGCTCATGCTAGTAGCATCTACCTATCCCCAGGAAGAGATTCGTAGTGAACCTGAGTCTCTTGAGTGAGTTCAGTGGATTCTTGTAGAGAAAAGCCAGAAGCAATATCACTACAAGGAACATAGAGAGTAGTTTTCAAATGGATGTACTTGGCCAGCTGGAAGATGTGTGTCTTCTGGATTTTACTGATGAGTAAAGAAAGCACACATATCTTCTGTATGCAATTTTCATACTTGGTTCACAGTATAGAATTCTTTACAATTAGGAATAAAGACATTCTTAGGAATAGTGGCACACATGTGTAATCTAGCACTCAGGAGGCTAAAAGATATCAGCCTAGGCTTCATTATGAGTACCCGCTCTGCCAGGGCTCCACAGCAAGAGCCTGTCTCAAACCAGAAAATATACAAACACATCCCCCCAAAACAAAGGAAAAGCTAAGGTATGGAATATTATCTTTGCTATAACCCCTAAGAATTTACTTAAATTTCAGTGTTATTAATAGTTTCAAACCTTTAGGTCTAATCCTTATTAGCTTTTCACAGTTTCCTATCCCAAGCTGGAAGGACCTCTTTGGAGCCAGCCAGCTCCATTGGAAGACAGGCTGGCTGAATGCATTTTTCCCACCGCCATCCTCCACTGTGTGCTTAGTACAATAACCAAGTCCACACAAGAGAAGACACACAGCAGCTTTGTAATGTGATCCTGGCCCTGTTGCATGAAGTCCACACTTCAACAATGCAGAGGGCACGTACAGTGCATGTTTATCTGAGTTAATGAACCGCCTTAGGGCAGGTTGCAGTAGTAACGATTTCAATATCTAGTGACAGAGCAGTCCGTGCTCATGATTGAGCTAAATGTTCAGGCTTCCTTCAAAGGCAGTCAGCAGAATCCAGGGAGACCAGTTTGTTCACTTTTCCACCCAATAGTCATTTACTTTTACAGTATGTTTATGTAGAGTAAAGGTCAAAGGGAAAGGTGTGTTGAAGGCAATAGCATCAGTCACTTTGTTACAACTGAAGTTTCAGTGTGCTGTTGAAAGAGCTGCAGAATTCAGATAGCTCCTTCCTTCCTTCTCCTCCCATCCTCCCTCCCATCCTCCCTCCCATCCTCCCTCCCTCCCTCCCTCCCTCCCTC